>NC_070614.1:51898750-52221666 GCF_027172205.1 Podarcis raffonei | reverse complement strand
AAGATAAACAGAGGGGCTGATCTGGACCCTCACGGCTGAGGCTGAGGCTACCTGAAGGATCTCATTCTCCCCTATGGATCTGCCCAGGATCTGAGATCTCTGGGGGAGGTGCTTCTCTCAGTCCTGCCACCCTCCCAGGCCTGCACGGTGGGGACACGGGACAGGGCCTTTTTGGTGGTGGCTCCTCCCAGGCACCTTAGGAACTCCCTGCTTAGAGAAGCCAGACCAGCTCCCCACTTCCTATCCTTCTGCCAAACAGGTGAAGATGCTTTTATAGCTACCGGCCTTTGGGGAACGGACTGTTTCCTTAAAGTTAGGGCTTTTAAATAATGCCATTCTTTTTTCTTTTTCTTTGCTATCTGTATTCACCTGTCTTTATATTGCTTGGGCTCTGCTAATGACTTTGAGTCTTCTGCATTTTATCTTTTTTGCTTTAATCGGAGTAAGCTGCCTCAAGTCCCAGTCTAGGTAAAAGGTGCGGACAGGAATGAAAATAACAGTTAATACTATTTCCCTATTCAAGGGTGCCCACTTGGATAAAATATTATTGGGGGGCCCAGGTAAGGCCTGCCTTGCACAATCAATCACAAGACTCATGAACACCATTTGAAAGGCAATGTTCATCAACTGGGGGTGGGGCAGACCCCCTCAAATACAGTGGTACCTCAGTTTTCAAACATAATCTGTTCTGGAAGAACATTCAAGTTCCGAAATGTTCGAAAACTGAGGCGCAAGGGGCGGTCTGCCAATTCAATGGAGAAAATTGAGAAAAATAACATACCGTATTTTTCGCCCTATAAGACGCACCAGACCACAAGACGCACCTAGTTTTTGGAGGAGGAAAACAAGGGAAAAAATATTCTGAATCTCAGAAGCCAGAACAGCAAGAGGGATCGCTGCGCAGCGAAAGCAGCAATCCCTCTTGCTGTTCTGGCTTCTGGGATAGCTGCGCAGCCTGCATTCGCTCCATGAGACACACACATTTCCCCTTACTTTTTAGGAGGGAAAAGGTGAGTCCTATAGAGCAAAAAATACGGTAAACACTCAGCAGAAGCCGTTCGGCTTCCAAGGCACGTTCGAAAACTGAAGCAGTTACTTCTGGTTTTATGGCAGTCGAGTTCCGAAACGTTTGTCAGCGGAGATGTTTGAAAACCGAGGTACCACTGTATTTTATTGGGGGGTGAAGGGCTCATGGATTCTAGAAGTTGGGTCCTGGGCTACCCGGACGACAAGACCCCCCTGTGGGCCTGGCTGATGTGTCCAAAGGAAAGCAGAGAGCAAGATGTTTGGCACCAGTTTGGCTGCGGGAGTTGCGAGAAGGAGGTGTACAAGGCGCCATCCAACCGCCTTAGGGACTCCGCTTCAGATTTGTGTAGGGTTTATTCCTGAGCCTTTTCGTCTTCTGAAGATATCTGACAAGGCAGCAGAGTTGAGGACCAGAGTTTTCCTTCTCTAAGGTGGGCTCCCTTCCCAGGAGGAAGTCCCCCACCTGCCCCATAGTTTTTATATTGTGCTTTTATGTTGTGGACCACCCTGAGACCTACGGGTATACAAATTTAATAAATAACAATAATCGTTACCACCACTTCCCTCTGTACAGGTAAAGGTAAAGGGACCCCTGACCATTAGGTCCAGTCGTGGCCGACTCTGGGGTTGCGACGCTCATCTCGCTTTACTGGCCGAGGGAGCTGGTGTTCCGAACCAGAGCAGCGCATGGAAACGCCGTTTACCTTCCCGCCGGAGCGGTACCTATTTATCTACTTGCACTTTGATGTGCTTTTGAACTGCTAGGTTGGCAGGAGCAGGGACCGAGCACTGGGAGCTCACCCCGTCACGGGGATTCAAACCGCGGACCTTCTGATCGGCAAGCCCTAGGCTCTATGGTTTAACCCACAGCGCCACCCGCGTCCCACTTCCCTCTATAGCACGTGCAGAAACTGACTAAGCTCACAATTGCGTTTAGAAACCAGTCGCTCGGTCGTCGGAATCGGGTACTCACTGGTGAATTTCGACGTGGCCACGGTGATGGACGAAATCCAGGACGTGGCGCTCGACGGCTCGTCGAAATAGGCCATGAACTCCACAAAGAAGATGCCGAAAGGCCGCGTGACCCCAAAGACCAGGGCGGACTGCATGAAACACGCCAGCGTGATCGCCCAGCCCCAGCCCCCATCTGGGGGCTCAGAATATACCCGTGGGCTCATGTCGTTTCAGTAGAGGAGCCCCATGAATTCACCGCCAGCACAGAGCAGCTTCCCTATGCGGCTGTTTTGCGCTTTGTGGACTCTGCCCCAGAAGTGGCTGCATTCTGAGTAATGGAGCATATATAGGCGACTTCTCCCTCCTCCCCCCGAAGTGGCGACTTTCCTATATGCTCAGCAGAAAGCTTTGTTTTTCTTTTCTTTTTTTAAAGAGAGCTAAACCACCAGGTCCCCTCTCCTCCTCTTCCAAACCACGTCAGCGTCGAGAAAGTGCTCCCTTTGCCATGGCTGACCCCCTGAACATTGCCTACACTTGATGTGACCAGCGTTCGAAAGGTCGCTGGTAGTAAACTCTGGGGCCAAAGTCTGTGCGGAGGTGTGTCACTGCACACCTGCGGTCTGAATACCAGGAGGAGAACAGATTATGGAGTTGGGGAGTTGGAAGAGATCCCTAGGGGTCATCTATCCCAACCCGCAGCCGTGCGAAGAATCTGCAATGCGCCACAAGAACAGCTTGCTGGATCAGGTCCCATGAAGAACGCAAGAGTCCGTTTCTACCCGACCTGCAGCTTCCAGCAAACTGGTACAGTGGTACCTCAGCTTAAGTACTTAATTCGTTCCGGAGGTCCATTCTTAACCTGAAACTGTTCTTAACCTGAAGCACCACTTTAGCTAATCGGGCCTCCCGCTGCTGCCACGCCGCCGGAGCACAATTTCTGTTCTCATCCTGAAGCAAAGTTCTTAACCTGGAGCACTATTTCTGGGTTAGCGGAGTCTGTAACCTGAAGCGTATGTAACCTGAAGCGTATGTAACCTGAGGTACCACTGTACTCAGAAGCACGGCTGCCTCCCAGCCATTGCATTCAGTAGCAATTCAACCCAAGAAAATAAGTAAAAGGGCTGGGGGCATAGAGGAGTGCAGTTGGACTGTGGACGAACAAGCAAATTCTGGCTGCCATTAACAGAAGTGTAAAAAGGGTTATTTTACTGGCAGTTGCCTAGACGAAGTCCCGGTTTCTTTGCTATTGCTTTTGCAGAAACCGAGTTGCACACAAAGCAAATGAGCATTTATACAAAGCTCTCTGCTTCGACCCATTTCATTAAAACTGTGTGCTTTGTTTTCCAAAAATTCTCAGAGGAAGAAATGAAACTACAGCAGTGAAGGAGTAATTTGAAGAACAAAAGTGAATTGCGTAAAACGGCTTTGCTTGTCCACTGTTGTTTTAAAAACAAACTGCGCCTTTTTCTTTTTTGCACTGATTTCTTGCCCAGCTGCACCTTTGCTTCCAGAAAAGGATGCTGAATTTGTCCCTGAGCAGTGACTAGCTTGCTCTCAGACTTTGAGAGCGTTTGACGAGGTCTAGTAGCTAGCAGCTGCTAAAAGACAGGTGGGAAATTAAACAGGCTATCGTATCAGGATTTGACCCGCTTAAATGAGTGAGCAAGGCTAGGTTTACAACTGCATTTGGAAATCAAGCTCTTGGCTCTTGGATCCTGGAAACATCCCTGGTTTACTATCCCTAGGACTTCAAGACTCCCATAAAAGTGCCTGGCTTAAAACCATCTATCAAAAACCTCATTCTTGTGTCCTATCCCCACAACACCTAATCACTATGGGCCCTACTAAAGCAAACAGTCTAATTGGTCAATGTCTAAAAGCAGTGGTGTAGCGTGGGTTGTCAGCACCCGGGGCAAGGCAAGTAATTTGCGCCCCCTAACCCGTGGATTTTAGCACTGATTTTAGCACTGCGAGTGCGAGCGCGCCCCCCCCCCAGATGTTGCGCCCGGTGCAGCCGGCCCCCCCTGCACCCCCCACGCTACGCCACTGTCTAAAAGATATTGAGCATCAGAACAACCTGGCCACTATAAATTCTGTCCTCGGTATGTTCATTTTCCACCTCTCCATTTCAATCCTCTGGCCCCATATCTGCACAAACTTATTATCCCAAAATACAGACGTGCTTTTACACTTGCAAGACCGGATGTTTTGCCACCTGCGGTACTCGAGGGTCGATTCCAAAAGATCCCGCCTGAGAAACGCCTTTGCCCCTGTGGAGATGGTAGCACCGAAACAGCGGCACACGTCCTCCTGTCTTGCACTCTCTAAAAAAAACCCTGATGAACGAGATCATCACCCCACTCGTACTATCCATCCCAGGGCGCTCAACCACTGCCACAATGTCTTTTCTTCTATCAGATCAAAATGAGCAGATAACAGCAAAGGTTGCTGGGTTCATAGCAGGGGCAATCAGAATAAGGGCTGCTGATTCAGGACTTTAAATTGTGCTCTTATATCAAATTTCCTTTTCTGCGTGTACAGTGGTACCTCGGGTTAAGTACTTAATTCGTTCCGGAGGTCCGTTCTTAACCTGAAACTGTTCTTAACCTATGGTTAAAGCTCTGGTTTTCCCAGTAGTGATGTATGGAAGTGAGAGCTGGACCATCAAGAAGGCTGATGGCCGAAGAATGGATGCTTTTGAATTCTGGTGCTGGAGGAGACTCTTGAGAGTCCCATGGACTGCAAGAAGATCAAACCTCTCCATTCTGAAGGAAATCACCCTGAGTGCTCACTGGAAGGACAGATCCTGAAGCTGAGGCTCCAAGACTTTGGCCACCTCATGAGAAGAGAAGACTCCCTGGAAAAGACCCTGATGTTGGGAAAGATGGAGGGCACAAGGAGAAGGGGACGACGGAGGACGAGATGGTGGGACAGTGTTCTGGAAGCTACCAGCATGAGTTTGACCAAACTGCAGGAGGCAGTGGAAGACAGGAGTGCCTGCCGTGCTCTGGTCCAGGGGGTCATGAAGAGTCGGACACGACTAAACAGCAACAGCAGTTCTTAACCTGAAGCACCACTTTAGCTAATGGGGCCTCCTGCTGCTGCTGCGCTGCCAGAGCACGATTTCTGTTCTCATCCTGAAGCAAAGTTCTTAACCCGAGGTACTATTTCTGGGTTAGCAGAGTCTGTAACCTGAAGAGTCTGTAACCTGAAGCATATGTAACCCGAGGTACCACTGTACTGCAATGTTTTACTGTTGCTATGGCCATTGGCTAATGCGAATGAAGTTTTATCTTATCTTAACCCCCCTGGAAACGGATCGGAGTCAGGTACTCACTGGTGACCATCATCGTAGCCAAGGCGACGGACGAAATCCAGGACGTGGCGCTCGACGGCTCGTCGAAATAGGCCATGAACTCCACAAAGAAGATGCCTAAAAGGCGCATGACCCCAAAGACCAGGACGGACTGCATGAAACACGCCAGCATGATCGCCCAGCCCCAGCCCCCATCTGGGGGTTCAGAATATACCTGGGGGCTCATGCCTTTTAGATACAGGAGCCCCGTGAAGTCACTGCCAGCACAGAGCAGCGTCCCTATGCGGCTGTTTCCCTCCTTGTGGGTTATGCCCCATAAGCGGCTGCATTCTGAGCAACAGAGGATATACACAAGTGTCAGACTTTTCCCGCAAAAGTGGCTAATTTCCTATGGGGTTAGCACAAATATTATAAAACGTAATCAAAGAACCTGACCCCCCCTTGCCGCCTCTTTCAAGGCATGTCGCGGAAGTTCCCTCTTTGTCACGGGGCGACCACCCGAAGATTGCCCGCATTTGATGGCCTGTCGTAAAATCCGGGGCCAAAGTCTGAGCGGAGGTGTGTCCCTGTGAACACCAGAAATGGCAGGAAGGCAACACAGAACAGAATCATATGATTGCAGAGATGGGAGTCCCCCAAGGGCCATCTAGTCCAACCCCCGGCAACGCAATACCCAAGAAAAGCCCTGCAGGATTATCTATCTAGCCCAGCGTCCTGTTCTCACAGTGGCTGGCCAGATGCAATCAGGATTCGAACCCAGGAGCGCACCACCTGCCTGCCATTCGCAGCAGCTGGTGTTCAGAAGCGTTGCTGCCAACGAGGATGCCATAGAGACAACTCTTTCTCGCGACTTTTAACATTTGAGAGGGGTATGTTCTTAGGAATCATCTCCTCTTAACTCCTGTAAATTGTTTTAAACTGTTTCTAACGTTACATTTTGATGTTGTAGCCTAGCCAGGGACCTTAGGCTAATAAAGAAATAATACGCCTTCTGCATTTATCAGAAATCAATATTTTAGTGTGATTTGTCCCCACAAAACACTTCATCACAGTTTCTTCCTATCTATTCAAAGGGCCTTTGCTGCACAATACCAAATGTAACTATGTACTGGCTCACTGGAAAAACTTCAGAAACTCATATAGACACGTGTGTTCAGCTCCTCAGCGGCCCCTCTGCCTGAGTGATAATCCCTGGCCTCCTGATACCTGAGTGCCAGACAGGTAGCCATTCCAGAAATAACAAAGCCAGATGAAGACAAAAGGGTGGGATGAACTTGGCTGGGAAACAGGGAAATGTAAATATCGCTTTTGTTACACTTGATGGGTGTTTGGTGGAGGGCAAGGGGAACCATGGGGCAGGGTCCAGGATGCTCAGATTACGGCCACCAGACCTCCCCTTTCATGATGTAACCGTGATGTAACCGTGATGTAGTTTGGGGGGCTGTAACATGGGGATTAGCAGCTAATAAAAGTTTGGGTTCTCTTTTGTTCAGGCTTCCATCTTGTTCCACCTTGTGGCAGGTGGGAGTCCTGTCGCGACAGTCTTCAATAAAGACGAAGGCCTACTGGCTGCTGTTTTGCTCTGGTATTCCTGGCTGGTGTCCTTGTTTTTTGTCCAAGGGAGCCCTCAGATTTCTCCGTTAACAGAGGCAATGGCAGCAGTTTGGCATGCGCTGTTCAGGGTACCTCTCTGCCTCCTTTCCCCACCCCATAGATCTCACCAAGCCCCCTTTCCCCACATTTCCATTTACAGCATATACCTGTGGAGATCTTTGCAACCACTTATCCGCAAAGGACGGAAAGCTGTGCCAGATTTTGAGCAAATTTCTCACATCCTGCCTTTCCCCAGACCAAAGTGACGGTTTGGCACACAAAATGGAGGCTTTGCTTGTCTTGAGGTACTGCAAAAGGCTCCCTGTGGGGAGAGGGTCTTCCTGGGGCTCCTTTCTCCTTGCCCAGGGAGTGCCAAGAGGTCCAAAGGCACCCCCTCTCCTCTTTGCAAGTGCGATCGGCTAACCTGTCTCCGCCTCACGCTCTGTCTTGTTGGGGCAGACCCCTTAATTCGAAGGCCTGGTGGTCTGGGGGTCCCGTGAGGGTCTCTGCCTTGGTCTGCGATGGCCGGGAGCAGGAGAAGTAGTCCGGCAAGGTGAGAAGGATCGCGCTGCCTGCCAGGAGAAACGCTCCAGCCGTGAGGAAGGAGGCGGTGTAATTCCCCGTGATGTCTCTCAGCCAGCCTGGAACGTAAAATGTGGTCTTAGCTTTTGAGCTTATTGGCATTGCCCTCTGGTAAAAGATCGTAGCAAGAGCTGTGCTGGGTCAGGCCAATGGCCCATGTAGCTGTTCTCACAGTGGGAAACCCAGCAAGCAGAATTCGAACACAAGAGCCACTCTCCCCTCATGGGGTTTTTTGCACGTGGCTTGGGAGAAAAGCAATGACAAACCTAGACAGCATCTTAAAAAGCAGAGACATCACCTGGCCAACAAAGGTCCGTATAGTTCAAGCTATGGTTTTCCCAGTAGTGATGTATGGAAGTGAGAGCTGGACCATAAAGAAGGCTGATCGCCGAAGAATTGATGCTTTTGAATTGTGGTGCTGGAGGAGACTCTTGAGAGTCCCATGGACTGCAAGAAGATCAAACCTCTCCATTCTGAAGGAAATCAGCCCTGAGCGCTCACTGGAAGGACAGACCCTGAAGCTGAGGCTCCAAGACTTTGGCCACCTCATGAGAAGAGAAGACTCCCTGGAAAAGACCCTGATGTTGGGAAAGATGGAGGGCGCAAGGAGAATGGGACAGCAGAGGACAAGATGGTTGGACAGTGTTCTCAAAGCTACGAACATGAGTTTGACCAACTGCGGGAGGCAGTGGAAGACAGGAGTGCCTGGCATGCTCACGAAGAGTCGGACACGACTAAATGACTAAACAACAACAATTCAGAAGCATTGCTGCCTCAAACTGTGCAGATTATCCACCCTGGCTAGGAGCCACTGATAGCCCTCTCCGCCACAAATCTGACCTCTTTTAAAGTCACCTAGATTGGTGGCTGTCACTGCCTCATGTGGGAGTTGTTGTTGTTATTTAATACCTATGGGACTGCCTCTCCTGGTATGCCCTGCGGAGGACCTTAAGGTCCACAAATTACAACACCTTGGACGTCCCAAGTCGCAAGGTGGTTAGACTGGTCACAACTAGGCCCAGGGCCTTTTCAGCACTGGCCCCGACTTGGTGGAACGCTCTGTCCCAAGAGACCAGGGCCCTGCGGGACTTGACATCTTTCCGCAGGGCCTGCAAGACGGAGCTGTTCCGCCTGGCCTTTGGTTTGGACTCAGTCTGACCCTCATGTTTCCCTCCCCTTATGGCTTTGATCTATGGGCTACTTTTAAAACGAGGCTGCATTTTAAATTGTATTTTAACCTGTATTTTAAATTGTTCCCTCCCCCTTATGTTTTTACTGTAATTTTACTGGTGTTAGCTGCCCTGAGCCCGGCTCTGGCTGGGGAGGGTGCATTTGTGTCTGAATAGGGTGAGCCTGTGACCTGGACTCAGGAACAAAAGTATTAACCATCACAAAAGAATGCCCAGGCTGCCCAGGCAATGCAATCAGTGACCATTATCAGGTATCCTGGCAGACAGGATTTCTGCTGAAGACTGCCTCCTTCTGTGATGTAGGTATGATGTTTTGGGCTACAGGGTGGGCAATTTCAAGAGTCTACCGTATATAAGGGCTTGTGCACCATTGTTCTGGGTCCTTCCTCTCTCCTGCGTGTGGGGAATGGGGACCCTGTTGCAACAGTTTAATAAAGATTAGGCTTACTAGCCGCTTTGCTTCTCAATATTCTCTGCTTGGCCTCTGTTATTTTCTCCTACCGACAGGGAACCCACTTAAGGACTCTTGGAGACCCCATAAGGGGAAAGGAGCAGGTTTTTCTTATAACACAGGTGACCCGCTCCATCCTCTGAATTGTTTCAATTGCCCTTTGCCAGCTCTTTTCAGTACCCTCTTTGAGGCGAGGCGACCAGAACCCTCCACAAAAGAGCCCTCGGAAGCCTGGGAACGAGGGGGGAATTAACCGGAGCCCTTTACCTGACAGAGGAGTCCCCACCAGAGCCCCCACGCTCTCCAACATGTGCATGAGGCCGATACCCCCCAGCACCAAGTCGGCACCCACAATTTCTGCCAGGCTGGCGAACTGGAGAGGGACGAGGGCACCGGCGAAGAACCCGTAGCAGAGGCCGAGGGACACCAGGGCGGCGAAGCCGTGGCCCAGGGGCACCAGAGCGAGTGAGACCCCCGTGAGGAGAGTCCAGAGGGTCAGATGGTGGACGAGGCGGCAGAAGACGGCGGTATCTGCCAGCCAGCCAGCCCAAATCCGGCCAAACATGTCCGCCACGGCAGCGGCGGCCATGATAAAGGCGGCTTGGTATTCGTCGCAGCCCTCTTCCCTGGCGTGGGCCACCAGGTGAGCATAGGGGACGAAGTAGCCGGCGTCGACCAGGACGAAGGCCAAGACATAGCGCAGGAAGCCTCCGTGGCGGAGTAGCTCCAGGGCGAAGAGGGAAGCCAATGTCTGCCGCCATTTTGAATCCTGGGCCTGGACGTCCGGCTGTCCGTCTCCCTCCCCGGTCAAGGGCCTCAGAAGCGCGGCGGACACCACCAGGTTGAGGGACATCGCCGAGACCACCAGCAGCGCCCCTCGCCAGCCATACGAGTCCGCCAGGAGCTGGAAGAGCGGGGAGAAGACCAGTGAGGAGACGCCGGCGCCCGAGACCGCCAGGCCCATGGCCAGAGCCTGGCGCTTCTGGAAATACTCGGAGACGGCGGCCGTGGAAGGGGTGAACACCAAGGCCCAGCCGAACCCTGTGGTTGAAGCGGGGGGGGGGAGAAAAGCAGGCGGTGAGATCAGGCGGTGGATCGCAGAATCGCAGGCTTGGAAAGGGGACCCCTGCAGGTCATCTAGTCTGACCCCGGCTCGGCACGGCGACCGGCAGCAACTAACTGCTCTCCGGGCTGCCAGACATTGGCGGGGATTGAATCAGGTGCCTTCTGCTCTGTCTCTGAGCTACAGCCAACCCCCCCTGGAAATAAAGCAAGTTTGTAGTCCTCATGGATCCAGATAAATGGCTGAGTTAGACAGGGACAGGGATGGGGAACCCACAACCAGTCTCCAGGGGTCGTTGTTGGACTCGTGACAGCTAACGTTAAATAAGTTGGAGTTCTTGTTATTAAATATACCAAGAGAAAAGCACACCAAGAACTCAGGCCATATAAATTTCAGTAGTGGGAGATTACAAACTCAAACAGAGATTACAAGATTATATCCAATTATGGATCAGAAACCGGCAAGTTCATGAATTTACCGGTTTCTGATCCATAATTGGATATACGTATCCTTATGAGTTTGAGTTTGTAATCTCTGTTTGAGTCTGTAATCCTTGTCAGAATACATACATTTGAATGGATTAGTTTTTGTTACAATTAACTATTGATTTGCGAGTATGGACTACTGAAACTTATATTGGCCTAAATTCTTGGTGTGCTTTTTTCTTGGACTGACAGCTGGCAGACCCAGCAGCCAGCATGCCTTGTGGTCAGGAAGGATGGGAAGAGCCATATTAGTAGCATCACGGACTGGGATAGGTTCCCCATTGCTGACCCTATAGCCCCCTTTCCCTCATTCCATGAGAAGGTTTTTTGGGGGGGCGGTGGACTGTCCCTTTCCAATTCTTCATGTGGGATGTGAAACACAAGAGCAGTCAAGTACAACCTTCCTAGAGTGAACATGTTTACACATGGGAGGAATGTTTGTCCAGCCAGCAGGTAAACTTCCTGTTTCCTTCTGGGCTGGGACAGACTTCCTCTGCATGTGACTAGAGGTGGGCGTGGCCTCACCTGTGCAGGTAACAACAAAAGCACAGGGCAGGGCAGCCATCTTTCTCTCTTTGACTACATGCATTGAAGAAGAAACATCTGCTTAGCCAAAGATGCCCTCAAGAGAGGACAAAGGGATTGTCTTCTTATGAGATAGTTTCTAGGTATATGTTACAGATAGGTAGTATCTGTGTATCTGAAGAAGTGTGCATGCACACGAAAGCTCATACCAAGAACTAACTTAGTTGGTCTTTAAGGTGCTACTGGAAGGAATTTTTTTTTTGTTTTTTCTAGGTATATGTTACTTTTCTAAGCTAAGTCTGCCTTCTGGGATCCTAATGTGAACAGAATGATGTGTGAGTAAGCCTTTTTTATACTTTTGTAGAAGACTGTGTCATATCTTATCTTTTATGTGGGAAAATACCAGAACAGTTATTATAGAGGCTTTAGCGAGCCTGAGCAAACGCATCCGCTGCGAGTTTAAAAAGGGGAATGTTACTCTGCTAAATTGTGGAACTTGTTAACACAAGTAGGGAAAGGATATAACCAAACAATATATCTGCTCCTGCACCCTGAACATTCCCACACTACAGTTCTTCCTCTTCTCTTGCTTAGGGAATGGATGAGGGACCATTGTCCCATAGGCCTAGCACACCAATGTGAATGTGTGCCCAAACTAACCTAGTCTTGTGGGCATCCTTCTGTCTCAAGAAACACCATCTTCACCATCATCATCATCATCATTAATACCCTGCCCATCTGGCTGGGTTTCCCCAGCCACTCTGGGCGGCTCCCAACAGAATATTAAAAACACGATAAAACGTCAAACATTAAAAACTGCCCTTAAAAGGGCTGCCTTCAGATGTCTTCTAAAAGTCAGATAGTTGTTTGTTTCCTTGACATCTGAAGGGAGGGCAGGCGCCACCACCGAGAAGGCCCTCTGCCTGGTTCCCTGCAACCTCACTTCTCGCAGGGAGGGAACCGCCAAAAGGCCATTGGCACTGGAGCTCAGTGTCCGGGCAGAACGATGGGGGTGGAGACTCTCCTTCAGGTATACTGGGCCTAGGTATACTACTGTACAAAGGTGAGCATTTACATCAAATTGTCCTAACCACCTTTCACCCTGGCCCTGTCCATGTGGCCCTCGAAAGGCTGCCCATTTGAGAATGCAGCCCTCAAACTGCAAAAGGGTCCCGCCCCCCACCCAGCTTAGAAGAAGGCGCACCTGAGATGAGGCCGATGCTCAGGTAAAGGTGAGAGATCTTGACGGAGAACGAAGCCAGCAGCAAACCTAGGCTAGCGAGAAGGCCTCCGGCCATCACCACTGGGCGTGCCCCGTACCGGGCGCTGAGAGCGCACCCCATCGGACCTGTAGGGGGCAGCACACGCATAAGCGGCAAGGTTCTCTTACAGTTGGCAGGAGTTGAGCTTGCTCAATCAATGCAAACGTTCAGCTCCCTGCCACAGGTTATGCAATCCGACGTGATTAATGTATGCTAATTAACGTAAGCTGTGCTTTGCAAGAGCTGAGCTGCCGCAGCTCCTAAACAGCAATCGGTGCCCCTAATAATAATAATAATAATAATAATAATAATAATAATAATAATTTATTATTTATACCCCGCCCATCTGGCTGGGCCTCCCCAGCCACTCTGGGTGGCTTCCAACAGAACACTAAAATACAATAACCTATTAAACATTAAAAGCTTCCCTAAACAGGACTGCCTTCAGGTGTCTTCTAAAAGTCTGGTAGTTGTTTTTCTCTTTGACATCTTTTGGGAGGGCATTCCACAGGGCGGGCGCCACCACCGAGAAGGCCCTCTGCCTGGTTCCCTGTAACTTAGCTTCTCGCAGGGAGGGAACCGCCAGAAGGCCCTCGGCGCTGGACCTCAGTGTCCGGGCAGAACAATGGAGGTTAATTAACATACTTTAATTGACAGTAAGAACTGTTGGACAGTGGAACAGAGGTGGGGGACTTTTCCTCCCTGTGATGCAGGAATCACAACTAGATCATACATGACAGATGGACACCCAACCTCTGCTTAAAAACCTCCAGGTCTGCTCCACTGTCAAGCTGTTCTTACCCTCTGAAAGCTCTTCCTAATGTTTAGTCGGAATCTCTTTGCAATTTGAATCCATGGCTTCAGATCCTACCCTCCGGAGCAGGAGTAAACAAGCTTGCTCCCTCTTCCATTTGACAGCGCTTCATTTTTTTTTTAAAAAAAGATTTTTATTAGAGTTTCAAAAATTATATAAGAACAAAACAAAACAAAAATACAAACAGACAAGAGTAAAAACAAGTATACTTTCAATCCCTTATTTTCTTATAACTTACTTCCCCGACTTCCTCATACCTCCCCTTTCTGTATTCCAATTTCTAATTTATTAATTCAGCAAATCCTTTCCCTTAATTTTCATTTAATTTTTAACCTTTCTTTTCTTTTTGCTTATCCATTACAGCTGGAAACCAAGTAAATTCTAAACCAGCGTCATTCTAACCTTCATTAATTTTGCAATGTTTCTTAAGATAGTCCTTAAATTTCTTCCAATCTTCTTCCGCTGTCTCTCTCCCCTGGTCTCGGATTCTGCCAGTCATTTCTGGCAGCCCCATATAGTCTATCACCTTCATCTGCCATTCTTCCAGGCATTTGACAGCGCTTCAAATACTTGAGGGTGCTCTCACAGCTCCTCTCGCTCTCTTTTCCAGGCTAAACATACCCAGCTCCTTCAACCATTCCTCATCAGGCATGTTTTCCAGGCCCTCGTTCATCTGGGCCTCTTTCCTCTGCATACATTCCAGCTTGTCGATATCCTTTTTCAAACTGTGGCACCCAGAACTGGATACCATCTTCCATGTGTGATCTGACCAAGGCAGAACAGAGCAGGGCTATGACTTCCCTTGATCTGGATACTAGACTTCTGTTGATGCAGCCTAGAACAGGGTTACCAGACGTCCCCGGATTTGCAAATCTGTCCCCGGGAAACGTGGCAGCGGCAGCCTCAGCAGCAGTTGGCTCTGGCTGGCTTCAGGAGCTGCTCTCTGCTGTGGCGCCCGCCATTTTCCTCGCCGGAAGTCTCCATATGATGTGTCTTGTGCGCAACACGTCAAATGGGGGCTTCTGGTGAGGAAAAACTGCGCTACCAGGCTGGCTCCGGGCTGCTGACTGCTGCTGCCACCGCCACTGCTGAAGGAGAACTGGGGATGTCCAGCGCCACAGATCTCCTGCCCCCTGCCCCCTGCCCCCTTTGTTTTGACTGATTGGGGGAGGCTCGGGAGTTGAGAATGATACACGGGTGGGTTAAACCACTGAGCCTAGGGCTTGCCGATCAGAAGGTCGGCGGTTCAAATCCCCGCGACGGGGTGAGCTCCCGTTGCTCGGTCTCTGCTCCTGCCAACCTAGCAGTTCAGAAGCACGTCAAAGTGCAAGTAGATAAAGAGGTACCGCTGTGGCAGGAAGGTAAACGGCATTTCCGTGCGCTGCTCTGGTTCGCCAGAAGCGGCTTAGTTCTGCTGGCCACATGACCCGGAAGCTGTGCGCCGGCTCCCTCGGCCAATAAAGCGAGATGAGCGCCGCAACCCCAGAGTCGGCCACGACTGGACCTAACGGTCAGGGGTCCCTTTACCTTTACCTAGGGAGTTGAGGGTGGCCAGCCATTGCCCAGTTTTTTAAAAACTCTGCGCATTTATGTTTCACAGGGTGCAAAAGAAGGGCTTTGCACCTTGCCTGGCAGAGAAACCGTGCGCCTTGCGCACCTCCTGAGCAACGCCCGCCCGCCCACAACTCCGGAGCCTCCCCTGATCTGTCAAAAGAAAAGGGAATGGGAAGACACAAGACTTACCCACTCTGGAAGAATGGCAGTTGAAGGTGATGGACTACATGGAGTTGGCGGAAATGACTGGCAGAATCCGAGACCAGGGAGAAGAGTCGGTGGAAGAAGATTGGAAGAAATTTAAAGACTATTTACAGAAACACTGTAAAATTAACGAATGTTAAAGTGATGTTGGAATGGACTTAAGTGGACTTAGTAATAAGATCAGTAAGAGTACGAAAAAATGGTAGGACAATTAGTTAAGGTATAAAGTTGTAAATTTGATGAAAATCAACCTAAATGTTATAATGAAAAGGGGGTAAGGATATGCTGAACTAATGTTATGACTGGGAATACAAGAGAGGGAGGCGCGAGGAGGTCAAAGAAATAAGCGAATGAGAATTTTGAAAAAATGAGAAAACTGAGTTGGTTCTTAATTTTTCTTTTCTTCTTTTCTTTTTTCCCCCTGTTGTTATGTGATTGAGTGTTTTTTCTTCTTTTTGATGTATGTTCTGTGGTTTTTCTGTTTTTGTATGCATTTTTTTCGGTTATGATTATTCTTTGCTTTATTTGTGAAAACTTTAATAAAGATCTTTTAAAAAAAGGAAAGAAAAGGGAAAGGGGGCAGGAAATCAGGGAAGGATCGGGAGTCACAGGCGTGTGGTGCACCGTTGCCCAGTTTTTAAAAAACTCTGTGCATTTATGTTTCACAGGGCGCGAAAGAAGGCCTTTGCACCTTTATACAATATGCACGTGTGCTTGGGCCCAGGGCCTTTTGCCTCACCAGCCCCACTACTGACTCCCTGTCGCTACTCAGCTTCAAAAAAATAAAAAATAAAAAGTGTCCCTGGATCCATTGAAAAAAATCTGGTAACCATAGCCTAGAATAGCACTAGCTTTTTTTTGCTGCTGCATCACGCTGTGGACTCATGTTCAGATTGTGGTCTGCTGAGACCCCTCAACCTTTTTTTACGAGTACTCTGGTGCTCTGGCGCTGAGCCACAACCCCTTCCCAATGGGCGCCGGAGCCCATAAACACCTTTAACAGGTTCCCCATCTTTGGTACACAAAGAGCCGTTTCCTCCCCACACGGCATAGGCAGATGTATCCAAATTACTGTTTAACTTTTACGACGCTGGCTGTGCATCAAAAGCAATGTTGGAAATAACCCAGCCTCTGGGACTGGGGTTATAAGAGCGGAGAGGAGTCGGCCGTCCCAGAGCTGGCACTCTAATCTCCACGCTGGATGGCGGAAATGACTGGCAGAATCCGAGACCAGGGAGAAGAGTCGGTGGAAGAAGATTGGAAAAAATTTAAAGTATATTTACAAAAACATTGTAAAATTAATGAATGTTAGAAGGATGCTGGAATGAACTTACATGGTTTTAGCAGAAAGGTTATAAAGAATTAAGTAAAAATGGATTGTTAATGGGTCAAAGTGTAAAATTTAAGGTTAAATCGCGTTAAGATAAATTATGGAACAAAATCTGAGAAAGAGGGAAAGGACTTGCTGAAACAGCTAATTGAATCAGAATACAAAAAAGGGAGGTGTGAGGAAGTCAAGGAAACAAGTAAATGAAAGATAAAGATATGAAAATACTGGATGTTTTTGTTTTTTCTCTCTTATTGCTTTGTTGTACTGTTTTTTTTGTGTGTGTTTTTTAGTATTGTATTTTCTTTTATTTTTGAAGTATTGCAATTTTTTTTTAATTGTCTGCTTTTCTTTTTTCTGTAATTGTTAAACCTTAATAAATATCATTAAAAAACAACAACACAAATCTCCATGCTGGAGAAGACCCCCAAACCTGGAGCGCCCCTTACTCGCAAATTGCAGGATGGCGACCCCAAGAGAGAGGGCCCAGGAGACGGTGCTGGTGGATTCCTTGAAGTGAGCCACAAACTCGACGAAGAAGATCCCGAAGGAGCGGATCACCCCAAAGACCAGGGCCGTTTGCACAAAACCTGCCAGGACTACCATCCATCCCCAGCTGCTGTCAGGATGCGTGCGAAGGGCCATGGAGTCCTCTTCCTTTGCAGAGGTGAGGGGTCTTTGAAAAGAAAAGAAATGAGAGAATGGAAAGAGAGAGAGAATTAAATTGGTGGCGAGTTACTGTGCATAAGAACAGTGCCGGGTTTTCATATAAGCTAAATGAGCTATAGCTTAGGGCCCCGCTCTCTTGGGGCCCCCCCAAAAAATTAAAGGAAAAAAAACCCGGATGTACATTTCCAAAATATAAGATAAAAATGAAATGAAATAAAACCTACATACAGCAACAGTGTTTTGTGTTGTGTAGGCTCCTATGATGTAAGTCATGGGCCCTGCCTGCTAGCCTGCTCCCTAAAATATCACTGGTTTGCTCATTTCTATATACAGTGGTACCTCGGGTTAAGTACTTAATTCGTTCCGGAGGTCTGTTCTTAACTTGAAACTGTTCTTAACCTGAAGTACCACTTTAGCTAATGGGGCCTCCTGCTGCTGCCACGCTGCCAGAGCACAATTTCTGTTCTCATCCTGAAGCAAAGTTCTTAACCTGAGGTACTATTTCTGGGTTAGCGGAGTCTGTAATCCAAAGTGTATGTAACCCGAGGTACCACTGTATAGGGTGCCTACATTCTGCATGTGCAAATGGCTTTAGATACTTATTAGGTCCATAAATTACGATATAGCATATAGGTAAAGGTAAAGGGACCCCTGACCATTAGGCAAGCCCTAGGCTTTGCCGATCAGAAGGTCGGCGGTTCGAATCCCCGCGACAGGGTGAGCTCCCGTTGCCCCGTTGCTCGGTCCCTGCTCCTGCCAACCTAGCCGTTCGAAAGCACGTCAAAGTGCAAGTAGATAAATAGGTACCGCTCTGGTGGGAAGGTAAACGGCGTTTCCGTGCGCTGCTCTGGTTCGCCAGAAGCGGCTTAGTCCTGCTGGCCACATGACCCGGAAGCTGGACGCCGGCTCCCTCGGCCAATAAAGCGAGATGAGCGCCGCAACCCCAGAGTCGGCCACGACTGGACCTAATGGTCAGGGGTCCCTTTACCTTTACTATGATTCCCCTACATGAATTTGTCCAATCCTCTTTTAAAGCCTTCTAGAGCGGTGGCAGGGAGTTCCACAGATTAACTGTGCACTGCGTGAAGAAGGACTTTCTTTTGCCTTTCCTGAATCTGCCAACAGGGAGCTTCATGGGACATGTATGAGTTCCAGCATTAGGAGAGAGAGATAATTCCCACCCACCCCTCTATCCACTTTCATAATGCCATGCATTGTTTATAAAACTTCCATCACTTCTTACTTACTACCTTTTCTCTAGGGGAAATCATTTTAATTTATTGCAATTATTCACTGCATTTATATTCCACCCTTTTTTTCCTCCAAGGAGGGGTTCAAATGCCCGGCTCTCCCCTCCTCGCTTAATCCCTGTGAGTTTGATTAGGCAGAGAAGCAGCGCTCGACCTGAAATGCCACTCAGTCAGTTTCATGGGCAAAGTGGGGATTCGAACCCAGATCTCCCAGGCCCTAGTCCAGGGGCAGGCAACCTAAGGCCCATGGGCCACAAGCGGCCCACGGGGGTCGTTTAACCGGCTCTGAACTGAGCTGCCTGCTCGGCGAATCCCCACGCGCTGCGCTAAAGTGGCGCGGTGCGGCTCAGGGACTCACTTCCGCAGTGCAGGTAATTGCGCCTGTGCAGACACAGAAAATCGCAGGTGCGATCCGGCCCACGGAGGGATCTCCGCTGGAGTGAACCGGCCCAGGCGAGGTAAACCTTGCCGACCCCTATCTGATGCTCTAACCACTGTGCCACACTGCCTCTCTTTGCAGAACAGTTAATAAAGTAGAATGGCGTGTCCAACATAGATCTGTTGATAATGCACTTCTATTGCTGTAGTACCCTTGCAGAAAAGAACCACACTCCCCACCACCAAAAAAGCACAGAAATCAAACTGTACGCCTGATAAAATTAACCACGCAGCTGATCTCTCCAGGGTTCCAGCTGTACTTCTTCCCCTGCTCCTAGGACTTGCCGATCAGAAGGTCGGCGGTTCGAATCCCCACGACAGGGTGAGCTCCCGTTGCTCAGTCCCTGCTCCTGCCAACCTAGCAGTTCCAAAGCACCTCAAAGTGCAAGTAGATAAATAGGTACCGCTCCAGCGGGAAGGTACACGGCGTTTCCGTGCGCTGCTTTGGTTCGCCAGAAGCGGCTTAGTCCTGCTGGCCACATGACCCGGAAGCTGGACGCCGGCTCCCTCGGCCAATAAAGCGAGATGAGCGCCACAACCCCAGAGTCATCCACACTGGACCGAATTGTCAGGGGTCCCTTTCGCTTTACTCACCCTTCCACCAGGAGGCGTCCCGGCCAGCACAGCCGCAGGGGATGAAATTGTGGACTGGAATTTTTCTGTCTTCACACTTTGAAGAAATCTGGGGCTTTTGAGCATTTGGCGGAGAATCTGGGCTTCACCCCAGAGGCACCGTCTTGGCCAGGACAAAGTCTCCTCCGCCGGTGTCCTTAAATCATCTTCACTCCTCACCCAATAGACTTCTTCATTTGTGCAACTTTGTTTTTCCAGACGCCACAATTGATGAGGTTGACTACGTCTGTGCGCTGGGATTTGAGTGATTTGGGTGGATGGACTTGGGCTGCGTCCAAATCCCGTTTTCCTTTGAGGCTTGGGAGCCTGAGGATTTTGTGGGGTTTTTTTAGTCAATCTTTATTGAGTTAAAATGAATATATCCATACAGGATTTGGCATTGCAAGCTTACAGCATAAGAAAGAAAGAAAAGGAAAATGCAAGATAAGGACAAGTGTATAAAAATCAAGGAAAACAGAAGAGAAAAAACATATGTGATTATGGAATTTCTCAACATTAAGCATTTTGTTAATGCAATGATTATTCACACAATTAGAAATAAAAAGTGCTGCAAACATTTAAAACGACCTCCAATTATTCTCATTGTACTTTATCTGTTACCGTATTTTTTGCTCTATAAGACTCACTCTTTCCCTCCTAAAAAGTAAGGGGAAATGTGTGTGCGTCTTATGGAGCGAATGCAGGCTGCGCAGCTATCCCAGAAGCCAGAACAGCAAGAGGGATTGCTGCTTTCACTGCGCAGCGATCCCTCTTGCTGTTCTGGCTTCTGGGATTCAGAATATTTTATTTCTTGTTTTCCTCCTCCAAAAACTAGGTGCATCTTGTGGTCTGGTGCGTCTTATAGAGCGAAAAATACGGTATATACATTATACCGCAGTTACCTGTTTCTTGTGATTTTTTATTATACCTCAGTTGCCTTTTATGAATTTCAAGGGTCAGTCTAATTCTGCCAGGAGATTTCTGTTTGCACCACAGTTTTCAAAGTATTCTTTATATAGTATCCACTCCTTATAAACTCTCTTGTTTTGTCAGACCTCTAACTCTTCCTGTCATCTTTGCCCGAGGATTTTGGGTGGGTGATTGATACGTACGGGCCTGTGAGTTGCCAGGCAACAAGGGAGCGACATCTGCAATCAGCATCGGCTTAGAGCAGCCCGCCAGATATGTTGGACTACAACTCCCATCATCCAGAATCAGCTTTGCCAATTGTCGTGGATGATGGGAGTTGTAGTCTGACAATATCCTGAAACCCCAGATTGAAAACCACCGGCTTCGAGAAATCATTGCCCTCCAGAAATTATGGACTACAACTCCTGACATTCTGAGTTAGAATCATAGAATCATAGAATCATAGAGTTGGAAGAGACCACAAGGGCCATCGAGTCCAACCCCCTGCCAAGCAGGAAACACCATCAGAGCACTCCTGACATATGGTTGTCAAGCCTCTGCTTAAAGACCTCCAAAGAAGGAGACTCCACCACACTCCTTGGCAGCAAATTCCACTGTCGAACAGCTCTTACTGTCAGGAAGTTCTTCCTAATGTTTAGGTGGAATCTTCTTTCTTGTAGTTTGGAACCATTGCTCCGTGTCCGCTTCTCTGGAGCAGCAGAAAACAACCTTTCTCCCTCCTCTCTGTGACATCCTTTTATATATTTGAACATGGCTATCATATCACCCCTTAACCTCCTCTTCTCCAGGCTAAACATGCCCAGCTCCCTTAGCCGTTCCTCATAAGGCATCGTTTCCAGGCCTTTGACCATTTTGGTTGCCCTCCTCTGGACACGTTCCAGTTTGTCAATGTCCTTCTTGAACTGTGGTGCCCAGAACTGGACACAGTACTCCAGGAGTTAGCTAAGACAATTGCTTTTAAGGAAAGGGCTGGCACTGTTTTTATTTTAATGATCTCTGTGTTCTAATAGATCGCACAATTGGCTGCTTTGCAGGGGGTTGCACTACGTAACCCTTGGGTCTCTTCAAACTCTACAATTCTATGATATTTTCTATTAATGTTTGATAATTGATTTTTAATTATCATTTCCCTCCCCCTCTGTTTCTGTTTTAGCTGTAAGCCACCTCGAGTGAGGAGAAAAAGCAGGATATAAATATAATAATAATTGTCACAGATGATGGGAGTTGTAGTTCAATGACGTCTAGGGACTCAAGAATGAAGAGCACTGACTTAGGGCAGCCTTTGTCAACCTGGTGCTCGCCAAACTATAACTCCCATCATCCATGATGGATGTGCTGGCTGGGGATGATGCTAATTGTAGTCCAAAACATCCAGCGGGCACCAGGTCGGCAAGGGCTGTCTATTTTGCAACAGGAAAACTATCCCTTGGGGCTTTAACAAACCATAGCCTGCTCAGATCAAAATTACAAGCCACTGTCTGGTTTGAAAGCGGCTAAATCATGAGTTTATTCCTAACTCTAAATTAACTTCGGTTGCATTGAAAAGGATAAATCAAAACCATTTTCTGCTCCCTGGCAGGGCGACTTAGTTAAATTCATCGCCAAATGCCAACAGAGAGAGCATAATAGATAATGTCGAAACCGTTTGTTGATAGCAAGGCCCCTGTAAGGGTGACAGGTTTATTAGCGATTTAATAACCAAAGAATGGAGTCTGCAGGCAGGGAATATCTTGCTTTTATTGGTCTTGTGTAATTCTTGGATGCTCTTTGGTGAAAAAGAAAGGTGTTTGTTTTTTTTAAAAAACCCCACTTTAAATACTGTAATATTATTTGATGTACACATTAGACACAGTGGCTTAAAGAGTCCCTGTCAGATGATCATAGCGTTATAAAGACTAGGACTAGCCGCCTGAGAAACAGTTTTTATCCAAATGCGATTTGGGCTTTAAACACAGAGTGAGGTAGTCTCTGTGGGAGTATATTGTACTTAATTATGGGGTATCAGAGTTTTTAGGGGGTTAACCAGGTTGGGATAGCAGGCTTGTTAGTTTTTCAATGCCTGATATAGATTTTTTCAATTTCGTTGTTCTGTATGGGACAATGACAATAAAGATTATCGTGCCGTATCGTCATCTAACCTCTGTTTAAAATACTCCAGAAAAGGAGAGGCCACCACCTTCCAGGGTCATAAAGGTAAAGGGACCCCTGACTGTTAGGTCCAGTCGTGGCCAACTCTGGGGTTGCGGCGCTCATCTCGCTTTACTGGCCGAGGGATCCAGTGTACAGCTTCCGGGTCATGTGGCCAGCATGACTGATACGGAAGGAGAGGGGGGGGTACCTTTCTTGGTCCCTCCACCAGCACCAGTGGACCCGAGGCGATGACCTCGACGGTTCCCCAACCCCTCAAACCCCCACACTGTTGCACAAGCACCACACTGCACCCTAGTCCTGTAAATAAAGGACTTTTTCCCCCTTTCTATACGGACGAAATAAGCCCATCATCTCTCTTAAACTTCCCTCTCGCTCCATTTCTAACGTGGGTAGACCGTATCAGATTGTATCCCCATTGACTATAATGGCCGCGCTTTGGCCAATCAGCACCGTGCATTTGCCGTGCAGAGGTAGCTCAGCCAACTCTGCACGCCTCATTTAACCTCTTGACGAGTTACTGACAGCTCCCCGCTGGGGGAACAATGGAACTGAAACCCAAGTTGCAACATTGTATCCATCCAACAATGGAATTGAAACTCCTGAACCCCTGACAGTATCAAGAACTGCAACAATGTATCTATTCACTTCCGACTTTGATTAATAATGTCAGAATGGACTTGAGATGAGCTGAAACTTCCAAAATTCATATAAAATCAACCGTAGCACCGATTTCCTTCGTTCTGGCGTCAATCGACTCAGCCTTTTCAGGACTCTAGAACACCCCACTTGCTTCCATAATCCCCTGAGCGGCAAGTCACGTACTCAGGAAGACCCTAATCCCATCGGATCGCTCTGCCAAACCCTTCCTCCGGGCAATGCCAGGTGGCAGACGATGCATATCTGGACTATTGTTTTATCCTCACCGGTACTCAGGAAATGCTTATCTATGTATATCTCTTACTCCGCACACTACCCCTCCCTTCCCTGAAATGCTAATGTGTATAACTCCACCTTTCCGTAATATATTCATGATGTAAGTTGTCAAACCCAACCCTCCCATAATGTATTCATGACGTTTTTGCACTGTATCCTGGGACTTGGAGGGAACTTTTAAAAGTTGGTGTCACCCCTTTCTCGCTGTTCAATTTTGCCTTGAACCTGTTGCGCAATAAACCTTGGATCTCCGCATCTTGCTCCTGTTTCCGGCTGAGCTCATTTTTCCGCTAGGACCCGCGGACTTAGTCCGACGAGCCGGGAGGCTGAGCCGACTCGCACCCGGGATTTTTCCGTAACATTTGGCGCCCAACGTGGGGCGGGCGGTTCTCCCGTGTTGCTGACCGGGGGCCCTGAAATCTTCAGCCGGCTCCGGGCCATTTGCCTGGGAAGACCTTTTGGACCTCCGGCCATCCTCCGGGCGGTAATCAAACGTCCCAGGGTTCAGCCGGGGAGCAAAGGACATCCAGCCGGCTTCTTCGATCCCGGGATCATCTTGGAAGACACGTGAGTATAAGGAAAAGGAAAACCCAGTGCACTGGTGGGAAGGGGGTGGAATCTCCTGGCAACTGAACTCTCTGCCCTCCTCTCTATCGCTCTTTCTCGCCTGCCTCTTGGTCCAATTGCTGAGAGTCCGAGAGTAAGACGGAGAGACCCGGCTTGGAAAGACAGCCGACTCCCCGCAACGGACAGCTCAGTCGATGCTGAGAGAGACCGTGGACTACCGCTCGACCCGAAAGGGGGGTTCTGAGCTCTATCTCTTTCTTCTCTCAAACCCTCCAGTCAACCGCACCAATTGAGAGTCCAAGAGTAAGACGGAGAGACCCGGCTTGGAAAGACAGCTGACTCCCCGCAACGGACAGCTCAGTCGAAGCGAGGGGCTGGAGTTCTTCTTCCGAACTTCCCGAGCGCCCTTACGGAGGGGGCAGGAAGGGGTCTTCCTTTCTATCAATTAATCCCAGCCGCACCGGTCGGGCCACGTAACACGTGTATCGTGCGTGAGCCCGCTTCCGAAAGCAAGGGGGATTTTCCGTCAAAATTCTATCAAGGGACTACCCGATCTGGCACCGCACGGCGCGGGCGTCCAGTAGGGCCCCTTTTCCTGAGATTGTAACGATAGGTAGGAGGTTGCCAGGAGGGATAGCTCAAGAGGAATTGGGCGGGATTTGGCAGAGTGGAAAGGAAAACCCCAGGAAATAGGATAAGTAAGTGAGGAAGGAATAAGGGACCAGGTAGAAGAGCTCTCTAAAAGGAAACCCTGTTAGGAAGTTGCCAAGCAACTGAACATAGCATTCCCTAATCAGCCCAGCCCCCCCCTCAATAAACCTCTCCCCTTTCTCTTTACCCCAGACACGCGTGAATCTAAAATGGGTACCCAAGCTTCCAAACACGAGCGGGCTCACTCTGGGAAGAAGGCTTCCAGAAAGCCATCTGAATCCCAGAGAGACCCCGACTCCCCTCTCGAATTTGTCATCTCGTATTGGAAGGCTATTCCCGGGCATAAATTACTGTCGAGACAGAAGTTAGAAGACCTTTGTAACGAGACCTGGCCTTCAGGCACAGCCTCCGCGAGACCTGAGTTACGTTGGCCAAAGGGAGGCTCTTTTAATGAAGATCGCCTACGATATCTCAGAAAGTACCTGACGGAGGAGAAGCCCCGTCAGCTAGAATACCTAGCCACCTTCGAGACGGTCAGAAGACTACTCAAAGTTCCGAAGGAGGCTACGAATTATCAACTGCCAATCTTAAATCCTGGAAGACAATCCCTACCCCCCCCATACGAAGGGCATTCTGCAGATGACCACATGGAACGAACGCTCATCCCCTTCTATTATAACGAGAATACTCCACCCGCCCCAAACGAGAATTCGGATAGCGATGAAGGAGCAGGAGAACCAGAAGCAGGGGGGGGCATAAAACAGAGGTTACGAACTAGAGATAAAAGGAACACTACCATGGGAGACTCTAGTCTGGCAGAGAAACCCAAAGAGACCCCGGGGACGTCACGGGACGCAGATGCTATAGTCACCCAAATGCCCCTAAGGGCCCTGCCAATCCCACCCCTGCGGCCAGACGGACCCCCTCGGATGGTATATACCCACCAACCGTTCTACACGGCAGACCTGGTAACCTGGTCAAATCAAATGCCATCTCTAAGAGACGACCCGGACAAATGCCACCGCCAGGTCAGCGCTATTTTCTCAACCCATAACCCAACCTGGCCGGATGTCCACGTTCTCCTAAACGCCCTTTTTAACGAGGCCGAAAAGGCAGATATCCTAGCCAAGGCTGCGGAAGTAATTGAACTCCCTGACTACCAGGCAGGGCGGCCAGAAGGCGTGACAGCACTCACAGCTCAATGCCTACGCGTCGAACCGGCCTGGGACTATAATACAACGAATGGGATCTGGTGTTTAAAATTATTTAAGAAAGCGATCTTAGACGGCATCAAGGCAGCTGGGCAGCGTACCGTCAACTGGACAAAAGTCCAGACTGTACTGCAAGGGACGAATGAACACCCGTCCGATTACTACACCAGGCTGGTATCAGCCATTAAGACCTGGGGAGGGATTGATCCAGATAATCCCCAGCACGAAGTTATAGTGAAAGGCTTCTTTAAAGATCAAGCCTGTCCTGACATCAGAAAAGCCCTGAACCTACAAATAGGGTACGACGGAAAAAGCGTCAGTGAAATCCTCTCGATTGCAAAGTCCGTCTATAATTCTCGAGATGAGAGGAAAAGAAAGGACCCCAAACCAGAAGTTGAGCAGATCCTTGCCCTTAGTATGGAACCGCATTCCACCAGAGGCAGGGGTCTCAGCCGGGGGAGGGGGGTCCGGGGAGGAGGACCTCCAAACCCCCTTAGACCATGGGGATCCACTACTGGAGGATGCTTCTATTGTCAAGAAGAAGGACACATAAGAAGGTTTTGCCCTTACCTCAATAATATGGCCTATGGCACCCCGCATCCTAACACGGCCCACGGATATGGGAACCCCGCACCCACCACCTATACCCCTCATACAACCTCCACCGCCCCCTTCAACCAACCGACGCCCCCAAATCTACCTGCTCAAGCCCAAAGACCCCTACCAGGACCGAGGACCCAAATGCCCGCAATAATTCCACCCACTCACCCTTGGACAAACGCCACCGCACCACCCCTACACCCCCCTAACCAACCTCCTCCGGACGACCGAGAAACCTATTGACAATTAGAAGGGGATCCCAACCAAATTCAAACTATATGTCCGATCCTAACTTTATCTTCCGAAGACCCGTTTTGCACCATAGAGATCGACGGCCATCCCTATCAATGCCTCTTAGATACTGGAGCCACATATTCCACCTTAACAAATAGCCATTTGGAACCGGGTTCAGAGACCAGAAAAGTTATGGGACTGGATGGGATACCCCGCACTTGTCCACTTTCGCGTCCATCTAAAGTTACCTTCGGACCCCTGCTCGCTGAACATACCTTCCTCCTAACCAGCAGCCCAGTAAACCTCCTCGGAAGGGACTTGCTTTGCAAACTAAATGCGACCATTAAATGTTCCAAGGAGGGAATCTACCTACACATGCCTGAGGAATCTATCCCCGCATTCCAAGGAATAATAGCAGAAGAAAAGGCAGGCAGCCTATCCCCAGAGCTCCCCCCTGAGCTACACGACTTACCCTCCTCTCTATGGGGCACCGAGTCAACCTCAGTGGGTCTCCTGCTATCAGCAACTCCCGTAAAAATCACCTATAAAACTGATCTACCGTTCCCGTGCACAAAACAATATCCTCTACCCAAAGAAGCCATTGAGGGACTAACACCCATGATAGAGGACTTCCTCGAAAAGGGGATCTTGGTTCCATGTGCGTCTCCATGCAATACCCCAGTACTCCCAGTAAAGAAACCGGCGGCGGAAGGAGCCCCAGTCCGATACCGCTTTGTCCAAGACCTTAGACTGGTGAACCAGTTTGTCATACCCCGCCACCCAGTGGTGGGCAACCCAAATTCCCTCCTGAACGCCATACCGGCGGAAACTAAATGGTACACCGCTGCGGACCTATGCTCCGCCTTCTTTAGCATACCCTTGGATCCTGCCAGTCAATTCCTCTTCGCCTTCACCTGGGGGCCTAGTCAATTAACCTGGACTAGGTTACCCCAAGGGTACGTGGAGTCACCCGCAATCTTTTCCGCCATACTGCATCAAGATCTGCAGGATGTACACCTCCCTGCTGGCTCCTCCCTCTTGCTTTACGTAGATGACCTGCTCCTCTGTTCCACTAGTGAGGAAGCGTGTAAAACTGACACCAAGCACCTCCTTGCTGAACTAGCCCGGAAGGGGCATAAGGTGTCACCGAAGAAATTACAATACTGCAAACAAGAAGTAAAGTACCTCGGGCACATCTTAGGAGTAGGCACCCGAAGCTTAGCCACTGACAGGATAGAAGCAGTGACAAAAATTCCCCTCCCCAAAACTAAGCGACAATTACGGGGATTTTTGGGCATGGCTGGCTTCTGCAGGGCCTGGATCGCGGGTTATAGTGAAATAACGAAGCCCCTGTCTGCCATGACCCGCCAAGACCACCCGGACATCTTAATATGGGAAGAAGAGGCTTATAAATCGTTCGAGAGGCTAAAGAGAGAACTAAGATCGGCCCCCGCCCTAGGTTTACCTGACTACAGAATCCCCTTCAACTTGTTTATCCATGAACAAATGGGGGTAGCCTCAGGGGTATTGACTCAGCCTTTCCGAGACCAAGAGAGACCTGTGGCATACTATAGTCTACAATTAGACACCACTGCAAAGGGGGCAGTTAGCTGCCTAAGGGCCATAGCCGCCGCAGCAATCCTCCTCGAAAAGGCTCAAGAGACGGTCTTGGGACACGAAATCGTCATCCATGTTCCCCACTCTGTCTCCACCCTCCTAACTTTGAGAGGCTGCCATCACTTTTCCAATTCCCGACTAAACAAGTATGAAGCCCTCCTATTAACACCCTCGAACGTCACCATAAAGCGAGTCAACTCCCTTAACCCAGCTACCCTTCTGCCTCTCCCTGATGATGGAACCCCACACCATGACTGCGCCACCATAGTTCGACAGGCAGAGAGACCCAGGGAAGACTTAGATCACCTACCTTTGGAAAACCCAGACCTAATACTGTACACTGACGGAAGTTCAAAGGTTGTGGAGGGGGAGAGGAAAACGGGATACGCCGTGGTCACTGATTTTGAAATCCTAGAATCCAACCCAATTAACCCACAGTATAGTGCTCAAGCTGCAGAATTAATAGCACTCATACGTGCCTGTGAGATCAGCGAGGGCAAGCGGGCTACCATCTATACCGACAGTAAATACTGCTTTGGATTGGTACACACCACTGGCCAAATCTGGCTACAAAGAGGCTTCCTTACGGCAGCTGGCTCTAAAATCTCACATGCTGCCCTAGTAGAGAGGCTCCTGACCGCCATCCACTTACCTGCCGCGATCGCAGTTGTGCATTGCAAAGCACACACCCGGGGCAGGGACCCAATATCAAAGGGCAACAGACGGGCTGATAAAGCGGCTCAGTCGGCTGCACTCCGCCCTCCAAACAACGAGTCCGAATTCCAAGCCCTACAAATCCCAGCCAACATAGACCCCACACAAATTTACAAAGAAACCCCTGAAGACGAAAAGATCCTTTGGCGTTCCGTGGGTGCATTTGAGCAAAATGGTGTGTGGGTCCTCCCCGATGGCAGGACCGTCCTTCCAAAATCCTGGGTTCCAAAATTGGTGAGGGTCCTCCATCAACGAACACACTGGGGAAAGGGAAGACTGATAGAGCATGTTAAGAGGTCCTGGTACGCTCCGGGACTTCCAGTCGCAGCTACAGCTGCATCAAAGAACTGCACCACTTGCAACTCCTTTAACCCCAAGCGACAACCCCGAGCGCCACCCGGAGCCCGGCCGTGGGCATTCGTCCCCTTTGAAAGCCTGCAATTAGACTTCATCGACCTACCGCACTGCCAAGGCTTCAAACATGCCTTGATCATAGTGGATAAACTCTCCTCCTGGGTAGAGGGATTCCCCTGTAGAAAGCCCACCGCTTCTGTAGTAGCCAGAGCCCTCCTACAAGACATCATTCCTCGGTTTGGCATTCCCCGTCGTCTAGACAGCGACAGAGGGACCCACTTCACTGCTCAAGTAGTGCAATTAGTGGCAAGAGCTCTACAAATAAAATGGGACCTCCACACACCCTACCACCCTCAGTCTTCTGGTCAAGTAGAGCGCATGAACCAGGAAATTAAAATACAACTAGGAAAACTCTGTAAGCTCACTGGACTGAAATGGGTAAATGCACTCCCACTAGTTCTTCATAATATAAGGAGTGCTCCTACTGGATCACTGAAACTATCTCCATACGAAATCTTATTTGGAAGACCTCCTCCCGTCTATAACGCTAACTTCCCCCTCTCTGAACTCGAACTAGGGGAGGCAGAGCTCACTAATTATGTCATTCAGCTTCAGACACAGCTGCAGCGTCTCCACCAGTACGCGGCCCTCGAGGGACAGAACCTGCCCATCGACGTCGAAGCCCACTCCTTCCATCCAGGTGACTGGATCCTCGTCAAAGTCTACCAAAAAGAACCCCTTCAACCCGCGTGGGAAGGTCCCTACCAAATCCTGCTGACATCACCAACCGCTGTGAAAGTAGGTGAGAAAAACTCCTGGCTACATCACACGAGGTGCAAGTCGGCGCCCCCCCCTCCAGAGTCGGACGACGACTTCGGTGGCGACGACTTCACCTTTTCGACTCCGCCCGCTTCGCCAACTTCATACATCGACGACGAGGATCAACAGACCGGACCAGATCGGGGCCAAGATCGGGCCCAACAGACCGGACCAGATCGGGGCCAAGGTCGGGCTCAACAGACCGGACCAGACGCCACTACACCCAACTGGACTTCGGAGATCATCCCGGACACCAACGCCGTCAAGCTCCGCTTTAAACGAGTTTGACAGCTCGCTTTGACAGCTCCATAGACTTCCGTTGATTTTGACAGCTCGCTTTGACAGCCACTTTGACAGCTCCATAGACTTCCGTTGATTTTGACAGCTCGCTTTGACAGCCACTTTGACAGCTCCATAGACTTCCGTTGATTTTGACAGCTCGCTCTGACAGCCAGTTTGACAGCTCCATAGACTTCCGTTGATTTTGACAGCTCGCTCTGACAGCCAGTTTGACAGCTCGCTTTGACAACCACTTTGACAGCTCGCTCCGACAGCCAGTTTGACAGCTCGCTTTGACAGTTCGCCTTGCAGCGTGCCTTGACAACCCCGTGGATCACCTCCTTCCTTTAATCCCGTGCGACTGCGACCCAACTATGAATCTGATCCCCTCCCTCCTTCTCCTCGCCACCCTGACCAGGACGTCATCTCTCTCATCAGACCACTGCACCGGACTACAAACAGACTACCATTTCCTGGACTATCACAAGGTCGAGGCCGGGGGAAAGTCTAACCAGGACCGAATGGGGGACTTCGACTTTTGTCTCCCGGAGTCCCGGACCCTTCTGCGCCATTCGCTTGTACCCCGGCTCACGAACAATGAATACTGGGAACTCTTCATCCGAGATAAAGACTTACACCGCATCGGGTCAGCTGCCCTCACGCTCGATCACTCGTTTTACCGACTGCAGTGCTATAACGGGACATACCTCCTTTACGAGAATGGAGAGGTCACGCGGAGCCCTAATTGGACCGAAAGCAAGGTGCGGGAAGCTTCGCCGGCATACACGGACTCGAACCATCCCTCCGAGAATTTGATTTTCGGATTCCAATGTCTCCTTATGACCCCAGGACCTCGGAAATCTCAACTCCAGGGACTTTGCCTGAGGCGGTTCTGTTGCGTGTGGAACCTCGGAATCACTCATGAATGGAAGGGAGCAGAATATCTGGAAGGATGGCACCACCCCGTGCATCCTTCACGCTCCCCCACCTGGGACAATGTCGGACCACTGAGGTGCGGGGGCATCGCCAAAGACAGGCGACTCCTCAACACTACCGACCCCCTTCACCCAGTAGGCACCGCACCCCGGCGACTTGGCACAGACCCCTCCATCCCCGGAGAAGACCTCCTCTCATCCTGGGAACAAAACTCCTACATCAAGCTCCTCAGTCAGGTGGCAAAGGAAGCACCCTACCCTGACTGTTGGATCTGCGCCCATGCGCCCAGCCACCTCCAACAAAGCTTACCCCTGGTCCCAATGCCAGTAACCTTGGAACAGTTCCGTTCCGGAGACGTCACGTCCTGGAACCTGACCGCATTGAACTTGACTCACCAATACCTGTATCTCACCGGCCCCACGAAGGGACCCCTCTGTCGTTGCTTCACCGGAGACGGGACCTTCATCGGATCCAGCACATGTAACTCCAACTTGGAAATCCTACCCACCGGCGAAGTCACCGTTGCCGACACCACGGGCTCCCACACCTTCCCAAACCTCACTAGTGCTTGGGCCACTGTGGTCGGACACCCCCCCCAATGGAGACCCCAGTCAACGGATTCTATGCTGCTGCAAGCTTTTGCCTCCGGGAGGATGGAATCATACCTCAGCGGTTTATTCTGGGTATGTGGACACCGCGCATACACCTGGGTAAGCCCGCATATGTCAGGATCCTGTTTTGTCGGGTACATCGTTCCTGGAATCAGAGTGGTTCCACATCTACCCCCCGGGAGGCAACGGAACAAGAGAGAACAAAAGGGGCTGTCTGACCTGTCAGATGTCGCTGCGAATGGGGAGACGGTAGGCAGAGCCCTCTTTCCCGCTTACGGAGCAGGATCTAACCATGTGGACATTCTCCGACTCACCGACATTCTTCTCAAGTTTATGCAAGAGGCAACCCAAATTACAGACTCCCTCGTGACGGAACTGTCTGAGGTAAGACAGCTAAGTTTACAGACCAGGATTGCGACAGATTTTCTGCTATCCAGCCAGGGAGGGACATGTGCCTTAATAGGTACCGAATGCTGTACATATGTGACTGACCAATCTTTAAATATCACCGGACATTTAAATAATATCCATGAACTAGCAACAAGATTGAACGACATCCAGCATGAGGGACTATCTGATCTAGACCTATGGGGATGGCTACCGAAGCTTGGATGGCTCCGACAATTACTTAAGGTTGTACTTATTACTGTCTTTGTCGTTGTCTTTTCTATCTCAGTACTCTGCTGCGCTATCCACTGTGTGACACCTTGCTGTTCTCTCTTTCGCTGTCCCAGACAATCTGCCCCTCTTTCCTTCCGAGCCTATTCCCGTTCACACAGTGCCCCTGTCTTCCCTGAATATGTGCAGATGAGACACCTGGGAGAAGGGGAATATGAGATCACAGAGATCTAGGGTGCGGAGAAAGGATTTGCAAGTTCTTACAGAACTTTAATGCAAATCTATCTCCGAATGGGGGACTGATACGGAAGGAGAGGGGGGGGTACCTTTCTTGGTCCCTCCACCAGCACCAGTGGACCCGAGGCGATGACCTCGACGGTTCCCCAACCCCTCAAACCCCCACACTGTTGCACAAGCACCACACTGCACCCTAGTCCTGTAAATAAAGGACTTTTTCCCCCTTTCTATACGGGCGAAATAAGCCCATCATCTCTCTTAAACTTCCCTCTCGCTCCATTTCTAACGTGGGTAGACCGTATCAGATTGTATCCCCATTGACTATAATGGCCGCGCTTTGGCCAATCAGCACCGTGCATTTGCCGTGCAGAGGTAGCTCAGCCAACTCTGCACACCTCATTTAACCTCTTGACGAGTTACTGACAGCTCCCCGCTGGGGGAACAATGGAACTGAAACCCAAGTTGCAACATTGTATCCATCCAACAATGGAATTGAAACTCCTGAACCCCTGACAGTATCAAGAACTGCAACAATGTATCTATTCACTTCCGACTTTGATTAATAATGTCAGAATGGACTTGAGATGAGCTGAAACTTCCAAAATTCATATAAAATCAACCGTAGCACCGATTTCCTTCGTTCTGGCGTCAATCGACTCAGCCTTTTCAGGACTCTAGAACACCCCACTTGCTTCCATAATCCCCTGAGCGGCAAGTCACGTACTCAGGAAGACCCTAATCCCATCGGATCGCTCTGCCAAACCCTTCCTCCGGGCAATGCCAGGTGGCAGACGATGCATATCTGGACTATTGTTTTATCCTCACCGGTACTCAGGAAATGCTTATCTATGTATATCTCTTACTCCGCACACTACCCCTCCCTTCCCTGAAATGCTAATGTGTATAACTCCACCTTTCCGTAATATATTCATGATGTAAGTTGTCAAACCCAACCCTCCCATAATGTATTCATGACGTTTTTGCACTGTATCCTGGGACTTGGAGGGAACTTTTAAAAGTTGGTGTCACCCCTTTCTCGCTGTTCAATTTTGCCTTGAACCTGTTGCGCAATAAACCTTGGATCTCCGCATCTTGCTCCTGTTTCCGGCTGAGCTCATTTTTCCGCTAGGACCCGCGGACTTAGTCCGACGAGCCGGGAGGCTGAGCCGACTCGCACCCGGGATTTTTCCGTAACAATGACTAAGCCGCTTCTGGCGAACCAGAGCAGCGCACGGAAATGCCGTTTACCTTCCCGCCGGAGCGGTACCTATTTATCTACTTGCACTTTGAGGTGCTTTCGAACTGCTAGGTGGGCAGGAGCAGGGACCAAACAACGGGAGCTCACCCCGTCGCGGGGATTCGAACCGTCGACCTTCTGATCGGCAAGTCCTAGGCTCTGTGGTTTAACCCACAGTGCCACCTGCATCCTAGAATCATAGAAATTGTAGTTTGAAGGGAACCCTGAGGGTCATCTAGATAAAACCCCCTTCGATGCAGGGGTCACAGCGAAAGCATCCCTGACAGATGGCTGTCCAACCTCTGCTTAAAAACCTCCCCTCTTGTGGGGAGTCTGTGCCACCGTCAAATAGCTCCTACTGTCAGAATGTTCTTCCTAATGTTAAGTCGGATTGGCCTTTCTTGCAATTTGAGTTCGTTGGTTTGGATCCTGCATCCCAGAGCAGGAGAGAACAAGCTTGCTCCATTTTCCTCGCGACAGCCCTTTGGGTATTTTTTTAGATGGCTGTCTTCACGAATGGATGGCAGCTGGAGGAATTTTTCCCGCCAGAGTGGTGCATGCTCTGGTTATCTCCCGCTTGGACTACTGCAATGCGCTCTACGTGGGGCTCCCTTTGAAGGTGACCTGGAAACTACAACTAATCCAGAATGCGGCAGCTAGACTGGTGACTGGGAGCGGCCGTCGAGACCACATAACGCCAGTCCTGAAAGACCTACATTGGCTCCCAGTATGTTTCCGAGCACAATTCAAAGTGTTGGTGCTGACCTTGAAAGCCCTAAATGGCCTCAGCCCAGTATACCTGAAGGAGCGTCTCCACCCCCATCGTTCTGCCCAGACACTGAGGTCCAGCTCCGAGGGCCTTCTGGCAGTTCCCTCCCTGCAAGAAGTGAGGTTGCAGGGAACCAGGCAGAGGGCCTTCTCGGTGGTGGCGCCCATCCTGTGGAACGCCCTCCCTTCAGATGTGAAGGAAATAAGCAGCTATCTTCTCTTTAAAAGACATCTGAAGGCAGCCCTGTTTAGGGAAGCTTTTAATGTTTGATGCTTCACTGTATTTTTATATTTTGTTGGAAGCTCAGCCAGATGGGCGGGGTATAAATAATAAATTGTTGTTGCTGTTGTTGTTTCCAGGAGAGGGGGAAGTGAATAAAACACTGAAAGGATGGGGCAGCCTCATTTCTCAGCAGAAAAAAAAAGAAAATAGTACCTGCAGATTTTGCCTTATTTCTCGGGTTCTACAGAAGCTAAAAACTTGCTCTTTTATTAAATATATATATATATAAATGTTGAGAATCTGGGTATTATTGCGCATGGGGGGGGCAATTGATGGGAATTGCAGTCCAAAATGTCCATGTTTTCCCCCTCTGCGCAGTTGTGTATGTACATTAACTGCATCTCTGCAGCTGCTGTTTGAGAATGAAAACACCAATCACAGTATTCCTGCGTCATCTTTGACTTTCAAATATCCCAGGAAGCAGCATCGAAGAAATGTTCACCTAGGAGGCCATAATCTGAATCGTCTGAATCAGGCGTGTCAGCTTCATGTGCTAACCTCAGGACTCCTCAGGTCCTGCCCCCTTGAGATCTAGAAAGTTGTGAAGATGATGGAGTTTATGGAGCTGGCTGATCTCACCGGGAGAATCCACGACCAGAAAGAAGAGGAACACCAAGAAGATTGGAAGAAATTCAAAGACTATTTGAATAAACATTGTAATATTAAAGATATGTAATCACTTGAAAGAATCAATTAGGCCTAGGATTAAATTGGGATTAAATATATAAATAAGAAAATGTACGAAAAGAAAAGTTAGGAAATATGATTATGACTGTGACGTGGTTTATGAAAGGATGATATTGGAAACTGCTATATATAATTACTAAGAAATTCAGATGGAAGAGATTTGAGGAAGCCAAATAATATATTTATGAAGATGGATCTTAATTAATTAATTGTTAGTCAAGTGATGATCTGTTGTATGTTTTATATTCTTTTTTCTCTCTTTCCCACCCTGTTTCATTCTTTCCCCTTTGTTATCGTTAATTCTTTCTTTTTTGTTATGTTTATGTATTGAAAACAATAAATATTATTGTGAAGAGAAAAAAAAGGAACTTGGAAAGTTGACAGCAGGGCACCAAATTTCACCACCAACAGTTGTTTTATCTGAACGCTTTACAGAATACATGATACACATTTCTCTTCAACCAGGCCTTTGGCGGATTAATTCTATCATAGAATCATAGAATTTAAGAAGGGACCCCGAGGGTCATTCTGCAATGCGGGAATGTCCTTTTAAATGTGGTTTAGAGTGCAGGGGGGCGGGTTATTGGTTTGTTCGCTTGTTCGTTGCCTTTTTATTTTGTCTTTTCACCACCCAGAGTTCTACGGATTAAAGGTGGTATACCAATTAAAGAATAACACCGTTACCTTTAGAAAAGTCCCGTATGCTCAGAGACTTTGCACCTGTCCATTGGGAGAGATAGGAAGCCCAGAACACTTGTTCTTTAGATGTCCCTTTTATGAAGAGGCACGTAGTAAGATCATGGATCCCCTACTGGTGAGGCTCGCCGATCTCCTGCAAAAGCAAAAATTTGACCTTTTCCTGTTAGGCAAAGATCAGAAGATGACCTGGATGGTCGCCAGATTCTGTGTACACATCTGTAGGCGCAGACCATTGCCCAACTCAAAATAGTCTGGCATGAAAATCCCCAAATTCGGTTCCATGGGTGACTCTGAGTCAACTCCCTGGGATAGTTTATTGTTGTACATCGTTTCTATCCTTCAAAAATTTTTATTAGTTTTTACAATATCAACGACAAACAAAAACATAAAACAAACAAAACATAACAAACATAAATCATAACCTTATTGAAAATAACAGTTATTTACTTTGTAGAACGACTTCCTCGTTTCCCCTTAGTTGAATTTCATTGAATATCCTTATAACGGTTTTCCAAATCCCAATTTTAATACCCATTAAATAAAACATTAACATCTTTAAATCTTCTCCTTCTTGTATTAAACATATTGTTTTATCAGTTAACATAAATACAATCCTAAGCCCATTAAGTATCTGGAGGCTATTTCCAGTTATTTTAGCTTAACAAATTTAGCTAAATAATCATTAAATTTCTTCCATTCTTCGTGGTATTCCTCCTCCTTCTGGTCGCGGACTCTTCTGGTTAGATCGGCTAGCTCTAGTACATCGTTTCTAAATTTATTGTTGTACATCGTTTTAATTGTCTGTTTTACTTCTGTGACTATACCCCCAAGTGTGTTTTATAAGCTGGTCTCCGACCGTAATAAATTATCTTATCTAAACACAGTTAGCTAGAGGCAGCAAATTGTGAGCCATGGGGCTGAAATAACCAGTACCGTCCTTCGCCAGAGAGCGGTGTCTCTATCTTTCCGTTCAGAGGAACGGAGGAGAGTGAGTCAGTCGAGGACACGGCTTATTATACTCTGCCGCTGGAAATTGGACTAAAGATATCTTTTGTCCAAAGTGTGTGCGTCAGCCTTTTAGGGTCTAAAAAGCACAGTGACCTAAACCATGTTGTGGCAAGGCGGTCCTTAGCTTCCCAGAATCCCGACTTTAACACCGTCTCTCCCATTTTGGGATGGTGTTTGCCCCCCCAAATCTTAGGGTCGTGTTCCCCAGGCCTGGCCAGCAGATTTTGCCAAGGAACCAGAGTGTCTGTTCATTTCCCCATTAGTGATGTCGTCAGCAAGGCAGCTATGAAAACTAAGCTTTGCAAGAGGTCAGTTGCCAGCCGACTTGAAAGTTAAAGGGACCCCTGACCATTAGGTCCAGTCGTGGACGATTCTGGGGTTGCGGCGCTCATCTCGCCTTATTGGCCCAGGGAGCCGGCATACAGCTTCCGGGTCATGTGGCCAGCAGGACTAAGCCGCTTCTGGCGAACCAGAGCAGCGCATGGAAACGCCGTTTACCTTCCCGCCAGAGCGGTACCTATTGATCTACTCGCACTTTGACATGCTTTCGAACTGCTAGGTTGGCAGGAGCAGGGACCGAGCAACGGGAACTCACCCCGTCGCGGGGATTCGAACCGCCGACCTTCTAATCAGCAAGCCCTAGGCTCTGTGGTTTAACCCACAGCGCCACCCACGTCCCATGGAAAATTTGCAAAAAGAGCCACGGGTCAGTTGAGTCTTGCAAGAGAGCGAATAAACTTGAGAGAGGGCTTGCAAGAGAGTGAATGAACTCAAGGCCTGGGGGGGGGCACGTGTGGCCCTCCAGCTCTTTCTGGCCCTCAAAATCCTCCCCCCAGGCAACACCCGTTGCTTCACACACACCTCAAATGTTTTCAGCTGACTGGGTTGTGTCTTCTGATCTTGCCTTCTGCCTATACGGAGGACGGAGACTGGAATTTGTCTATGCATAAAACCAGCCTCCATCACAAAGGTAAATTTGCACCAGTTGCTCCACCCACTTTCACCTCTGGCCATGCCCACCGCTGGCACCCGGCCCTCAGCAGGTTGCCCAGAATGGAACACGGCGGAAGGTCGTGTGGAAGAAGGTCGGCGGTTCGAATCCCCGCGACGGGGTGAGCTCCCGTTGCTCAGTCCCTGCTTCCGCCAACCTAGTGAAGCCTTAATTACTTGGGATCCATTTGCCCGCTTACCCAGGACGTAGAGGAGACAAGAAGCACCAGGGATTCATCTTTCTTCAGAGAAAAGAGTTTATTGAATTCTGCGCAGAGGCAGCCAGCGGAATCACTTCCAAAGGCTGGCGGCCCCTAATACACGTAAGCAAGCAATATTTATACCCCTGCAGCACCTCCCGACCACCCCATCACCAGTAGCTCATCATATCATATTCCCCGATTTGCCTTATTGCCTCATTGGGTGTTGCTAAAGCATTTCGCCAGTGCACTCCTTTTGCTTATCAGTCAAGCCTGCATATCTTGCATATCTTGTTTGCTCCAGCTGCATTCCTCCTCCTCCTCTCCGGGCGTTGCCTTCCAACTGCCCTGCCTACTCCCTTCACTAGCAGTTCGAAAGCACGTCAAAGTGCAAGTAGATGAATAGGTACCGCTCCGGCGGGAAGGTAAACGGCGTTTCCGTGCGCTGCTCTGGTTCGCCAGAAACGGCGTAGTCATGCTGGCCACATGACCCGGAAGCTGGATGCCGGCTCCCTCGGCCAATAAAGCGAGATAAGCGCCGCAACCCCAGTCAGCCACGACTGGACCTAATGGTCAGGGGGTCCCACTTACCAGTGGTTCCTGCCTTGCCGGGGTGGGCTGGATGACCTTTGGGGTCCCTTCCAACTGTACCATTCTGAGAGTCCCATTGGGCTCATTCACTGCCTAGCCAGTGCGGTGCAGTGGTTAGAGTGGAACCTGGGAGACCAGGGTTTAAATTCCCCATGAAGCTCCCTGGGCGCCCTTAGGCTCTCAGCCTGGCCTGCCTTACAGGGTCGTTGTGCAGAATAAATGAAGGGGCTGGGGGAGAACCGCGTACCACCTTGAGCTCCCACAAAAGCTGGGATATAAATGCAATAAGTAAATAACTGCCTTAATATTTTTTATTTGCTTAATATATTTTTTTTCCATGCAAATTTAGGAGTGGGAAACTTATGGGTGAAAGTGTTGAGCCAGCCCAATTCCTCTCCCCTCGCCGGCTGCAAGCCTTCTGGCTTAAAGGATAATGATTTTATGGCAGAGGGGAAAAACAAGTTCCAAAGGGTGAGATTCTGGCCCGTGGAGAGGGGCCCAGCACACCCGAAGGCCTCAAAGTCCACCAGGTGGCTTCGAGGTCAGCTGCTTGCCGAACTTGCCTGAGATCATCCTTGCCTTCCCTCCTCCAGCTCTCTAGAGCAGAGGTAGGGAACCTGGTGCCCTCCAGCTGTTTTCGACATATGTATTTGCAGCCAAAAAGCAGCAAAATATGTTTTTTGCATTACTGGGATTGGGCTGGGGGACCCTTTGAGACTCTCCGAACTCTTACCTATTCAGAAACAGAGTTGGTGACGCTCCTTCGAGAACTGAATGGAGACTTTGGGTCCTGTGGAACTCTCTGCCACTAGATTCAGCAGCACTGTTTCAACTTTTAAATGCCTGCTGAAAATTTGACCAGGCCTACGCAGGCAATGAAGAATACGGCTTCCACAAGGGTTAACTGGTGCCTGTTTTTTTTACTTTATACATATATGTGTCTTTGCTGTATGGTTTTCCTAGAATTGTAGCGTCGGGAGGGGACCCAACGGTCATCTAGCCCAACCCCCTGCAATTCATAGCTGCCAACTTTCCCCTTTTTTAAAGGGAAATTCCCTTATACCGAATAGGATTCCTCGCAAGGAAAGGGAAAAGTTGACAGCTATGCTGCAATGCATTTGTGTTGTAAACCACTTTGTTATTTTTAAATGAAATAGTAGCCTATTTTTTAAATAAATAAATACAATAATGTATTCCCTTAGGGCACTCTTTGCCAACCTGTTTTGGACAACTGCAATGGGCAAAGGCTAATGGGATTTGTGGTTTGCAACCATCAGAAGGTGCCAGGTTCTAAACCAAATGCTTCATTTCCCGAACTACCGTATTTTTTGCTCTATATGACTCACTTTTTCCCTCCTAAAAAGTAAGGGGAAATGTGTGTGCGTCTTATGGGGCGAATGCAGGCTGCGCAGCTATCCCAGAAGCCAGAACAGCAAGAGGGATTGCTGCTTTCACTGCGCAGCGATCCCTCTTGCTGTTCTGGCTTCTGAGATTCAGAATAATTTTTTTCTTGTTTTCCTCCTCCAAAAACTAGGTGCGTCTTGTGGTCTGGTGCGTCTTATAGAGCGAAAAATACGGTACGTTTCCCAAACAAAATGAAAGGGCTCAAGGGTGATTCACTAACCCCACTAACCCGCAAACACTTATAACAGTGGGTGGCTAACTTGCAGACCCTCCAGATGTTGGACCCTGAACCCCAACATGTGGCCACAGGTGAGAGTTTGAGAACATCTGGAAAGCCCGCCAAAGCTCAAGCCATTTTCGCTGTGGATTTTATTTTCACAAACTGCTGGAATGACCAAATTAATAAATTAAGAATAAATACGGCCGCAGACTGCAGAAAACAGTTCCATCAAAACGTCACGTTTTTAATCCTAAATTGAACGGGGTGGGGAAGGAGTCACATTTCAGAGTTTACAATGGACGCTCTGATCCGTCCTCCCTTGCGGAAAGTTGCAAAATTGACGATTGCGTGAAGGGAGAGGGGCGGATGCTACGAGAGACGGCGGCTCTGCTAGCCAAACAGAGGGCGTTAAGGGGTCAGAGTTTACTATTTGAGAGGTCTGTGGGTTGACCGGGTTATGATTACTGAAGTCCCTCCCCATGAGTGTCCTGGAATGCCCAAATGCTACAAGGGTCTTTTCTGGGGGGTACTGAGTCGCTTGCATGGGCATTGAGAGAGGAGCCTCGTAAAAGTTTACAGAAGGCATTCCTCTGGGGAAACCAGCGGTCCAAAGTTCGCCTCCACGTTCGGTTGCTGGAGCGAGTCTGTTTTCACGCACCTGGTCCAACCTCTGCGGGCGGCTCAGAGGAACGGTGGTGCGTTAGTTAAGGCACAGGCAAGGGAAATACCAGCTTCCACAACAAGAAAACCAGCTCCTCTTCAAGGACGCATCTGCACACCACGCGGAACTACAGTTCCCAGTGCCCTTAACAAACTACAGCTCCCAGGATTATTACTTTTTGCTTTAAATGCATGGTTGGAAGATGCCACCCAAACCTTCTCACCCCACGCTGGTCCCAACAAGGTTATTCTCTCTAGTCCTGGAGTAGCCAATGTGCTCCTCTGGATATTGTTGGACTACAACGCCCATCATCCACAGTTAACAGCCAGGGATGATGGGCGCTGTAGTCTAGCAATGCATGGAGGGCCTCAGGTTCCCCATTCTTGTTCTTTAACCTTTGCCCACCGCACAGATGTTGGACTACAACTCCCACCATCCACAGCCAGCTTAGCCAACAGCCAAGGATGATGGGCATTGTAGTCTAGCAACACCTGGCCAGGAAAGGCTGCCCTTGGGTGATCAGCTCTTGGTGAGCGGTTCCTCTGTCTCAGGCATGACCTTGTAGGGGTGGCAGTCGTGGGGAGAGAGGACCCCCACGGGAGCAGTTGCTGATGCCAAGAGGGTGCCCTCGCCAGCTTCCATCTTGGCACTGGGTTCTGGCACAGACGGTGGGGCAAGGCAGCTGGAGAAGTTGGGCAGAGTCATCAGGACAAGGCTTCCGGCGAACATGAACGACCCGGCCGCTAAGAAAGAAGCAACGTAGTCACCCGTTGCGTCCCTCAGCCAACCTGGAAGAGAAAGGAAGAGCGACCTGGAACAACCTAGAACAGTCGGTGCCAACCTAGTGCCCTCCAGATGTTTTGCACTGTAGTTCCTGTCAGCCCGGGTCAGTGGTTACAGACGGGAAGAGATGAGGTCCCAAACACCTGAAGGGTATGGGATTGGGGAAGGGCGGTCTAGAACATAAGCCTCAAGACACACCTAGAACATAATAACTGGCAGTGCCGTCACTTCTGATGCAGGTGTGGACCTAGCAGTGGTAGGGAGATTATTTGCTTGGCTTCCTTGTCCAGAAAGGGCTGTTTAGAGGTAGTTTAGAGCAGTGCTTCTCAACCTGTGGGTCCCCAGATGTTGTTGGACTACAACTCCCATCACACCTAGCCAGCATGACCAGTAGTGCCCTCCAGATGTTTTGCACTGCAGTTCCTGTCAGCCCAGGTCAGTGGTCACAGACGGGAAGAGATGAGGTCCCAAACACCTGAAGGGTATGAGATTGGGGAAGCGTGGTGTAGAACATAACCCTCAAGACACACCTAGAACATAATAACTGGCAGTGCCATCACTTTGCCCAGAATGGGCTGTTTAGAGCAGTGTTTCTCAACCTGTGGGTCCCCAGGTGTTGCTGGACTACAACTCCCATCATTCCTAGCCAGCATGACCAGTGGTCAGGGATGATGGGAGTTGTAGTCCAACAACATCTGGGGACCCACAGGTTGAGAACCGCTGGTTTAGAGGCAGATACTCCCAGGTTCATATCAAGGTAGGCCTTGGAGAGCCTCTTGGTGAACCGCTGCTAGTCATGCACTACAACTCCCATCAGCCCCTGCCAGAAAGGTCAGTGGTCAAGGATGATGGGAGCTGTAGTCCAATGACATCTGGGGACTCAAGTTTGGGAAAGGCTGCTCTATTGCAAAGTTCTTCAGCCCCGGTGCCCCCCACCTAGACGTTGTTGGACTACAGCTCCCATCATCCTGAGTCAGCTGAGCTGATTTCTCGTGGATGATGGGAGTTGTAGTACGACGGCACCTGGATGGAACTGTGTTGGCTACCCGCTGGCGCAGGCCCCCCTGACAGAGGGCCATTCCTGTGTTCCTATCTCGCTCCTTGAGCTGGGAACCAAACGCAACTGCGTCGGAAACCCGCTTCGCCTCCTTGTGGAGACAAAAATTTATTTGGAATATGTTCAGCCACACACACCTCTTAACCCAGTTCCAATTCCGGAAGCTGCAAACCTGCTTTATATAAAGGCCCGGCATGGAACCAATTATTTGTGAGGAGCTAATAGGCTCATTTAAGGGACGCGGGTGGCGCTGTGGGTTAAACCACAGAGCCTAGGACTTAGAATCATAGAATCCTAGAGTTGGAAGAGACCACAAGGGCCATCAAGTCCAACCCCCTGCCAAGCAGGAAACACCATCAGAGCACTCCTGACATATGGTTGTCAAGCCTCTGCTTAAAGACCTCCAAAGAAGGAGACTCCACCACACTCCTTGGCAGCAAATTCCACTGTCAAACAGCTCTTACTGTCAGGAAGTTCTTCCTAATGTTTAGGTGGAATCTTCTTTCTTGTAGTTTGGATCCATTGCTCCGTGTCCGCTTCTCTGGAGCAGCAGAAAACAACCTTTCTCCCTCCTCTATGTGACATCCTTTTATATATTTGAACATGGCTATCATATCACCCCTTAACCTCCTCTTCTCCAGGCTAAACATGCCCAGCTCCCTTAGCCGTTCCTCATAAGGCATCGTTTCCAGGCCTTTGACCATTTTGGTTGCCCTCCTCTGGACACGTTCCAGTTTGTCAGTGTCCTTCTTGAACTGTGGTGCCCAGAACTGGACACAGTACTCCAGTACTTGCCGATCAGAAGGTCGGCGGTTCGAATCCCCACGACGGGGTGAGCTCCCGTTGCTCGGTCCCTGCTCCTGCCAACCTAGCAGTTCGAAAGCACCTCAAAGTGCAAGCAGATAAATAGGGACCGCTCCGGCGGGAAGGTAAACGGCGTTTCCATGCGCTGCTCTGGTTCGCCAGAAGCGGCTTAGTCCTGCTGGCCACATGACCCGGAAGCTGTACGCCGGCTCCCTCGGCCAATAAAGCGAGATGAGCGCCACAACCCCAGAGTCGGCCACGACTGGACCTAACGGTCAGGGGTCCCTTTACCCTTTTCCTTAAAAGGCTCCTTTATGTGCCGGAACAGTTAATACGTGAGGAAAATGCAGGCCAGGATCAGAGCCACGTGCAGTGGTTGCAAGTGTCAGAATATGACCTGGGAGAGGCCGGCGTTCAAATCCCCACTCGGCCATGAATCTCACTGGGAGACTTTGGGCCATAGCTGTCAACGTTTCCCTTTTTTTAAGGGAAATTCCCTTATCCCGAATAGGATTCCTCACAAGAAACGGGAAAAGTTGACAGCTATGGGAATGCCCATTGCGGATGCCCACTTCGGAAAGGGGATGCTGCTGCGCTAGGAACATGGAAAGGTGCCCTGCCTGGATCAGGCCTCTTGGATAGATTCCTGCATTGCAGCGGGTTGGACTAGATGACCCTCGTAGTCCCTTCCAACTGCTAAAATTCTACGATTCTGCATTATTTTTTTTGAAGTACAGTGGTAAGGTAAAGGCAAAGGGACCCCTGACCATTAGGTCCAGTCGTGGCCGACTCTGGGGTTGCGGCGCTCATCTCGCTTTACTGGCCGAGGGAGCCGGCGTACAGCTTCCGGGTCATGTGGCCAGCATGACTAAGCCACTTCTGGCGAACCAGAGCAGCGCACGGAAACGCCGTTTATCTTCCCACCAGAGCGGTACCTATTTATCTACTTGTGCTGGTGTGCTTTCGAACTGCTAGGTGGGCAGGAGCAGGGACTGAGCAACGGGAGCTCACCCCAACGCGGGGATTCGAACCGCCTACGTGGTGGGCAAATAAATGTGATAAATGGCACCACCTACCGGAAAGGGGCGCCCCCAGCAACCCTCCGATGCTCTCGATCATCTGCAACAGCCCCATGGAGCTGAAGATGTTGGCGATGCCCACGATCTCTGGGATAATGGAGAAGACGACAGGCGTCAGCGCCCCCGAGCAGAACCCGTAGCAGAGGCTAATGGCCACCAGCAGCGGGTAGTCGCGGCCCCACGGGACGGCCACCAAGGCCACGCCGGTCAGGAAGGTCCAGGCCACCAGGATGCGGGCCAGGCGGCAGCCGCGGCAGTTGGCCAGCCAGCCCGAGAAGAGGCGGCCGCACAGGTCGGCCGCCGCCGCCAGCGACATGAGGAAGGCTGCCTGGTACTCGTCGAAGCCCAGCTCCCTGGCACGGGCCACCAGGTGGACGTAGGGGACAAAGTAGCCCGTGTTGACCAGGGTGACGGCCAAGACGAACCTCATGAAGGCGAAGTGGCCCAGGAGGTGGAGGCCAAAGAGGGAGGAGAACCGCGCCCAGCACGTCCCTCTCGCGCCGCGGCCCGCCGGACCGGGCAGGTCTTCCTTGAGGGTGATGGGGCGGATGAGGGCCCCGCAGACCACCAGGTTGAAGGACATGCCCGCCACGATGAGGAGGGCCCCTCGCCAGGCGTAGGTGTCCACCAGGAGCTGGAAGAGCGGCGAGAAGGCGAAGGACGAGAGGCCCACGCCCGTCAAGGCCAGGCTGGTGGCCAGTGTCCGGCGGCGCTTGAAGTACCGGGCGACTGACGCCAGGGAGGGCGTGAAGACCAGGGCCCAGCCGAAACCTGCCAAGATAATATAATAATAATAATATTCACACCCCGCCCATCTGGCTGGGTTTCCCCAGCCACTCTGGGTGGCTTCCAACAAAACACTAAAATACAATAACCTATTAAACATTAAAAGCTTCCCTAAACAGGGCTGCCTTCAGATCTCTTCTAAAAGTTTGGTAGTTATTTTTCTCTTTGACATCTGGTGGGAGGGCGTTCCACAGGGCGGGCGCCACCACAGAGAAGGCCCTCTGCCTGGTTCCCTGAAACTTGGCTTCTCGCAGGGAGGAAACCGCCAGAAGTTCCTTGGCGCTGGACCTCCGTGTCCGGGTAGAACGATGGGGATGGAGATGCTCCTTCAGGTCTACTGGGCCTTTAAGGCCATTTAGGGCTTTCAAGGTCAGCACCAACACTTTGAATTTTGCTCGGAAACGTATTGGGAGCCAATGTAGGTCTTTCAGGACCAGTGTTATATGGTCTCGGCGGCCGCTCCCAGTCACCATTCTAGCTGCCGCATTCTGGATTAGTTGTAGAAACGAGAACGTCCCAAAGTGCTGGTTTTGTGCCTGTGGAGCTTTAAAATGGAATCGCAGAGTTGGAAGGGACCCCCGAGGGTCATCTAGCGCAACCCGGGAATCGTTTTGCCCAGCGTGGGACTCGAACCTGCAGCCCTGAGATGAAGAGCCTCGTGCCCTCCCCAAGGGAACTACCCCAATAACTCAAGGACCTACAAACCGACCCGGACCCTGAGATCCGCACCGGCGGCCCATCTTTGTGTGCCTCTTTCACAGGAGGGTGGCAACACGAGAACAGGCCTTTTTGGTGGTGGCTCCCCATTCGTGGGATGCTCCTCTCAGCGAGGCTTGCCTGGCGTCTTCATTATACACCTTTGGGCACCAGGCAAAAACATTCCCTCTTCAACGAGGCCTTGGGCTGGTTAACATCTGATACCCTTTTTAAAACATGTTTGTGGGAGGTTTATTGGCTTGTGTTTCCTGTCCTTGTTTTTATCGTGCATTTTGTGTTTTTCTTTTTTTATTGAACTGCCCTGAGATCGACAGAGGAAGGGCAATATACAAATCACATCAAATAAATCAATAAAGAGCCTGCTGGAAAAAGGCTTTTCTCTAGCTGCAACCTCCACCTTTTCTATAAACATTTCTGGACCCTTCCTTTCCCCAACTTGACTCGATACCCTTTCTGAGGCGAGGCGACCAGAACAAAATGCAGAAAGGGAGGCACAGGCATCTCCCAAAGAACAGAAGGATCAGGCCAAAAATGGCTGCCGGGATCAAGCCAAAATGGCGCCTGTCTAGCTCAGCATCCTGTTGTCATGGTGCCCCACTGGATTCCCCCGTGAGGCGGCCATAATCTGGCAGCTCCTTCTCCATCCTTGCGCCCAACGGTCGTCTTAAGCAAAAATGAGATGCCATAGGTGGCTTTTTCAAGATGGCGGCCTTCCATGAGGGGAATAATAATAATAATAATAATAATAATAATAATAATAATAATAATTTTTATTTATATCCCGCCCTCCCCAGCCGAAGCCGGGCTCAGGGCGGCTAACAACAATAAAATAGTTCAACATTCTAAAAAACATTTCATTATAAAAATTAGTTAAAATCAAATTTATGGCAACCATTACGCTAAAATGAGGCCTAACCCTTCCCTCAGTTAGCCGCCCTCAGGAATTTTAACTCAAACCATGTCCGTGTTTGCTGAAGTTTGCAAAACCACGTTGGAGTGGCATACAAAGGATGAACAAATTAATTCAGTGATGATAGATCAGGCAAGAGATGTTGGACATAATATAATGTTTGAAGACTGGGAAAGGTTGTGGAGGAAAGGGGTCAAGTTCACCGCATGCACGGCGTTAAAGGAAAATGTTGTGAAAATGATGTATAGATGGTACTTTTCCCCTGTAAAATGAGCAAAGATTTACCATAAGACTGATAACCTGTGTTGTAAATGTAAAGAAAAAGAAGGTACTTTCTATCATATGTGGTGGACCTGACCCAAGGTGAAAGACTTCTGGGAAAAGATATACAATGAATTGGAAAAAATGTTGAAATATACATTTATTAAGAAACCAGAAGCCTTTCTACTTGGAATAATAGGTCTGGAATTGCTCAAAAAAGATATTTTTGTATGCCACAACAGCTGCTAGAATTTTGCTGGCCAAAAATTGGAAATTACAAGAAGTACCAACAGTGGAGGAATGGCAGGTGAAGATGATGGGATTTTCAGAGCTAGCCGACCTGACCGGAAAAGTCTGTGACCAAAAGGAGTGGAAGAAATTCAAAGACTATTTAGCTAAATATCTTAAGATAATATAATCAGAATTACTTGCGAGTACCAGAGAGGCCTAAGATTTGAAAATGTGATGTGTAAAATATTATGTTACAGTTAAAAATGAAAAGAAAGTAAGATGTTCATTGACCAAGTAAATTTTATGGGGAAATAGTTTTGGAAAACTGTTGCAATGATTTATATGGAAACTCAGCCAGGGGGATTGAAGGAAGTCACCTAACAATGTTAACAAAAGTGGAATTATTATAATCAGGATAAATGTTTGTTTGTTTTGATTTTCTTTTTCTTATCCGTTTGTTATAAATTTGGAAAATTAATAAAAAAATTGGGGGGGGGAAGGAGTTGGCAAAACCAAAACATAAAGCTAAAATGAACAAATAACCCATTGTGTATCATGGCTATTTTCTCAGGGAGAGTTCCTCAGGGGAATGGCAGCCATCTTGAACCAGAGCCTGACTTTGCTTTTTCCTCAGATATCCAAGTATCCCCTTGGATATATGGCTTCTCCTTCTCTGGGCTGGTGCCCTCCAGATGTTTCGGACCGAAACATTTCGGACCGAAACATCTGGAGGGTATCTGCTGTGGTTCGAAACATCTGGAGGGCATTGGCTCGGAGGAGGCTGCCTTTAAAAAATGGCTGCCATTATCTGTGAAGATAGATTGGGCAAGAGAATTAGGACATAATATAATGTTTGAGGATTGGGAAAGATTGTGGAAGAAAGGGGTCAAGTTCACCACATGTACTTTGTTAAAGGAAAATATAATGAAAATGATGTATAGATGGTATTTGACTCCTGTAAAATTAGCAAAGATATATCATAATTGTGACAACATATGTTGGAAATGTAAAGAAAAGGAACCTTTTATCATATGTGGTGGACCTGTCCCAAGGTGAAAGACGTCTGGGAAAAGATTTATAATGAATTGAAAAAAATGTTGAAATATACATTTATAAAGAAACCAGAGGCCTTTCTTCTTGGAATAACAGGTTTGGAATTGCCCAAGAAAGATGTTCAATTATTTTTGTATGCCACAACTGCTGCTCGTATTTTGTTAGCTAAAAAGTGGAAAACCCAAGAATTACCAACCATAGAAGAATGGCAGATGAAGATGATGGATTTTTCGGAGCTAGCCGACCTAACCGGAAGAGTCCACAACCAGAAGGAGGAGTATCAGGAAGAGTGGAATAAATTTAATGATTATTTAGTTAAATTTGCTAAGTTGAATTAACTGAAAACAGCTTGCAGATACTTAATGGGCTTAGGATTTTATTTATGTTAAGTGATGAATTAACATGTTTAATTCCATAAGGTGAAGATCTAAGGATGTTAATGTTTAAGTTAAATTTCATAAAAATTGGGATTTGGAAAACCGTTAAAAGGACATGCAATGAAATTCAACCAAGGGGAAGCGAGGAAGTCACTTAAGAAAGCTAATAACTGCAAATTTTCAATAAGGCTATGATTTTTGTTTGTTTGTTTTGTGTGTCCGTTTGTTTGTTTATAATATTGTGAAAACTAATAAAAATTTTGAGAAAATAAAAAATAAAAAATGGCTGCCATTTTCTTCAAAGACTGACTCTCGCTCACCAACGCTCTCCTCCCCTCATCACTCTGTTACCTCAGCCTTTGCTAAAAAAAAAAAAAGGACCGCCAAATAAATATATTGAGATCTTGGAAGCAAAAATAATAATAATTATGCCCAGCAAGCAAAAAGATGGAAAACTAACACATCGCAGTTGCAGAGTCAGGGTAAAACCCCACAAGAGTGGATATTTTGGGGGGCAAGCAGATTTGTACGGTGATTATTTGTTATTTCATGACATTTAGATGCTGTTTGATCGTTTAAAGACCCCAAGGGGGTTTACAAAAGTGATAAAACAATAAATTTATCAATAGGAAAAATGAATGACTTTTGGAAAAAAATGCTAAAAAAAGATTAAAAATTGCATCAGCTTTGTAAGCATCGGGGACGGGCCTTGCTTAAGCAACACTTATAGAAATGTAGAGTTGGAAGGGACCTCTGAGGGTCATCTAGTCCAACCCCCTACAATGCAGGAATCCTGCCCCTTGGGCGGGCTCGAGGTTAACAGCCAGAGACCCATTGCACCGCTGGAGGTGTTTTTAGCAGGTGCCGAAAAGAGCACTTTGAAGGGACCTTGCCTGGTGTCAAGAGGCAGGGAGTTCCAAAGTCCACACTGAAAGATTGGTTTCTTGCAAACGATAGCAACGCAGGTCATGCAATTTCGACGCACCTGAGAGGAGTCCGATGCAGAGGTACAGGTGAGCCAGGCAGGTGGCAAAGGAGGCCAGCAGGAAGCCCAGGCCCGAGAAAAACCCACCGGCCATGACGACAGGGCGGGCCCCATAGCGAGAGCTCAAAGCGCTGCCCACCGGACCTGCCAAGGAAGAGAAAGGGATGCCGGTCACTGCATTGCGGCTGCAAGGAGCAGAATCACCCTTCCCCAGTTCTGAACAGGAATTCGCACCCGGCGCTGCTATGGGCTATTAGAATCACAGAATTGCAGGGTTCGAAAGCGTGGGACCCAAAGGGTCATCTGGTCCAACCCCATTGCAATTCAGAAATATGGAGCAGAACTCCCCCATAGCACCATGTATTAATTATTATAATATTTATTTTTAATAGATATATTAGGACCAGTTTCTGATCTTTTAGTCCTTCCAGAGAAGGTCACCCCATCCTTGGGCAACGTTCTGTCTCCATGCCCATCCTGCCTGAGCTGCAGAATGTTCGTGAGCGCTTCCGTGACATCACAGCACCCCGGCCAATGGCGAGGAAGGATGCGGAAGGCGGTTTCCCAGCGCATGTGGGGCAAAGATTTCGCGCCGAGCGCAGGCAGGCAGCCCATAGCGCGTGTCCCACAAACAAACACACCTGCCGCCATTCCACTCACTCGCAAACTGTTGCACTGCGATCCCAATTGAGGTGATCCAGGAGATCCGCCCGGACAGCTCGTCAAAGTACGTCACGAACTCCACAAAGAAGACGCCGAAGGAACGGATCACGCCAAAGACCAACGCGGATTGGAGGAAGGCCGAGAGGACGATAATCCACCCCCAGCCTCCGTCCGGGGCTTCAGGGTGAACCACGACCGGGCCCAGCATGGATCCTGCTTGGGGAGCGAGGGAGACGGTCCGGGGGAATAAGAAAACCCTAATTATGACTGAAGCTTAGATTTCCTAATTATTGCTCAAGCAGCTTCTTCCAATAACATCCATTCAACTTTTTCCGAGATTACATTATTTTCTGCTCCCCCCAGGAATCATCAGAAGGACTGGGAAGCATCTGATCTCTAGATTCCCACATGCAAGAGAGGCAATGCGGTGCAGTGGTTAGAGCAGTGGTTACCAAACTTTTGTTTTGTTTTTTCCAATTTTTTTTATTAATTTTCAAAAATTCAAAACAAACAAACATACAGACAAACAAACATACATACATCCTGTTTAAATCTTGGTAATATTATTAAGTGACTTCCTCAAATCCCCTTGGATGAATTTCATTCTATATCATTTTAACAGTTTTCCAAATCGATTTTCTCAAAAAATTAACTTGATGACTTAACATCTTTCATTCTTTTTTATTTAGCTTTAAACATCTTAAGTCTTATCCTTACATATTTACCGTATTTTTTGCTCTATAAGACTCACTTTTTCCCTCCTAAAAAGTAAGGGGAAATGTGTGTGCGTCTTATGGAGCGAATGCAGGCTGCGCAGCTATCCCAGAAGCCAGAACAGCAAGAGGGACTGCTGCTTTCATTGCGCAGCGATCCCTCTTGCTGTTCTGGCTTCTGAGATTCAGAATTTTTTTCTTCTTGTTTTCCTCCTCCAAAAACTAGGTGCGTCTTGTGGTCTGGTGCGTCTTATAGAGCGAAAAATACGGTAAATCCTAAGCCTATCTATTATTTGCAAGCTTTCCCAATTGAGTTATCTGAACATATTTAGCTAAATAGTCTTTAAATTTCATCCATTCTTCCTGATACTCCTCCTCCTTCTGGTTGCGGATTTTTCCGGTCATCCCCAGTGCCCCCCTACCCTACAAAAAAGCATTATTCAGAACAGTGGCTTGCTTGACCCACTAAGGCAGATAACAATAAAATCCAAATTAATTGCATATTTATTCCAGTCCTGTTGGAGCCATTCAATTCAACTGAACAAAGCTGATGAACTTGATCCACTGAGACCACCCCGCCATGCCTCTTAGCACCCAGTAGGTAATCCCATCTGGGTTTAGCGTGTCAGAATAGGACCAGGAAGACCAGAATTCAAATCCCTCCAAAGATGACCTTGGGCCAGCCTCTCGGCCCAACCTACTTCACCGAGTTGTCGTGAGGATAAAACGGAGAGCAGCGAAAACCGTGCCTGCCACCAAATAAATAAATATGCAAAAACAAGGGTACCTCTGAGCACGTGCAGAGTCTGCCGCCACCCACCAGCAGAATTCCAGGCCCTAACACTGTTGGGTTTTCTCTTCCCCTGCAAACCCCTTGGGGTTCTGCAGATCCACCTGAGAAATTGGGAATTCCTGGATACCTTTGCTACCTGTATTCCACCTGGGAGCTACTCACCCCTCAGTCTGCTCCCAGAAAGCCTTTTTTCCTGCGTTCTTCAAACAGGTTGGCCATGGAAGGGCACCCTGGATCCTAGAGGGGGGTGCCAGGGATCTGGCGAAGGGGGGGTGCTTTTAGAAAGAGCTTTCAAGGTGGAGAGAGAGGAGAGGAAGCGATGGGGGGAGAGAGATGGGGAAGCCACAGAAACGGATTTGCAAAAAGACACACACTGATAAATCGGTGCAAGATTAATGATGATGATAATAATAATAATAATAGGGGTCTTAATTCCCAATAGTGTCTCCACTAACGGGAGGGGGGATTTTGGAGAGCCAGGCGCCTTGCAGAAAAGGACGACCTCTAAATAAACGTTTTCCATGGGGGGGGGCGCATTTGGAAACAAAATTACGTGAAATCGCATGATAAGAAGACGACCCAGGGTTTTTAAGGGGGGGCTTACAGGCCTCCTGGGACTCCCCCCCTGAAGAATTCCTGATCACCCCCCACCCCAAAAAAGTAGGACCTCTAAATAAACGTTTTCCATGGGGGGCATTTGGAAACAAAATTACGTGAAATCGCATGATAAGACGACGACCCAGGGTTTTTTGGGGGGGCGGGGCTTACAGGCCTCCTGGAATTCCCCCCATAGGAATTCCTGATCACCCCCCCAAAAAAACCCTGCTGGAATCCCCCCCCCCAATCCCGAGTCCTATAGGGACACCTCCGCCGCCGCCCAAAGGAATAAATGAAACCTTCATTTATTCATTTAAAAGAAATAAATGAAACCTTGGGTGATCTTCTTTTGGAGGCTCCCCCCTCCCAGAGAACACCCCCCTTTTCCTCCCCCCCCCCACCGTTTCGTTCCTACCGAGGGAGGGGGGAAGCCGGGAGCCTCCGCGTGAGCGGCTACAATGTTGCAGGATTCGAAGGGGGCGGGGCCAGGGTGGGAAGCCACGCCCCCCGCCTCTCTCCTGCTCCCGAAAGGGCTTCGCTATGGAGGTGTCGGTGGGTGGCGAGGGCGCGCAGGCGCAGTGGCGACGGCCGAGGGCAGGTTGATCCGGCTGAGCATCTTGCGGAGGAATGGCAGATGCAAGTGATTGACTATCTGGAGATGGCAGAAATGACTGGCAGAATCCGTGACCAGGGAGAAGAATTGATGGAAGAGGATTGGAAAAAGTTCAAGAACTACCTACAAAAATATTGTAAACTGTTTGAGTGTTAAAATGATGTGGGATGTGAAGGTAACATGGCATTTGGGACATCGTTAAAAGAGTTATGGAAAGAAGAATTTTAATAAGGAGGGGGTATGACTAGAATAATATTATGTCAAATTATATGAGGTGGAGTAAAGGATCAAGATAAGGGAAATTAGAGACATAATAAGTGGAAATACATAATTATAAACGAGGTTGGAAGTGGGTTAGAATTTGCTGAATCTGACGGAGTAAAGAGGAATACAAAAAAGGGAGATGTGAGGAGGTCAGGAAAGAGGGATATGGAATTTTGAAATTTAAAAGTGGAATTTTCTTTCTTTTTCTTGTTATTTTTTGTCTGTTGATTGGTTTTTGTTTTGTTATATGTGATGTACGTTTTGTAAAATTTTAATAAACATTTAAAAAAAAATCCCGTGCGGAGGGAAAGCAAGGCGCAGAGCGATCCTCGGATCTAGACCTGCGGCGGCCGGAAGGGCGAGCCTCCAAGGCCGGGCGCAGTCTACCCCCGGGTCCACATAGCTGTCAACTTTTCCCTTTTTTTAAAAGGGAAATTCCCTTATTCCGAATAGGGTTCCTCGCAAGAAAAGGGGAAAGTTGACAGCTATACACCGGGAATGCCTACTTCGGAAAGGGGATGCTGCTGCGTTAGGAACATGGAAAAGTGCCCTGCCTGGATCAGGCCTCTTGGGTAGAATCCTGCATTGCAGAGGGTTGGACTAGATGACCCTCGTGGTCCTTTCCAACTGCTACAATTCTACGATTCTGCATTCTTTTTTTTAAATTACAGTGTAAAGGTAAAGGGACCCCTGACCATTAGGTCCAGTCGTGGCTGACTCTGGGTTTGCGGCGCTCATCTCGCTCTACTGGCCGAGGGAGCCGGCGTACAGCTTCCGGGTCATGTGGCCAGCAGGACTAAGCCGCTTCTGGCGAACCAGAGCAGCGCACGGAAACGCCGTTTACCTTCCCGCTGGAGTGGTACCTATTTATCTACTTGCACTTTGACGTGCTTTCGAACTGCTAGGTGGGCAGGAGCAGGGACCGAGCAACGGGAGCTCACCCCGTCGCGGGGATTCGAACCGCCGACCTTCTGATCGGCAAGTCCTAGGCTCTGTGGTTTAGACTGGTGCCCTCCTGTGGCAGGGAGTTCCATAGTTTACATTCTGCATTGTGTGAAAAAGAACTTTTGTCTGTCCTGAATCTTTCTACGTAAGACAGCTTCTTATGTTTCTGCTAATGGAGATACAGCGGTAGTTTGGTTCTCAAACTTAATCCGTTCCGGAAGTCCGTTCCAAAACCAAAGCGTTCCAAAACCAAGGCGTGCTTTCCCATAAACGGATTAATCCGTTCCAGACTTTTAAAAACAACCCCTTAAAAAAAACAGCAATTTGACATGAATTTTACTATCTGGTGAGACCATTGATCCATAAACTGAAAGCAAGGAACAATGTACTGCGGTCACACAATCAATCAATTGATCAGTAGCTGAACAGGATTCCACACAGTCACACACACACACACACACAAAAAGAGCCACAAAAACAAACACAAAATAAATAGCAAAAACAGACAGACCTCAGCGTAACTCTCAAAACGGAAGTGTGGCGCTCAAAACGGAGCACGTTCGGCTTCCGAAAAAAATCCGCAAACAGGAACACTTACTTCCGGGTTTGCAGTGTTTGGGTTCCAAGTTGTTTGAGTACCAAGGCGTTTCAGAACCAAGGTACCACTGTATTTTGATCCCTTTTGTCTCTTCTCTGGTGCCCCAAATTCTGCCTCTTTTCATCCAGGGCCAGTTTATTTAGTTTGTAAGCCTGCAGGCAGAATGCTGCTGATGTTGTTCTTCCCCTCCGCCTGACTACAGCAATTTAGCATTCTTCTAAATTTGATGTTTTGATACTCTGCGCTGTCTTGTTTTTTCAGGCATGCAAGAAGCCATCAGTGTTATTTATGGCTCATCCCTGACTTGACACGCCATGCCAGTGGCAGTGGCTCTGTAAGCCTTCCTGCATCACAACGCTACAATTCTAGGAAAACCATACAGTAAAGACACACATATGTCTTTGTTTCTAAAAAAATAGGCACCAGTTAACCCTTGTGGAAAGTATTCTTCATTGCCTGGCATAGGCCTGGTCAAGTTTTCAGCAGGCATTTAGAAGTTGAAACAGTGCTGCTGAATCTAGTGGCAGAGAGTTCCACAGGACCCAAAGTCTCCACTCAGTTCTCAAAGGAGCGTGCACCAAATAGGACACCAGGCTTCCCTGTGGCTTAAACACCCGCTGACCAGGAGAGATCATTCATCGCTCCGGGCCGAGTCTCTTAACTCCGAAGCCAAAGAGCTGAAAGACACCGCAGAATTTAAGAATGTCCGACTTGCTCCTGGTTTGGGGGATATTATTATCATTCTTAAAACTTCAGGAGGGCAACGGCACCAGGAGATCGTAATGCAATACAACAAAACACTGAAGAAAAAAGATAAACAAAATCAAGTTGCTGGAATGGCTTTGTAGAAAACAAAGATAAGTGCTGCGCAATCGGGGGCAATAAATGAAAAGGAATGGAATTGAAAGGGGTCCCTAAGGCTCATCTAGTCTGACCCCCTGGAACCCCTAAGGGTCATGAGGTCCAACCATCCAACTGTTTAGAAATATCAAACAAAAGAGAGTCCGTCAGTTTCCAAGGGAGTCCACGGTTCCACTGTCGAACGGCTCTCACCGTTCCCCCCTGTATATTTAGCTGGAATCTCCTTTCTTGAAACTTGAAGCCTTGGGTTCGAGTCCTACTCTCCACAGCAGGAGAAAACAAGCATGCTCCGTCTTCCTGCTTAGGGAAGCTTTTAATGTTTAATAGATTATTGTATTTTAATATTCTGTTGGAAGCCTCCCAGAGTGGCTGGGGAAACCCAGCCAGGTATAAATATTAAATTATTATTCCTCTTCTTCTTCTTCTTCTTCTTCTTCTTCTTCTTCCTCCTCCTCCTCCATGTGACAGCCCTTCAGATATTTGAAGATGGCTGTCAGATCTCTCAGTCTCCTCTTTTCCAGGCCTAAGGCTTGGTTTCCAGATCCTATTATTATTATTATTAATCACTATTATTATTATTATTCAATTTCTAGACTGCCCTTCATTCAAGGATCACAGGGCAGTTTACAATATAAAAACACAAGAATACATACCATAACGACAAACCAAAACAACGGGCCTCTAAACTTCAGGAAGAAGTTTCAATAATATACATATTCAATAATATACTTATTTAATAATATACATATTCAATAATTTTCAATAATAACATATTCAAATCAACCATATGTAATAATAACAACAACAACAATATAATATAATAAATGCATAAATTTATTATTTATGTACACTTCTATATACCTTAACACTCCTCCCTCCACAAGGTTTATTTAACTTTTAACATTTTAATTGCCCCAAATTGTTCAAACCTACCCAAATAATTCAACATCTTCTCAAACCAATCCTCCTCTTTCTCACTGACCTTAAACCCTTTCATTCTATGTATCTTCACAGTTAGGTATTTTACAATTATAATATTATTCAGTTTTTTCCTCCATTGGAAACTCAACGATTCCATGATTCTTCCTGCAGCTAAAGGGAAGACTCCCAGAGCTTTTAAAAGGGATGTTCAGAGCATTTTTGTTATCTTCTTCTTCGCCACTGCCTCCCACCCCAATTCCCCCCCCCCCTTTTGCATTAAAGTTTGCTCTTCGTTTCTTCTGCCTAAAGATCTTCTGCCTAAAGATCATGGCCACTGGTCCCATCACCTCCTGGCAAATAGAAGGGGAAGAAATGGAGGCAGTGAGAGGTTTTACTTTCTTGGGCTCCATGATCACTGCAGATGGTGACAGCAGACACGAAATTAAAAGACGCCTGCTTCTTGGGAGAAAAGCAATGACAAACCTAGACAGCATCTTAAAAAGCAGAGGCATCACCTTGCCAACAAAGGTCCGTATAGTTAAAGCTCTGGTTTTCCCGTAGTGATGTATGGAAGTGAGAGCTGGACCACAAAGAAGGCTGATCGCCGAAGAATGGATGCTTTTGAATTCTGGGGCTGGAGGAGACTCTTGAGAGTCCCATGGACTGCAAGAAGATCCAACCTATCCATTCTGAAGGAAATCAGCCCTGAGTGCTCACTGGAAGGACAGATCCTGAAGCTGAGGCTCCAAGACTTTGGCCACCTCATGAGAAGAGAAGACTCCCTGGAAAAGACCCTGATGTTGGGAAAGATGGAGGGTGCAAGGAGAAGGGGACGACGGAGGACGAGATGGTGGGACAGTGTTCTCGAAGCTACCAGCATGAGTTTGACCAAACTGGGGGAGGCAGTGGAAGACAGGAGTGCCTGGCGTGCTCTGGTCCAGGGGGCCACGAAGAGGCGGACACGACTAAACGGCTAAACAACAACAACAAAGTTTGCAGTTTGCAGCCAGAATAATGTGGGAACAATATTAGTCCTGGGCAGAGACAGCACCCTGGTGTTGCAAAGTTGAGAAAAACTCCTAACGCCTAATCTTGTGCAGAACAAAGCATTCTTTATCTAATTTGCAATAGCGGAAGGGGAAGAACGCAGAAAACAAGAGCTATCCATTCCTTTGGGTCATTTTGGCTTCCTCTTTTCTGAATCTTTTTTAGCAACTCTAAAATATCCTTTTTGGGGAGAGGCGACCAGAACCCTACTCAGGTAGAGGAAGCCAGAGGAAAAGCAGGTAGAAACTCGACACAGACTTAGAGGAATGGCGGGCAGTCTTTTCCCCCCACAACCCTTGACCCTGTTGCAGGAATTTATGTATAGGTTGTGGGGGGGGGTGTTGCCCCTCCAGCAGATATCATGCACATGCAGCCCACTACCAAAACCAGCACAATCACTTTTGTGGCTTTTGTGATTCGTCCCCACAAAACACCCCATCACAGTTTCTTCCTATCTATTCAAAGGGCCTTTGCTGCACGATACCAAATGTAAGAATTCACTGATCAATGGATCTCTGTTCTGGCTCACTGGGAAAACTTCAGAAATTCATATAGACATGTGAGCTCAGCTCCTCAGCAGCCCCTCTGCCTGAGGGATAATCCCTGGCCTCCTGATACCTGAGTGCCAGACAGGTAGCCATTCCAGAAATAACAAACCCAGATGAAGACAAAAGGGTGGGATTCACTTGGCTGGGAAACAGGGAAATGTAAATATCTCTTTTGTTCCACTTGATGGGTGTTTGGTGGAGGGCAAGGAGAACCATGGGGCAGGGTCCAGGATGCTCAGATTCCTGCCACCAGACCTCCCCTTTCATGATGTAACCGTGATGTAGTTGGGGGGGGTGTAACAGGGGGATTAGGGACGCGGGTGCCGCTGTGGTCTAAACCACAGAGCCTAGGACTTGCTGATCAGGTCGACGATTCGAATCCCCACGACGGGGCGAGCTCCCATTGCTCGGTCCCTGCTCCTGCCAACCTAGCAGTCCAAAAGCATCTAAAAGTGCAAGTAGATAAATAGGTACCGCTCCGGCGGGAAGGTAAACGGCGTTTCCATGCGCTGCTCTGGTCTGCCAGAAGTGGCTTAGTCCTGCTGGCCACATGACCCGGAAAAACTGTCTGCGGACAAACGCCGGCTCCCCCGGCCAGTAAAACGAGATGAGCGCCGCAACCCCAGAGTCGGCCACGACTGGACCTAACGGTCAGGGGTCCCTTTACCTTTACCTAACATGGGGATTAGCAGCTAATAAAAGTTTGGGTTCTGTTTTGTTCGGGGCTTCCATCTTGTTCCACCTTGTGGCAGGTGGGAGTCCCGTCGCGACAGTCTTCAATCAAGACCAAGCCTACTGGCTGCTGTTTTGCTCTGGTATTCCTGGCTGGTGTCCTTGTTTTTTGTCCAAGGGAGCCCTCGGATTTCTCTGTTTTCAACCCAAAGAGCAGCCGCCCATGGGGCGTATGGGTCTTGTCTCATAGCTCCTGTTTCCAAATAGGCAACATCAGTTCTGACCCACAGGGGGAGGCATAACACTACAAGATACTGGAAGGAAACTTGTGTCCATGTAACAGGATGGATGGAGGGTTTATTTCAAAGGCTGCAACTTTGGTTGAGGTGTGAGGAGGGGACGCCTTCGTTGTAGGTCAGCCAGAAATTCAACAGGTGCGGTTTCCCCCAGGCCGACTTTTCCTTGCCACGAAACCTTTATCCAAAGGCGCTTGATATAAGATGGCACAAATGTTGGTGCTGTGTATGCGCTGTGTGTGAATCTTCCTGGGGCAGCTGGTGGAGACACGCTTATTTTAATTGCTAGCGCTTCCCTTTTCATTCATTTATTCATTTGTTGAGAAAGGGTGAGTGGGGGGCATGTTATGCTTCTTCTGCGGGATCTGATTTCTTTCCGCAGGGCCTGTAAGACAGAGTTGTTCCGCCTGGCCTTTGGCTTGGAATCAATTTGATTCCCTCCCCCTTTCTTTTTATTTATTTATTTATTTATTTGCCGGTATAACCCGCCCATCTGGCTGGGTTTCCCCAGCCACTCTGGGTGGCTTCTAACCGAATATTAAAAACAATACAGCGTCGGACATTCACTCGGGACAACACCATTATCCAAGGGGCTAGGTCCTATAGCCTCTCTCTGTAAATACTGAATAAAAACGGACCGTAAGAAACCTTTGCTTTTCTTTATACAGTGGTACCTCGGGTTAAGTAATTAATTCGTTCCGGAGGTCCGTTCTTAACCTGAAACTGTTCTTAACCTGAAGCACCACTTTAGCTAATGGGGCCTCCTGCTGCTGCTGCACCGCCGGAGCACAATTTCTGTTCTCGTCCTGAAGCAAAGTTCTTAACCCGAGGTACTATTTCTGGGTTAGTGGAGTCTGTAACCTGAAGCATCTGTAACCCGAGGTACCACTCTACTTTCCTGGGCAACCAGCCGGGAGCCACTGAGAGCATCCTGGCAGCCCCTAGGTCTCAACACTGGACCCTGAAACCTTAGGGTCTGGGATGCTCATGACTTGGCAACCCTATCCATGTGTCACGTTCTGTACAGCGCCTAGCACACTGGTACATTTTTAGCGGCCGCTATACCAGGAGGTCAGCTGGGCTGCTTCCTAGATCAGCCTGGCTGGAGCCCAGTTCCTCTGGACGTTTGAGGTGTTAACAGAGAAATATGAGGGCTCCCTTGGACAAAAAACAAGGACACCAGCCAGGAATACCAGAGCAAAACAGCAGCCAGGAGGCTTGGTCTTGATTGAAGGCTGTCGCGACAGGACTCCCACCTGCCACCAGGTGGAACAAGATGGAGGCCCCAAACAAAAGAGAACCCAAACTTTTATTAGCTGCTAATTCCCATGTTAAGGTAAAGGTAAAGGTACCCCTGCCCGTACGGGTCAGTCTTGCCAGACTCTAGGGTTGTGCGCCCATCTCACTCAAGAGGCCGGGGGCCAGCGCTGTCCGGAGACACTTCCGGGTCACGTGGCCAGTGTGACAAGCTGCATCTGGCAAGCCAGAGCCGCACACGGAAACACCGTTTACCTTCCCGCTGGTAAGCGGTCCCTATTTATCTACTTGCACCCGGGAGTGCTTTCGAACTGCTAGGTTGGCAGGTGCTGGGACCGAACAACAGGAGCGCACCCCGCCGCGGGGATTCGAACCGCCGACCTTTCGATCGGCAAGCCCTAGGCGCTGAGGCTTTTACCCACAGCGCCACCCGCGTCCCTAATTCCCATGTTACACCCCCCCAAACTACATCATGGTTACATCATGAAAGGGGAGGTCTGGTGGCAGTAATCTGAGCATCCTGGACCCTGCCCCATGGTTCTCCTTGCCCTCCACCAAACACCCATCAAGTGTAACAAAAGAGATACAGTGGTACCTCAGGTTAAGAGGTCGTTCTGGAGGTCTGTTCTTAACCTGAAATTGTTCTTAACCTGAAGCACCACTTTAGCTACTGGGGCCTCCTGCTGCCGCTGTGCCGCCGCTGCACGATTTCTGTTCTCATCCTGAAGCAAAGTTCTTAACCCGAGGTACTATTTCTGGGTTAGTGGAGTCTGTAACCTGAAGCGTATGTAACCCGAGGTACCACTGTATTTACATTTCCCTGTTTCCCAGCCAAGTGAATCCCACACTTTTGTCTTCATCTGGGTTTGTTATTTGAGGGCACACGCGCTAAACTGTGGTCTGTGGTGACTACCCCTTTACCCCAAATGATGAGACAAGAGTCCAGATTATGGGTTCAAATTGGCCACAACTTTATTGAGCTTCGGAAGTGGGAAACTTGGCACAGGCCTTGGGCAGGTAACCCTCTCAGCCCACCTGGCTGAGGATATGCAGGCAGTTGAGGCCCGGTGAGAGGGCACTGCAAAGCGCAAACTTACACAGTATGCCCTTCCACCAACCTCGTCCTGGGAGTTTGACCTACATGCAGCCGCTCTAGGGCCAGGGACTCCCGGTTTTTGCCCTTTAACGGGCCCTGCAAGCGCCGCCGCACAGGGAGGAAGCATGAATGCACCCCCCCAACTTGATGTAAGACTAAAAGATACCTTGCCAAGGCCTCAAAGCACCAAAGTTTTGTCAAAATGCATTTAAGGCGAAACCTGCCAATGCAGGGAAATTCCTTCCCGGTTCTGAATACAGCAACCATCTCACGACCGCAGCAGCGCCCGCTGACCTGGAACGCAAAATATTAGCCTGTAAAGAAAGAATCGTTAACTTGAAGACCGCTGACCTAGGATGAAATTATGGAGGCAAGAAATTATTAATTTGAGGGAGGGTGGATGGGTGATCCAGAAGGAAGAATAGCAATAGCTTGGACAAAGGGGTCAGCCTCTTTTCTTTTGGCCTTAGGTCCACCCCCGGCCAGCCGTCCATTGTCCTCCCTGGCCGAGGGCAGGTCAAAGGCCAGCTCAAGCAGGTGGGTGGCACCCGCCCAGGTGAGCGGCACCCGCCCAGGTGAGCCCCGCTTGGTGCCCCAAACCCCGCCCACCTATGGGAAAGGGAGGGCGGATATTCTGGAATGGCTACCTGTCTGGCACTCAGGTATCAGGAGGCCAGGGATTATCACTCAGGCAGAGGGGCTGCTGAGGAGCTGAGCTCACAGGTCTACAGTGGTACCTCGGGTTACATACGCTTCAGGTTACAGACTCCGCTAACCCAGAAATAGTGCTTCAGGTTAAGAACGTTGCTTCAGGATGAGAACAGAAATCGTGCTCCAGCGGTGCGGCGGCAGCAGGAGGCCCCATTAGCTAAAGTGGTGCTTCAGGTTAAGAACAGTTTCAGGTTAAGTACGGACCTCCGGAACGAATTAAGTACTTAACCTGAGGTACCACTCTATATGAATTTCTGAAATTTTCCCAGTGAGCCAGTACAGAGATACATTTATCAGTCAATTGTTACATTTGGTATTCTGCAGCAGAGGCCCTTTGAATAGATAGGAAGAAACTGTGATTTTGTGGGGGCAAATCACAAAAGTCACAAGAGTGATTGTGCTGATTTTGGTAGTGGGCATGATATCTGCTGGAGGGGCACCCCCCTACCCGCAACCTATACATAAATTCCTGCAACAGAGGCAAGTCGGGGGGGTGGGTGGGGGGAAACGAGACCTTGCCCAAACACACACAAACACACGCCTCGTGCTCCTTCCTTGAATCCCGCGGCCGCAGGAAACAGGTGCCCAGGCCTCTCTCCAAGGCAGCAGAACCGCCTTCTCCGCTGGTGAGTCATCCCAGGGCAGAATGGGCCGCCAGCGCCCATCGTCATCCTGGCACAAGGCCCTTTTCCTTCCTGTTCATCTCGCTTGTTCTGTGTAAGCACCGTCGCGGTTTCATCGAGGCGGACAAAAAAAATAATCACCTTTTGCAGAAATGGTTTCCAGACATGGAAGTCACGTCAAGGTGCGAATCATTTCACAGAAGTGGAAATGCACGAATAGGGTGACTCCAGTGCCGGATTCACGTATAAGCTAAACAAGCTATAGTTTAGGGCCCCAGTCTTTTGGGGCCCCCCAAATATAAGGTAAAGGGACCCCTGACCATTAGGTCCAGTTGTGGCCAGAGCAGCGCACAGAAACGCCGTTTACCTTCCCACCAGAGCGGTACCTATTTATCTACTTGTACTTTGAGGTGCTTTTGAACTGCTAGGTTGGCAGGAGCAGGGACTGAATAATGGGAGCTCACCCCGTCGCGGGGATTCGAACCGCCAACCTTCTGATCAGTCCTTTGTGGTTTAACCCACAGCGCCACCCCCCCAATATACTTCTTCTTAATTTTATTTCACTATTAATATACTTCTTCTTAATTGTATTTCAGTTCCACAATTACTTTGATCAAATACATATTTTGCTTGGAACCCAAACACTACAAACCCGGAAATAAGTGTTCCAGTTTGCAAACTTTTTTCGGAAGCCGTACACACTCCGTTTTGAGTGTAACGCTTCCGTTTTGAGTGTTACGCTGAGGTCTGTCTATTTTTGCTAATTATTTTGTGGTTTTGTTTTCACATCTCTTTTTTGTTTTGTTTTTGTGACTGTGTGGAACCCAGTTCAGCTACTGATGGATTGATTGTGTGACTGCAGTACATTGTTTACTGCTTTCATTTTGTGGATCAATGGTATCGCCAGAGAGTAAAATTCATATTAAATTTGCTGTTTTAGGGGTTGTTTTTAAAAGTCTGGAACGGATTAATCCATTTCACATTACTTTCCATGGGAAAGCGTGCCTCGGTTTTGGAACGCTTTGGTTTTGGAACGGACTTCCTGAACGGATTCAGTTTGAGAACCAAGGTACCACTGTAAATTACTCTGTGCCGTCAAATAAATGGGCAGGCCTTCCGTCAGCTGACTGCTAGGCAGGGGAGAAAGAGGCAGAGTTTGGGCCATAGCTGTCAACTTTTCCCCTTTCTTGCGAGGAGTCCTATTTGGAATAAGGGAATTTCCCTTTAAAAAAGGGAAACATTGACAGCTATGGTTTGGGCTGTGAGCTGAGCTGGAAAATAGGATGGAAGGTGGAGACACAGAAACCCAGCTTTGTGCTGGGTCCAAATCTGTGACTAAATGGCAAAGCAAGGTCTGTTGGGGTGTTGATGCTGTGAGCCTCTCCCTCCTCTGCTCAGGTTGCGCACATGCATAAATAAAACTATATATCCCAAGGATGCCACAGGCTCCGTGAACAAGCTGATGTCCGTAAAGGATATGTCAAAAGGTTATTTATGTCTGCCGCTACTGCGGCCCGTGTTCCAAAAATGGAAAATGAGCGAGGTCCCAACCGAAGGAGAATGGCAACTTAAACTGGCGGAATATGCGCAGCTTATACAAGATGCACAAATACAAGATGGGTGACACCTGGCTTGAGAGCAGTACATGTGAAAAGGATCTAGGAGTCTTGGTTGACCACAAACTTGACATGAGCCAACAGTGACGCGGCAGCTAAAAAAGCCAATGCAATTCTGGGCTGCATCAATAGGAGTATAGCATCTAGATCAAGGGAAGTAATAGTGCCACTGTATTCCGCTCTGGTCAGACCTCACCTGGAGTACTGTGTCCAGTTCTGGGCACCACAGTTCAAGAAGGACACTGACAAAATGGAACGTGTCCAGAGGAGGGCAACCAAAATGGTCAAAGGCCTGGAAACGATGCCTTATGAGGAACGGCTAAGGGAGCTGGGCATGTTTAGCCTGGAGAAGAGGAGGTTAAGGGGTGATATGATAGCCATGTTCAAATATATAAAAGGATGTCACATAGAGGAGGGAGAAAGGCTGTTTTCTCCTGCTCCAGAGAAGCGGACACGGAGCAATGGATCCAAACTACAAGAAAGAAGATTCCACCTAAACATTAGGAAGAACTTCCTGACAGTAAGAGCTGTTCGACAGTGGAATTTGCTGCCAAGGAGTGTGGTGGAGTCTCCTTCTTTGGAGGGCTTTAAGCAGAGGCTTGACAACCATGTCAGGACTGCTCTGATGGTGTTTCCTGCTTGGCAGGGGGTTGGACTCGATGGCCCTTGTGGTCTCTTCCAACTCTATGATTCTATGATTCTATGCACACCTAACATATAGAATAAGACAGTGGGGTCCAAACTTTTTTCAAAGAGGGCCGGATTTGATAAAGTGAAGAGCCATGAGGGCCAACCAAAATTAGTCACCTTTTTTTAGGGTTGAATTTGTTGATCTTTTTAGGATTTTACCCCAAAGTTGTGTTGTTGTTGCGTTTTTTTTTTAGGATTGAACTTGTTTTTTAGGGTTGAAATTCTTGAGCTTTTTCTGGGATTGAAGCTTTTTTTAGGATTTTACCCCAGGAAATAAACTGCCCACAGAGGCCAGATTAATCCAATCGGCGGACCACATTAGGCCCCCAAACCGGACTTTGGACACGCCTGGAATAAGGGAACAAGAAGAACATACGTTTAGAGAAGATTGGAAAACGTTAACTGAATATATGGCGGGGGGATTGTTTACACTTGAAAATACTGGCAGCATTAAGATAAATTCAACAGTGTAAACAAGTTTTGATGGATGCAATAATGAAATACTGAATGGTTCATTGTTGTTGTTGTTTAGTCGTTTAATCGTGTCCGCCTCTTCGTGACGCCCTGGACCAGAGCACGCCAGGCACTCCTGTCTTCCACTGCCTCCCACAGTTTGGTCAAACTCATGCTGGTAGCTTCGAGAACACTGTCCCACCATCTCGTCCTCCATCGTCCCCTTCTCCTTGCACCCTCCATCTTTCCCAACATCAGGGTCTTTTCCAGGGAGTCTTCTCTTCTCATGAGGTGGCCAAAGTCTTGGAGCCTCAGCTTCAGGATCTGTCCTTCCAGTGAGCACTCAGGGCTGATTTCCTTCAGAACGGAGAGGTTGGATCTTCTTGCAGTCCATGGGACTCTCAAGAGTCTCCTCCAGCCCCAGAATTCAAAAGCATCCATTCTTTGGCGATCAGCCTTCTTGATGGTCCAGCTCTCACTTCCATACATCACTACTGGGAAAACCACGGCTTTGACTATACGGACCTTTGTTGGCAAGGTGACGTCTCTGCTTTTTAAGATGCTGTCTAGGTTTGTCATTGCTTTTCTCCCAAGAAGCAGGCGTCTTTTAATTTCGTGGCTGCTGTCACCATCTGCAGTGATCATGGAGCCCAAGAAAGTAAAATCTCTCACTGCCTCCATTTCTTCCCCTTCTATTTGCCAGGAGGTGATAGGACCAGTGGCCATGATCTTCGTTTTTTATGCAGGGATTTATGATATGCAAAACGAACCACGGAAAGAGAAGAAGGGAAGTCAGTGATATTTTAAGGTTGTCTACATGAATATTTTAAATTGTGAAGCAGAAAATTTAATAAAAATTATATATGTGTATGTATATATATATATATGTATGTGTGTATGTATATATATATATATATATATATATATATATATATATATATATATATATATATGATATTCCAATGTTGTGATTGTGGTGCCTGCCCTGTCGTTGTGTGTCAGGGGCTAGGAGGATAAAGGATCGGGACTTCATCCTTTCCCTCCCGTTCCAAATCCTTTCTCCGCAGGAAGTGGGTTGCTCCGGCACGGCGCTAAAAATATCCCAGCAGGAAAAATGATTGCAGGCGTCCAGCAGGAATCTGAACAAAAGGGCCAGAGGCTGCTTCCCTTGCCTCAGACCTCCTGCACCGCGTGGGTGGAAGCGAAAGACAGCGGGGCTGTAGTGCAAAAAGGCCAGGAGGCCCCATCCAAGGCCTTAATCCAGCCTTCGCCATCTGGGTGCCCTCGAACTACAACTCCCAGCCGCCCAAGGCAGCCTGTGGCCGTATCCACAGCATACCTTTTTAAATATATATATATATATTAATTTTCACATAACAAATTATTCCAACAATTGTATTTCCCCCTCCCTCCCCCCTCGACTTCCCTCAGTTCCTCTTTCTAATTTGTTAACGTACATTGTTCTCTGCATATTACAAAAATGTAAAAACCTCTGAATTATCCATCTATTGTGTTAACAAATAAATGTGTGTATGTTTCTTCAAAGCCTGCCAAGGAGTCCAATTCGTTTTGTTGTTTCTTTAAATAAGAGTTGGACACAACTAAACAACAACAAATATACTTCTTCTTAATTGTATTTCACTATTAATATACATATTCTTAATTGTATTTCAGTTCAACAATTACTTTGATAAAATACATATTTTGCTATGTGCAAATGGCTTTAGATACCTATTAGATCCATAAGTTGTTGTTGTTGTTTAGTCGTTTAGTCGTGTCCAACTCTTCGTGACCCCCTGGACCCCTGATGCGAGGCTGCTCAGTCACCCGGCTCGTCGTAGGTCCCTGCGGAATAAAAGAAGGAGTCCAGCCACCAACCGGAGCAAATAGCCGTGTTGTTGTTGTTTAGTCGTTTAGTCATGTCCGACTCTTCGTAACCCCCTGGAACAAAGCACGCCAGGCACTCCTGTCTTCCACTGCCTCCCACAGTTTGGTCAAACTCATGTTTGTAGCTTCGAGAACACTGTCCCACCATCTCGTCCTCCATCGTCCCCTTCTCCTTGTGCCTTCTATCTTTCCCTACATCAGGGTCTTTTCCAGGGAGTCTTCTCTTCTCATGAGGTGGCCCAAGTCTTGGAGCCTCAGCTTCAGGATCTGTCCTTCCAGTGAGCACTCAGGGCTGATTTCCTTCAGAATGGAGAGGTTGGATCTTCTTGCAGTCCATGGGACTCTCAAGAGTCTCCTCCAGAACCAGAATTCAAAAGCATCCATTCTTCGGTGATCAGCCTTCTTTATGGTCCAGCTCTCACTTCCATACATTACTATTGGGACAACCAGAGCTTTAACTATACGGACCTTTGTTGGCACAACTATACGGACCTCTGCTTCTTAAGATGCTGTCTAGGTTTGTCATCGCTTTTCTCCCAAGAAGCAGGCGTCTTTTAATTTTGTGGCTGCTGTCACCATCCATAAATTACCATATAGCATATATTCGATACAAAAAAGAACAGCAACAATTTGTTGTTGACAAAGGACAGCTGGACATATAAAGGGCCCCATTACCTTCAGTAGCTAAGGGCCTCATCAAACCTAAATCCAGCCCTGGGTCAAATAGTAGGGCTGCCACACGCCTGGGTTTTTCCGGACATGTCCAGGAATCGGGCCGTCATTTCACATCCAGGCGGATTTGTCCAGATTTTTACTTTTGGGAAAATGCCAGCCCTAGGAATAGGGGGTATCCCATCAACTCTCAAGGGACACAGGTGGTGCTGTGGGTTAAACCACAGAGCCTAGGACTTGCCGATCAGAAGGTCGGCGGTTCGAATCCCCACTCCCGTTGCTCGGTCCCTGCTCCTGCCAACCTAGCAGTTCAAAAGCATGTCAAAGTGCAAGTAGATAAATAGGTACCGCTCCGGTGGGAAGGTAAATGGCGTTTCCGTGCGCTGCTTTGGTTCGCCAGAAGCGGCTTAGTCATGCTGGCCACATGACCCGGAAGCTGTATGCCGGCTCCCTCGGCCAATAAAGCGAGATGAGCTCCGCAAACCCAGAATCGTTCACGACTGGACCTAATGGTCAGGGGTCCCTTTACCTTTACATCAATTCTCAGCACCTTCAACAAACTACATATCCCAGAATTCTCTGGGGGGAGAAGAGCTGCGGATGTTTAAAGGGGTGTCACAGTGCTTTGAGTGCGAATCCCTCGCATGAGCAAAATTCAAGCTGGCTGGAGCCTCTTCCAGAAGGGCCACTTCTGAGCAAGTGACTCACCCGACTTTCCTGCCAAGCCGGGTGTGGTGGGTTCAGGAACAATAGGAGGGATTTTGGGAGCAGAATGTATGGGGCAGAGGAGAGGACTGAAGTTGAATAGTATCTGGTGTGGGGTGCTGGGCTGTGGATCGGGGCTCCACAGGGGTTTTTTCTGGGGGTGTGGGACCCACCCAGCTTCATGAGCTGCTTCAAGGCTGGACTACTGCGATGCGCTCTACGTGGGGCTTCCCTCGCGCTTGATCCTGAAGCTACGGTTAGAGGGATGCTGCAGAACGATTGCTGACAGCAGGGAGGCCTTGTCGGCGTACAGCACTTGTGCTCAGAGACCAGTACCGGCTGCCAGTTCCTGATGGGCCAAACTCACCTCCTGCCTGTTTCCATGAGACTTGCACAGGAGAGGTTGAATCCTGACAAGACAGAAGTACTGATTTGGGAGACAGGGGGCGGGCAGGTGTGGGGGACTCCCTGGTCCTGAATGGGGCAACTGTGCCCCTGAAGGACCAGGTGCGCAGCCTGGGAGTCATTTTGGACTCACCGCTGTCCATGGAGGCGCGGGTCCATTCTGTGTCCAGGGCAGCTGTTTATCAGCTCCATCTGGTACACGGGATGAGACCCTCCCTGCCTGCGGACTGTCTCGCCAGAGTGGTGCATGCTCTGGTTATCTCCCGCTTGGACTACTGCCATGTGCTCTACGTGGGGCTACCTTTGAAGGTGAGCCGGATACTACAACTAATCCAGAATGTGGCAGCTAGACTGGGGACTGGGACTGGCCGCCGGGACCACATAACACCGGTTCTGAGAGATCTGCATTGGCTCCCAGTACATTTCCGAGCAAAATTCAAAGTGTTGGTGCTGACCTTTAAAGTCCTAAACGGCTTCTGTCCTGTATACCTGAAGGAGCGTCTCCACCCCCATTGTTCAGCCCGGACACTGAGGTCCAGCTCTGAGGGCCTTCTGGCGGTTCCCTCACTGCGAGAATCCAAGTTACAGGGAACCAGGCAGAGGGCCTTCTCGGTAGTGGCACCCGCCCTGTGGAACTCCCTCCCACCAGATGTCAAAGACAACAACAACTACCAGACTTTTAGAAGACATCTGAAGGCAGCCCTGTTTAGGGAAGCTTTTAATGTTTGATGTATTACAGTATTTTAATATTTTTTTGGAAGCCGCCCAGAGTGGCTGGGGAAGCCCAGCCATATGGGCGGGGTATAAATAGTAAATTATTATGATTATTATTATTAGAGACCTCCAGCCCGCTGGGCCCAACTCTGCCACGACCCACAATTTTCTGCCTGCAGAAACTTTCTGCCCAGACCTTCCTCTCCGAAAGGTAACCTAGCAAACCGCCCCCCCCCCCGGAACTTGGCAGCCGTTCCGGAGTAAAGTTTTTAATCCTTATTTGTCCCTAAGCGGAGAGTTTCCGGAAGAAAACGTGTAATGCACACATCCGTCCCTGTTGGAGGGAGAACCCAGCACCAGGAAAACCTCTACCAAAACAGGATAGACTCCCGGTATCCGTAGTAAAAGTTTGCTTAATCCCGGCACCTTTGATATGAAAAAAACGGCAACGGGGGGGCAAAAAGTCGCCTTCCTGTGAAGGATGAGCAAATTGTGACTTCGAAACCCCTTGTCTACCCTCTGCAAAGGGAAAGTGTAGAGGCACGTTCCGGATCTGAGACTCGGGCCTTGCAAATTCAACTCCCATCCCATCCATGTGCAGCTCCCCCAAGGGAGGAAAAATGGGATGGTTTGGCACACGAGACGGTGCTACAGATTCATCACCAGGATGCAGCTGCCCTGAGAGGCTTTGTTAGGCCAGGAAACAGAGCCGGGTGGGTTCGCTTAACCATTCTTTTTTCGGAGAAAGCAGAAGTCTTTTGGATGGGCAGAAAGTTGGGCTTGCAGCTGGCTTGGGCGCTGAAGAGCTTGTGTGTGTGTGTGTGTGTGTGTGTTTGGCCACTGGTGCATGCAAGGAACGCCATACTCGGAGCGCCAGCTGCCGCCAAAGCAGGCCCTATCTGCGTTATACTGCGGTGGGTTTAGTGGGGAGCGGGTCAGTCTGGATGATGCCCTGGGTTCCCTTCCCATTCTTGCAGCCCGAGAGCGGAGGTCGGCTGTGGAACTCGCTGCCACTGGAGGCAGGGAGTGCTGGCAACCTCAGACTTGCCTAAGAGGACTAGCCCTTATCCAAGATGGCACTGGCCAGCCTGCTGGAGCCGCAGCTGCCCGTGAACAGGGCCGGGTTCGAGTTCTGACTCCCCGCGCTTGGCACCTTGGAGATGCCCATGCCTCTGGCGGCCCCTTGACCCGGTGTCTACATTGCTTCTCAGACGGTCAAGGAGGTCATTGAGATTAACCCTTACCTACTTGGCACCATAGGGACATGGGTGGCGCTGTGGGTTAAACCACGGAGCCTAGGACTTGCCAATCAGAAGGTCGGCAGTTCGAATCCCCGCAACGGGGTGAGCTCCCGTTGCTCGGTCCCTGCTCCTGCCAACCTAGCAGTTCGAAAGCACGTCAAAGTGCAAGTAGATAAATAGGTACCGCTCCGGTGGGAAGGTAAACGGCGTTTCCGTGCGCTGCTCTGGTGCGCCAGAAGCGGCTTAGTCATGCTGGCCACATGACCCGGAAGCTGTACGCCGGCTCCCTCGGCCAATAAAGCGAGATGAGCGCTGCAACCCCAGAGTCGGCCACGACTGGACCTAATGGTCAGGGGTCCCTTTACCTTGTTACTGGGCACCATGGCTGGTGGTGCAGCCGATTGCAGCTTCTGGGAGCGGCCGCTGGCACGGCGGTGTCGCATCTATGAACTCCACAACAAGGAGCAGATATCAGTGGCTGCTGCCTCAAAGCTGTTGGCCAAGGGAATGGGGCTCTCTATGGGTACCATGATCTGTGGCTGCCACAAGCGAGGGCCAGGCCTTTATTACGTGGCCAGTGAAGGGAAGCGCATCTCAGGCAAAGTTTTCTTGGTGGGCTCCGGTTCTGTCTACACCGTGGCTACTCTAACGATATCACCATCAAAGAAGCCTGCGATCTGGCCCATCACGCCATCTAGGTAAAGTAAAGGTAAAGGGACCCCTGACCATTAGGTCCAGTCGTGGCCGACTCTGGGGTTGCGGTGCTCATCTCGCTTTATTGGCCGAGGGAGCCAGCATTTGTCTGCAGACAGTTTTTCCGGGTCATGTGGCCAGCATGACTAAGCCGCTTCTGGCGAACCAGAGCAGCGTACGGAAACGCCGTTTACCTTCCCGCTGGAGCGGTACCTATTTATCTACTTGCACTTCATGCTTTCAAACTGCTTTTGAACAAGTCCTAGGCTCTCTGGTTTAACCCACAGCGCCACCCGCGCCATCTACCAGGCTACATACTGTGATGCCTACTATGGGGGCACAGTCAACCTCTACTACGTACGCCAGGATGGCTGGATCCGTGTCTCCAGCGATGACGTGTCCAAACTGCATGAACTACCGTATTTTTCGCTCTATAAGACGCACTTTTCCCCTCCTAAAAAGTAAGGGGAAATGTGTGTGCATCTTATGGAGCAAATGCAGGCGGGAGGCTCTGCTCAGAGCTCCCTTTAAAGAGCCACGTGGAGCGTGTGTGTGGCTCTTCGGGGCTTTTCCCTGAGGAGGGAGAAGGGGAAAGACCCCAAAAGCCACACACACTCTCTGCTCGCTCTTTAAAGGGAGCGTGGCTCTTGGGGGAGCCTTAGCCGCACGAAGCCTCTCCCGGGCAAGGATCCTTCGGGGGGGGGGGACTATGCCTATTTAAAGTGGTATAATACTCTTTTAAATGTGTAGTGCAGATAGGGCCAGGGTCTCTCCCCGCTCAGAGACTTGGGTATGTGTAAGGTAAAGGTAGAATCCTAGAATCCTAGAATCATAGAGTTGGAAGAGACCACAAGGGCCATCGAGTCCAACCCCCTGCCAAGCAGGAAACACCATCAGAGCACTCCTGACATATGGTTGTGAAGCCTCTGCTTAAAGACCTCCAAAGAAGGAGACTCCACCACACTCCTTGGCAGCAAATTCCACTGTCAAACAGCTCTTACTGTCAGGAAGTTCTTCCTAATGTTTAGGTGGAATCTTCTTTCCTGCAGTTTGGATCCATTGCTCCGTGTCCGCTTCTCTGGAGCAGCAGAAAACAACCTTTCTCCCTCCTCTATGTGACATCCTTTTATATATTTGAACATGGCTATCATATCACCCCTTTACCTCCTCTTCTCCAGGCTAAACATGCCCAGCTCCCTTAGCCGTTCCTCATAAGGCATCGTTTCCAGGCCTTTGACCATTTTGGTTGCCCTCCTCTGGACACGTTCCAGTTTGTCAGTGTCCTTCTTGAACTGTGGTGCCCAGAACTGGACACAGTACTCCAGGTGAGGTCTGACCAGAGCAGAATACAGTGGCACTATTACTTCCCTTGATCTAGATGCTATACTCCTATTGATGCAGCCCAGAATTGCATTGGCTTTTTTAGCTGCCGCGTCACACTGTTGGCTCATGTCTAGTTTGTGGTCAACCAAGACTCCTAGATCCTTTTCACATGTACTGCTCTCAAGCCAGGTGTCAGGTAAAGGGACCCCTGACCATTAGGTCCAGTCGTGGCCGACTCTGGGGTTGCGGCGCTCTTCTCGCTTTACTGGCCGAGGGAGCCGGCATACAGCTTCTGGGTCATGTGGCCAGCATGACTAAGCCACTTCTGGCGAACCAGAGCAGCGCACGTAAACGCCGTTTACCTTCCTGCTGAAGTGGTACCTATTTATCTACTTGCACTTCATGCTTTCGAACTGCTAGGTTGGCGGGAGCAGGGACCGAGCAACGGGAGCTCACCCCGTCGCGGGAATTCAAACTGCCGACCTTCTGACTGGCAAGTCCTAGGCTCGCTGGTTTAACCCACAGCACCACCCGCGTCCCCTTTGGGTATGTGTAATGGCATTTAAATTCATAACAATGCCTAATTCATAACAATCGTTTTTATTTTCTCTTTAAATCTGCTGATTCCAAATAGGGGAGACGTGTTCTTGCTTTAAGGCTTTCCCCAGCCCCAACCCAATGGAAGCCAAGCAGCAAATTCCTAACGGTAAATTACTGGCCTACCCAACAAGACAGGTTTTTTATTTTAAAATCCCCATTCAAGATGGTCGAGAAACGACGAACGATCGCCGGACAACTTTAGCTTTATTGAAACAAAGCAAGGATATAAAGTTTGGCGACCTTACAAAGAGATTGTTTTGTTGCAGGCGTGTGTGAATAAATACATATAGATATATTTCAAAATCCAGACAGACCCTTGTATCTTTCTGCCCCCCCTCCAAACTTTACCCAGACCAAAAGGGAACCAGCCCGATTGATCCAATTCCTGGCACTGAAAGCCACAATCCCACGACATGCCCCTTTGCCCAGACACCAGGGGCGCCTTCAAAAAGCGCACCTTTCGAACCCAGGTCTTCGGGGATCAGGCCCCGACGTTCATTTTCCACTTGGGAGGGGGGTGTCGTCTTCAGCCCCACGTCAACGCAGAACCTTCCTTCCTCTCTCACCGGAGGGGAGGCCTTTTCCTAATAACTCCCTTTAAAAATGGAAATCGTCTCATTTCCTGAAAACTGATGCATGCATGCAAAGAAAAAGGAAAAAGCAAAACCTGGAGGAGGCAGGCTGGTGCTTTCTCAAGGCGTTTCCTATTGTTCATTAGCTTTTTCCTCTCTTTCTGAGGTTCCAGACCTCTTCTAGAAACTTCTGGAAAGTTCTTAGGCTGAGGTTCCAGACCTCGCTGCGTCCCCCACTTCCTTTCTGCTCCTGCCAGGCTCAATTCCAGATAAGGTTCTTTGAATATGGCTTCGTCCACACCATCCTTTTAAAGCGCTTTGATTCCACTTTAAACCGCCGGCGCTTCCCCCAAGAAATTATGGGAACTGACACCCAAGGGTGCCGAGAAGGCCATACATCCGGATTTTCCCGGGATTCCAATGATGAAATTAAGTGTCCGGGGAAATCTGGGCTCAACAACTTTACTTTAGAAAAGCTTTTTGTGTCCAGATTTTTACTTCTTGAAATATGGGACCCTGTCTTATCCGCCCCCTCCCCCCCACAGAGGCACAATTCCCAGAATCCCCTGGGAAGAGGGATCAATGGTTAAAGCACTCTGGGAACTATAGTACTACGAGGGGCAGGTGGGGGTCTCCCCTCAACACTCGTAGCAAACTATAGCTCCCAGGACTCCCACGAGAGTCAATCCCACCTCCCAGGGAATTCTGGGAACTCTGTGGGGGGAATAGAAGGCTCCCCTCTCAGCACCATGAACAAACTACAGTTCCCATGATTCTCTGGGGGAAGCCGTGGCTGTTTAAAGTGGTATCGCACAGCGCTTTAATGGTACGAGGTGGAATCGGCCCACGCGACCTGCAACTTCTTTTCGATGTTAAGAGGAAGATCGGCAAACAAAGCAGCGTCGCATTCGGAAGAAGGAAACAGCAGCAGAAATAATAAAAATAATAAAAATCAAGAATAACAATGGAGCACAATAGGAACAGACAGGACAGATTTGGCCAGCAAAATAACACATTTAGAAAGAGCAAAGTACACTACACATAACGTTAAAAAAACAAAATGAAGTCAAACAATGATTCTAATAAACTCCTCTTAACTCTAGCTTATGTCCTGTGGAGGAGAAAAGCAGAGTCCATAGCTAGGGTGTGGGGGCAGTAGCAGGGACCCCTGCTTTGCATGCAGAAGGTTCTGGGTTCGAATCTCCGCCTGTCAGGAGCAGGGAAAAGTCTGCCTGAGAGACTTTGCTGGTCAAAGGAGTCAAGTACTGGGCTGAATGTGCCCCAGAGGATTCTGGGAATCCCGAGTCCCCAAAGCATCTTGGGGATCCATAGCCGTGGCCCCCCGCTAGTGAATAATGGGAGGGAACTCTAGTTTGTTCAGGATTTGATCATTGCTAATGAGCCACGCTACAACTCCCAGCAGCCCCTAACAAATTACACCGTTTGGTATTAAGACCACCCCATAAAGCACATCGGAAGCAAATTCTTTTCCCCAAATAATTCTGGGCACTGTAGTTTTAAACCCCCCGCGGCCTCAGCAAACTATAGTTCCCAGAATCCTTTGGGGGAAAGGCGTGCTTTAAAGGGACAGGTGCATTTATGCAGCCGGAGAGGTGTATAGCAGGCGTAACAGCTTTTTCTGCTCCTAATTCGCAGACTTTCTCGCCTGCCTTATACCTCTGCTCCTTCAAGCACCGAATTTTTGCGCCGCTTCCCAGGCGGCGCAAAAAGGAACATATAAACTAAGAAGGCAAGAGACTGGATGTGGCTTGGAAATTCTGCTTTTACTATCACAGCTCTGCCTGCAGAGCCGTACATCAGCTTTTGGGGTTTCTTCTCTAACGCCCAAGAGGGGAGTAGCGCCTAGTGGGTTTATATCTTGGGAGTTGGGGGCAAGAACCAAGAATGTTTGCTCAGTATCTCCCCCGCCCTGATTCTGAATAATAATAATCAGCTCTCAATCTAAACATTTGAAACTCGACGAATTATCTAAATTTCAGGGTTTGGATCCGGCAGACGTCTGAATATTTCTTTTTTTATACAGTGGTACCTCGGGATAAGTACTTAATTCGTTCCGGAGGTCTGTTCTTAACCTGAAACTGTTCTTAACCTGAAGCACCACTTTAGCTAATGGGGCCTCTTGCTGCCGCTGCGCCGCCAGAGCCCGATTTCTGTTCTTATCCTGAAGCAAAGTTCTTAACCTAAAGCACTATTTCTGGGCTAGCGGAGTGTGTAACCTGAAGTGTATGTAACCCAAGGTACCACTGTATATGATTATTTGCAGAAACCTCTTTAAATAATGAAAAAATGCAGTCACCCAGAATGCATAGCTGCCAACGTTTCCCTTTTTTAAAGGGAAATTCCCTTATTCCGAATAGGATTCCTCACGAGAAAAATTGACAGCTATGCAAGAATGTGACGCACACCATTTAGGGCGTCGGATATTCTGCATTTCAGACACCGAAAAGGTCCAGCTCTCAGGTGCAGGATAGGGAAGATTCCACGCAGATACCTGAGCGCAGAATCCGCCGGTTGGCGGATTTGTGGATCCGGCCGAAAGCGCGCAATACGCTCCCCGCTCAGCAGAGAGCGGCGTAAGGCCCTTCAAGGACTTTGTAGCGGATCTTCGTGTTGGTGATGGCGCCGTGTTTCTGTCGCAGGTGCAGCCGCAACTGGCTCTTGTGCCGGAAGCGGACGTCGCATTTCTCGCACTGCGGAAAACAGACAGGTGTCAAGGTGGGCGCCTACGTCTCAGAGTGCTGCAGGGCAGCTTTCCCCAACCCGGTGCTCCGCAGAGGACCTTAAGGTCCATGAATAACCATAGTTTAGGGGTCCCGGGCCCTAAGAAAACCAGACTATCCTCCACCAGGGCCAGGGCCTTCTCAGTGGTGGCTCCGACCTGGTGGAATACTCTGTCCCATGAGACCAGGGCCCTACAGGATTTAACTTCCTTCTGCAGGGCCTGTAAGACAGAGCTATTCCACCTGGCTTTTAATTTGAATTCAGCCTGATCTTTTATTTCCCTTCTCTTCCCTCCCCTTCCCCTTTTTAGGAACATCACCCACTCTGAGACCCCACAGCTAATTCTCCCCTGGCCTCCTTGCTGGCCCAAATAGGACTAATTCAGCCAGCTAGCCCTGGTGACTATCTAATACAGTGGTACCTCAGGTTAAGTACTCAATTCATTCTGGAGGTCCGTTCTTAACCTGAAACTGTTCTTAACCTGAGGTACCACTTTAGCTAATGGCGCCTCCTGCTGCCGCCGCGCCGCCGAAGCATGATTTCTGTTCTCATCCTGAAGCAAAATTCTTAACCTGAAGCACTATTTCTGGGTTAGCGGAGTCTGTAACCTGAAGCGTCTGTAACCTGAGGTACCACTGTACTTATTAGATGGATTCCCCCCATTTTGATTTCTGAACTTTGAATTTTATTGTCATTCATGATTTTATACTGTCTTTTATGCTGCTGCTATGTTGTACAGTCATACCTTGGGTTACAGACGCTTCGGGTTGCGCGATTTCGGGTTGTGCACCGCGCCAAACCCGGAAGTACCAGAATGGGTTACTTCTGGGTTTTGGCGCATGCGCAAAAGCACTAACTCGCCCTTTGCGCATGCGCAGAAGTGCCAAATTGCGACCCGCACGTGCGCAGACGCAGCGCTGCGGGTTGTGAACGCTGTGGGTTGCGAATGTGCATCCTGCACGGATCACATTCACAACCTGAGCGTCCACTGTATTGTCCTGGAGGAGGGTCAAGATATTACCGTAACTGATATGCATGAAATTTCATATATAGCTATATAATCCCTAGTGTAGTAAGATAAGGCCTTTGGAGGAGACATTTAAAAATAAATAAATTATGAACCGCCCCTAGGGCAGTAATTGTTCCTTGATAATTTGTCCCCCCCCTCCATGATGGAAACTGGGGTGCACAGCCCCCCCCCGCCCCCTTCCTACGCCCCGATCACCAAGACCCGTTTCTCGTCTGCCACACCAAACACACCATGAAAAAGCTCCTTCTCCACTCACATGATAAGGCTTCTCTCCCGTGTGGATACGGAGGTGGCTCTTCAGGGTCTGCAGGTGCCGAAATCGAGTCCCACACGTCCCGCAGGGGTAGGGCTTCTCCCCAGTGTGGATCAGGACATGGGCTCTCAAGTGAGCGACCTGGGAGAAGGAAGGAGGAATGACCGGTGGCTGGACAGCTCTGCGGTTTGTGATAGGAATTTTGAGGTCTTAGGTATATGGTAATGTTCATAAGCGTACCAACCAAGCACATACATAGATCAGCACAGGAAGGCCAACCTGGAACCATTTTGATTCCCAAACTGACCAAATGTTTTCTCTGCAAGGTCAAAGTGGGAAACCTCCCCATTGTCTCTTTCCTCACAAATCCTGTCTTGGGGGTATGTCTGTGTTTGAATAGGGTGTGAGCCTGTGACCTGGCCCAGGAACTAAGTATTTATCACTACAAAAGACTAGCCAGGCTCCCCAGGCAATCCAATCAAGTAACCTGCCAGACAGGAGATAAAGAACAGGAGAAAAACAATATTCAAATTTCTGTTTTACACCGCCTTTTCTGTGATAGGTATGATGTATCTGGGGGTGGTCTTAGGTTACACCCCTTCTGTGATGTATGTATGATGTTTCTTGGGGTGGTCTTGATCTACAGGGTGGCAATTTCAAAAGTCTTTATAAGGCCTTGCGCACAATTTTTCTGGGTCCCTCCTCTCTCCTGCGTGTGAGGGGAGCACCCTGTTGCAGCAGATCAATAAAGATCAAGCTTACTAGCCGCTTTGCTTCTCAATATTCTCTGGTTGGCCTCTGTTATTCTCTCCTACCAATAGGGAACCGATGTAAGGACTCTATATGGGCTCTTGGATTTCCCCATAAGAGAAAAGGGCAATTTTTGTTTACAACAGGTTCTATGACTGCATACCTTCAGCCTCCAGGATAGCGCAGGCTGCAGGTGTAAATAAAGGAAACCTGGGTGCGGGAACTAACCAAATTGATCAATCAACTGAACCTGGATGGCAGAACCCAACTGCCCCTCAACCAGGGTGCAATACCAGCTGCCACCATGTGGGGGAGCCCTTCGCTGGGGCAAATAGGGAGGAACCCAGCATAGAGAGGGTGATTCATGGGCGGCCACTCAAATATTATTATTATTATTATTATTATTATTATTATTATTATTATTATAGTCATACCTCTTGTTATGTTTGAAGGTAAAGGTAAAGGTACCCCTGCCCGTACGGGCCAGTCTTGCCAGACTCTAGGGTTGTGCGCTCATCTCACTCTAGAGGCCGGGAGCCAGCGCTGTCCGCAGACACTTCCGGGTCACGTGGCCAGCGTGACGAAGCTGCTCTGGCGAACCGGCACCAGAGCAGCACACGGAAACGCCGTTTATCTTCCCGCCGGAGCGGTACCTATTTATCTACTTGCACTTAAGGGTGCTTTCGAACTGCTAGGTGGGCAGGAGCTGGGACTGAAAGACGGGAGCTCACCCCGCCGCGGGGATTCGAACCGCCGACCATGTGATCGGCAAGTCCTAGGCGCTGAGGTTTTACCCACAGCGCCACCCGCGTCCCAGGTGTTATGTTTACTGCAGGTTAAATATTTTCAGGTTGCGTCCCACAGCAACCCGGAAGTACCGGAAAGGGTTACTTCTGGGTTTCCCCGCTCGTGCCTGCGCACATGCTCAAAATGGCGTCACGCGCATGCGCAGAAGTAGCAAATTGCGACCCGCACAGATGCAGGTTGCATTCTTTTCATGTTGTGAACGGGGCTCCGGAACGGATCCCGTTTGCAACCAGAGGTACCACTGTATTATTATTTGATACCCCGCCCATCTGGCTGGGTTTCCCCAGCCACTCTGGGTGGTTTCCGACAAAATATTAAAAACACAATAAAACATCAAGCTTCCCTAAACAGGGCTGCCTTCAGATGTCTTCTAAAAGTCAGATAGTTCTTTATTTCCTTGACATCTGAAGGGAGGGCGTTCCACAGGGTGGGCACCACCACTAAGAAGGCCCTCTGCCTGGTTCCCTGTAACCTCACTTCTTGCAGGGAGGGAACCGCCAGAAGGCCCTCGGAGCTGGACCTCAGTGTCCGGGCAGAACGATGGGGGTAGAGACGCTCCTTCAGGTCTACTGGGCAATTAAGGCCGTTTAGGGCTTTCAAGGTCAGCACCAACACTTTGATGGAAACATCTTGGACGTTTGCTTGGAAACGTCCTGGGAGCCAATGTAGGTCTTTCAGGACCAGTGTTATGTGGTTTCGGCAGCTGCTCCCAGTCCCCAGTCTAACTGCCACATTGTGGATTAGTTGTAGTTTCTGGGTCACCTTCAAAGGTAGCCCCACGTAGAGCACATTGCAGTAGTCCAAGTGGGAGAAAACCAGAGCATGCGCCACTCTGGCAAGACAGTGCGGGCAGGGAGGGTCTCATCCTGCGTACCAGATGGAGCTGGCAGACAGCTGCCCTGGACACAGAACTGACCTGCGCCTCCATGGACAGCTGTGAGTCCAAAATGACTCCCAGGCTGTGCACCTGGTCCTTCAGGGGCACAGTTACCCCATTCAGGACCATGGAGTCCTCCACACCTGCCAGGTATCTCCCCCCACTTTTTTGTTTACCTGCACAAAACGAGATCCGCAGGTCTCACACTTGTAGGGCTTCTCCCCGGAGTGAATACGCAGGTGAGTCTTGAGATTCGCCGGGCGGTTGAACTGAGCGCCACAAATCCCGCAGTGGTACGGCTTCTCTCCTAAGCGTGGCAGGTAGCAGTGGCACAGGTGAGGCTTCAGGGGCCGGTCACACTATTCTGAATGCCCCCCTCACCCACCGATAGGGGACTCCATCTCCCCATTCTGAATAGACTCCTGGAAGGGACCCCCAAAGGTCATCCAGCCTAACCCCCTGCGATGCAGGCATCTCAACTAAAGCATCCCTGACAGATGGCTGTCCAACATCTGCTTAAAAACCTCCCAGGAAGGAGAGTCCACCACTTTCCAAGGGAGTCTGTTCCCCTGTCGAACAGCTCTTGCTGTCAGAAAGTTCTTCCTAATATTTAGTCAGAATCTCCTTTCTTGAAACTTGAAGCCACGGGTTCGAGTCTTACCCTCCAGAGCAGGAGAAAACAAGCTTGCTTCCTCCTCCATGGGACAGCCCTTCAGATATTTGAAGATGGCTTTCATGTGACGCGGCAGCTAAAAAAGCCAATGCAATTCTGGGCTGCATCAATAGGAGTATAGCATCTAGATCAAGGGAAGTAATAGTGCCACTGTATTCTGCTCTGGTCAGACCTCACCTGGAGTACTGTGTCCAGTTCTGGGCGCCACAGTTCAAGAAGGACACTGACAAACTGGAACGTGTCCAGAGGAGGGCAAGCAAAATGGTCAAAGGCCTGGAAACGATGCCTTATGAGGAACGGCTAAGGGAGCTGGGCATGTTTAGCCTGGAGAAGAGGAGGTTAAGGGGTGATATGATAGCCATGTTCAAATATATAAAAGGATGTCACATAGAGGAGGGAGAAAGGTTGTTTTCTGCTGCTCCAGAGAAGCGGACACGGAGCAATGGATCCAAACTACAAGAAAGAAGATTCCACCTAAACATTAGGAAGAACTTCCTGACAGTAAGAGCTGTTTGACAGTGGAATTTGCTGCCAAGGAGTGTGGTGGAGTCTCCTGCTTTGGAGGTCTTTAAGCAGAGGCTTGACAACCATATGTCAGGAGTGCTCTGATGGTGTTTTCCTGCTTGGCAGGGGGTTGGACTCGATGGCCCTTGTGGTCTCTTCCAACTCTATGATTCTATGATTCTACGTCGCCTCTTCTCCTGGCTAAACATACCCAGTTACTTCAACCATTCCTCATATGGCTTTGTTTCCAGACCCTTGAGCATCTTCTTCACCCTCCTCAGCACACCTTACAGCTTGACAATATCCTTAAATGGTGGTGTCCAAAACTGGACAGTAGACTCCAGGTGGGCTCTAACCAAGGAAGAAAAAAGGCGGACTATTCCTTCCCTTGATCTGGGCACTAGACTTCTGCGGATGCAGATTAGAATCCCATTAGCTTCTTTTGCTGGGTGTTCCACCAGGCCGGGGCCAGAGCTGAAAAGGCCCTGCCCCTGGGGCTCGGGACTTCCAAAGTGTAGTTATTTACCGTATTTTTCGCCCCATAGGGCGCACCGGCCCAAATATTTTTTTTTATTCCCCCCCCCCAGCCGACCCCAGCCCCCAGAACAGGCTGCTATCCGCAAGCCTAGGGAGCCCAGCAGGAACTCCCGCGGGCTCCCGAGGCCTTCGGATAGCTTCCTGAAGCCTGGAGAGCGAAAGGGGTCAGTGCGCACCGACTCCTCTTGCTCTCCAGGCTTCAGCGAAAGCCTGCATTCGCCCCATAGGACGCACACACATTTCCCCTTCATTTTTGGAGGGGGAAAAGTACGTCCTATAGGGCGAAAAATACGGTAGGTCCTCCGCGGGGCATACCAGGAAAGCTAGTCCCGTAGGTACGAGGGTCCTAGGCCGCATGTACTGCTAGTAAGCCAGGTGTTCCCCATCTTATATTTGTCATTCTGGTTCTTCCTGCCTAAGTGCAGAACCTGACATTGGTCCCTGTTGAAGTTTAATTTATTGTTTTGATTATCCATATCGATATATAGATATACAGTCATACCTCGGGTTACAGACGCTTCAGGTTGTGTTTTTTCGGGTTAAGGTAAAGGTACCCCTGCCTGTACGGGCCAGTCGTGTCCGACTCTGGGGTTGCGCGCCCATCTCACTTAAGAGGCCGGGGGCCAGCGCTGTCCGAAGACACTTCCGGGTCACGTGGCCAGCGTGACAAGCTGCATCTGGCAAGCCAGCGCAGCACACGGAAACGCCGTTTACCTTCCCGCTGGAGTGATACCTATTTATCTACTTGCACCCGGGGGTGCTTTCGAACTGCTAGGTTGGCAGGCGCTTGGACTGAACGACGGGAGCGCACCCCGCCGCGGGGATTCGAACCGCCGACCTGACGATCGGCAAGTCCTAGGCGCTGAGGTTTTACCCACAGCGCCACCCGGACCGCCGAAACCTGGCAGTACTGGAGCGGGTTACTTCTGGGTTTCGGCAGTTGCGCATGCGCAGAAGCGCTAAATCGCACTTTGCGCATGCGCAGAAACACCGAATCGCAACCCGCACGTGCGCAGACGCACATTTGAGTTTTGTATGCGCCAGCCTGGAGCCCATGTTCTGGATGAAAGCCCAGTTTAGACATTGTTCAAAGTTAAGCAAAACCAACCGGTATGCAGAGATCTGTGGCTTGCTAGGTTCCCTTTGTAGCGGAAGGTTGAGTTGCAGAAATGGCATTTGTATGGCTTCTCTTCGAAGGTGCTTCCTGAGGTTGGGGGGCTCCTTCCTCTTCCTCCCCCCTCTTCTTCGTCTTCCTCCAGGTATCCTAAGTCGCAGGCACTGCAGTCGTAAGGGCCGGCCCCTGTAGAGTCACAAACGTGAGGCGTTTGGGCCTGCCCAGTCCATGCAAAAACACACTCTCTGCCCCGAAATCCCTTTTTCATAGACTCATGGAATTGTAGAGTTGCAAGGGGTTACGGTTAGGGGGTCATCTAGTCCAACCCGCTGCAATTCAGGAATATCGTACAGGATTTGAACCCGCAACTTGGCGTTATCAGCACCATGCTCTAACCAACTGACTCATCTATTATTATTATTATTATTATTATTATTAATGTTAAAAAGGTGTTGCGATATGCAACTTCGCTTAGCCAAAAATGTGAAAACGAAACGGCGTTTGACCCTGTGCACGTTACGAGAAATTCGCACTAAAATCCTGGTGGGTTTTCACGAGACCCTTTTAGAAAAATAAATGAATTGCGAACTGATCTGGAGAGGTGGAGACTTATTCATTGATTAAATTTATCAGTCGCTACAGAACAATGGCAAGAGAAGTTGATGAACTATGCAGAACCGGCAAAAACGACAGAGAGACGAAGAGAAAAAGGCAACAGAGACTTTGAAAAAGGTTGGGAACCATTCATATTATATTTGCAGAAACAAAGAAAGGCAATAGACTTGATGGCAGGGTTTAAATAAACATTTACATTATCAGCATTAGAAAATGTTTAGAAGGTAGTGAAATATGATGGTGTGTTTACTTTTATTTTTAGGTTTTTAGGTGTTATGTTATTAATAACTTTTTCTGTTAAGAGATAGCAAAGTGGGTGAAAATAGGAACAAACCAGAAGCGGAAGTTGGGGGAAGTCTTGGAGGGGAGGGAGGAAGGAATATATAGTAAATGTTAAGAAATTGAGATGTATGTAATGAATGAAAAAGAAAAATGAATAAAAAATTTTAAAAAATAAAAACTTATCAGTCACTTTTTTTTTAACCAGAAGAACTCAGAGCAACTTACAACGTATACCGTATTTTTCGCCCTATAGGACGCACTTTTTCCCCTCCAAAAATGAAGGGGAAATCTGGGTGCGTCCTATGGGGCGAATGCAGGCTTTCGCTGAAGCTTGGAGAGCGAGAGGGGTCGGTGCGCACCAACCCCTCTCGCTCTCCAGGCTTCAGGAAGACATCCGCAGCCTAGGCAGCCCTGCGGGAGGTCCCACAGGGATGTCTAGGCTGCAGATAGCAGCCTGCTTCCCGGAGCGTCAGGCGCGCTGAAAGCAGAGCGCCCGGCGCTTCGGGAACACATCCGCAGCGTGGGGAGCCCTGCGGGAGTTCCCCGCAGGGCTCCCCTCGTGCGGATAGCAGCCTGCCGCCCGGCAGGCGGGGCGCCCTGAAGCAGAGCGCCCCGCACACCGGGCAGACATAGGCCAGCCCCACAAGCTGGTGCAGCGCCGCCATCCCGCTGTTCCTTGACCTGGTTCGGTTTCCCCGACCTGCTTTTGGGGGGGAAATAAAGGGAATTTTTTTTTCCTTTATTCCCCCCCCAAAAAAAACTAGGTGCGTCCTATGGGACGGAGGGTCCTATGGGACGAAAAATACGGTAAATGGACAAAGGCATACGTTAGAAACAGCACAGGAGGAAAACTAATAATAATAATAATAATAATAATAATAATAATAATAATAATAATTTATTACTTATACCCTGCCCATCTGGCTGGGTTTCCCCAGCCACTGTGGGCAGCTTTTAACAGGATATTAAAAACACGATAAAACATCAAACATTAAAAAATTCCCTAAACAGGGCTGCCTTCAGATATAATATAATAATAATAATTTATTATTTATACCCCGCCCATCTGGTTTCCAACAAAACACTAAAATACAATAACCTATTCAACATTAAAAGCTTCCCTAAACAGGGCTGCCTTCAGATGTCTTCTAAAAGTCAGCTAGTTGTTTATTTCCTTGACATCTGACGGGAGGGCGTTCCACAGGGCGGGCGCCACCACCCAGAAGGCCCTCTCCGATCTCACTTTGGAAAAAAAGCAGGGTTGAAACATCCCACCCACTCAAGGAGGCTGCAGATAATTCAAAGCCTGGCAGAAAAGAGATGACGAAGGATGTCGAACGTTGGCACCAGGTGAGCCTCCCTGAGGACAGCGTTCCACAAGCGGGGAGCCACCACCAAAAAGGCCCCGTCCTCATGTTGCAGCCCTCCAGCCCTCCCGAGGAGGGGGCACATGAAGACAGGCGCCCGATGGTGACCACAGGGTCCGGGTTCGGTTCCTACGGGGGAAGATTGGAAAAGAGAGAAACAGAAACCGCCCCTTCCTACTCACCAGAACCACAGGGGTCTCCCTGCCCCATGGAAGTGTCTTCTGGAGGGTGGGAGCAAAGCAGGGGGGCTGGCTGGTTGCAGGCGGAGCAGTGGGGCTGAGACGACGGCAGCCTGGGCAAGGAAGGAAGGGTCAGAGACAGGCAGAAAATGCCCTTCCTATTTATAGCCAGTCTTTCATCACAGTAGAAAAAGGACAAAGGACCGAGAAATTACACAAAACAAATGAAATAGCGTGAAAATCCCTGAAACGAGAAGTACAGTGGTACCTCGGGTTACATACGCTTCAGGTTACAGACTCCGCTAACCCAGAAATAGTGCTTCAGGTTAAGAACTTTGCTTCAGGATGAGAACAGAAATCGTGCTCCGGCGGCAGCGGGAGGCCCCATTAGTTAAAGTGGTGCTTCAGGTTAAGAACAGTTTCAGGTTAAGAACGGACCTCCGGAACAAATTAAGTACTTAACCCGAGGTACCACTGTAATCGACTAGAAATAAGTCTTTAACATCAGCAGTAACATCTAGACCAAAGGAGCATTTCAGCCCTGTTCTTGGGTTTGTTTCAAAATCTAAAACAGTTTATCTTGTATTCCTTTCTTTGAATTTGTGCTATCACCTTGCCAACAAAGGTCCGTATAGTCAAAGCTATGGTTTTCCCAGTAGTGATGTATGGAAGTGAGAGCTGGACCATCAAGAAAGCTGATCGCCGAAGAATGGATGCTTTTGAATTCTGGTGCTGGAGGAGACTCTTGAGAGTCGCATGGACTGCAAGAAGATCCAACCTCTCCATTCTGAAGGAAATCACCCTGAGTGCTCACTGGAAGGACGGATCCTGAAGCTGAGGCTCCAAGACTTTGGCCACCTCATGAGAAGAGAAGACTCTCTGGAAAAGACCCTGATGTTGGGAAAGATGGAGGGCAGAAGGAGAAGGGGACAATGGAGGACGAGATGGTGGGACAGTGTTCTCGAAGCTACCAGCATGAGTTTGACCAAACTGTGGGAGGCAGTGGAAGACAGGAGTGCCTGGCGTGCTCTGGTCCAGGGGGTCACGAAGAGGCGGACACGACTAAATGACTAAACTACAACAACAACAACAAAGGTTTTTAAAACCTTTTTGTAAAGGCAATACTAGAGTTTTCACAGCTGAGCCCTCAACTTATTCCTACTGCTTGGCTTTCTTTAAATAGGGCTATGTCTAAAACTTGCCATTTAGGTTTTCAAACCTTTTTTGTAAACTCAGGGGGGTGTTTCAGCCCTGTTCTTGAGTTTAAAATCGTTTAAGGTCTACGATTTCTCTATTTCCTTCTGAGGAAACTGAATAGTTCAGTGAAGCGAGGTTTGTAGCCGGCATCCCGTTAAGGCTTTGTTCAGTTCTAGGTTTTTCTAATGTTTTCCTTAAACTTCTTGATTTTTGTTTTTTAGCTTAATTCTGTAAGATAATATTTCTAGTGGATTCCTTCTCGTTTCAGGGATTTTCGCAGTCTTTCATCACAGGTCTCAGAGCAGGCGCGGCAGCAGGAGGCCCCATTAGCTAAAGTGGTGCTTCAGGTTAAGAACAGTTTCAGGTTAAGTATGGACCTCCGGAACGAATTAAGTACTTAACCCGAGGTACCACTGTAATAATTTCTTATTTATGCCCCGCCCATCTGGCTGGGTTCCCCCAGCCACTCTGGGCGGCTTCCAACAAAATATTAAAATACAGTAAAGCATCAAACATTAAAAGCTTCCCTAAACAGGGCTGCCTTCAGATGTCTTCTAAAAGTCAGATAGTTGTTTATCTCTTTGACATCTGGTGGGAGGATGTTCCACAGGCCGGGAGCCACCACTGAGAAGGCCCTCTGCCTGGTTCCCTGTAACTTGGCTTCTCGCAGCGGCGGAACCGTATCTTAAATTTTGGAAATGTACATCCGGTTTTTTTATCCCTTTAGATTTTTGGGGGGCTCCCAAGAGAGTATAGCCCTGAGCTATAGCTTGTTTAGCTTATACTGCACCCAGCTGACCTCTGCCTGCTGTCCTACCCCCCCAAGAGGAAACTAAACACCATTTTCCCAACCTGCAGGCCACAGTCCATCTGTAAAGCCCCCACTGGCCCCCTGACCTGTGAAGGCGGCTTCCGTCCCCGGGGTCTCCATCCCGGTCGCCCTGGCCATGCGATTCGGGGGGGTCCGGCCTCCCCTCGCGCAGCATGGAGTTGAGGACGATGAAGCGATACTTCTTCCAGTGGCAGGCTTTGGGGTCCGTGCCTGGGGGGGCACAGCCGCTGGACTCACGGGGGGAAGCCGGCTGACCTGGGGGGGACTGGTCCCCGGCCCCCGGCGACATCGCTGATCCCGGATCCTTGTCCTTCGGGCAGTAGGGAGCCGGCAGAGGGCAGCCGGAGGCCCCGGCGACGGTGGGGGGTTCTTCTTGGCCCTGCCTTGGGAAACTGGGTGCGAGTGACCCCATGGCGTCTTCTAGGGGTCTGTGGCGGAGGAAGGTGGGCGCTGGGGGCATCAGGAAGAAGGTCACCCGGTCATAGCTGCGTAAGAACATCAGAACAGAAGAAACGTCAGATTCAAACCCACAGTCGGAATTCGAACACAGGACCTCTGACTTCCAGCAAGTGGGATTATTCAGTAGCATTTGCCGCCCCCCTGGGTGCGACGGCAGAGCTTAGGCGTTCTGGCTAGTTGCTTTCAATAGCTGGCTGCTCTGTGCATCTGCCTGGACCTCTTTTCAAGCCGTCTTGTAGCAGTGAGTTCCACTGGGCTGCGTGGGGGAAAATGCTTTGTCTGCCCTGAACCAGAGAAGGAGGAAGTGGGATTGGGCTTCTGAATTAAAGAAGCCTTTGTTGTCATCTTCCCAAATTTCCACGGCTGCCGTTAAGATGAGGAAGGGCCCTTCTCCGGTCTGCTTCAATAATAATAATAATAATAATAATAAATTTCATTTATATCCCGCCCTCCCCAGCCAAGACCGGGCTCAGGGCGGCTAACACCAAATATAAAAACAATTGATGGAAATACAATTTCAAAAACAAGATTAAAATACAACATTAAAACATTAAAATGCAGCCTCATTTCACTGGAAACTCAATCAATTTTGGGGGGATAAAAACGTCAAGTCTTCACCAAGGCTAACTATCCAGACTGGTCCTAGCACCCGCTCAAAGCTTATTCCTTAGGCAAGCCTCCCAGATATATTTTAAGAATGACAGAGTGCTGATATTTTGACAAATTTCACCCCCCCCCCGTTTGATTTCACTGGCCCCTCTCTGGTCCGGCAGCACCCTGCTCTCACAGCGGCCAACCAGATTCCCACGATGAGAAACCCCCAAGCAGGATTCGAACACAAGACCCCGCTCCCTTCCTGCATTTTCCATCAACTGGGACTCAGAAGCACTCACTCCCTCTGATTATGGAGGCAGAGAATAGCCATTCTGGCTAATAGCCCCCCCCATAGCCTTTTCGAATTGGTCCAGTCCTTTTTCAAAACCATCCAAGTTGGCCGTGGTCGCTGCCTCAAGTGGCAGGGAGTTCCGCAGTTCCTCTGCCTGAAAAAGTGCTTCGTTGCGCCTGCCTCGAATCTTCCAACCCGTTTCTCTGTGGTTTGTTCTCTGGCATAGCTGTCAACTTACAGATTTGAAAATAAGGGACCAGCGGCCTCGAAAATAAGGGACCAGCAGCCTCGAAAATAAGGGGCAAGCAGCCTCGAAAATAAGGGATCAGCAGGCAAAATAAGGGATTTTCCAAACACAGGTATGTTCAACTTAGAGCCAAAGGAAGAAAGCCCAGCCAGCAGCCAAACGAAGCCTCAAGCGGTGGTTCCCACAGCGCAGCAACCCGGCAAAGGGGATGCAGCAAGGAAAACCACCCTCCCCTCTCTGCTGGGAAGCGCTGAGCAAAGGCGAGTCCCCAGGCAACGCGGCCAATTTGATTGGCACAAGGCATGCAAGCTCCACCCCCCAGTCATTCTCAGACTCCTTATTGGGTGAGCAACGCAGCCAAGCAACCCAGTTGGAGCCTCCCTCCTCCCTGGCCGGCAGGGAGGGAGTGAGAGGAGCTGCTTCCTTTGAAACCCGGGAAATTTAAGGGACATCATCAATAAGGGACAGCAGCGGGACACGGCGCTCAGATAAGGGACTTTCCCGCCAAATAAGGGACGGTTGGCAGCTATGTTCTCTGGGGGCACCCCTCTTGCCCTCCCCACCCGCGTACCTGGCCTGGATGAAGCGATGGCAACTCTCCACCACGTGCTCCATCTGCAGGTAAGAGGCGGCAGCCAGCACCGCGGGCACCGTGCCCGGCGTGAGGACCAGGCGGGACGTGTACATGAAGTCGAGGAGGGCCTGGAAGCCGGCCGGCTCGATGGAACTGGGCAAAGTGAGCATGCTGACCTCGTGGCCCCCCTGGCCCAGGAAGATGGAGTAGAAAAACCCGCTGCGAAGGACACAGAGAAGGAGGAGAGGCGTCAGGGCAAGAGGACCGCAAGTCCCAGCATGCATCGCTCCCGAAGGCGGAGGAGAAGGGACCGCAGTTCCCAGCATGCTCTAGTCGCGGCCACGTTCTATGATGGGATGTGGGGCATTGACATAAGGCAAACCATGGTTTCCTTTGCAAGACCGTGGTTCTGGGGCACCGCGGTTAGGATTTGTGAATAATAATAATAATATTAATAATAATAATTTATACCCTGCCAATCTGGCTGGGTTTCCCCAGCCACTCTGGGTGGCTCCCAACAGAATAATAATAATAATAATAATAATAATAATAATAATAATAATAATAATTTATTATTTATACCCACCAATCTGGCTGGGTTTCCCCAGCCACTCTGGGTGGCTCCCAACAGAATACTACTACTACTACTACTACTACTAATAATAATAATAATAATGTGATAAAACATCAAAATGAGACCCTTGCTGTTCCCAGGACAACACAGCAACTGGGTCTTCCCAATGGCTCCGCTTCATAATCCTGATACGAATACTTTTATATTGTGCAGGAAGCCACCCAGAGTGGCTGGGTCAACCCCGTCAGATGAGTGGCTAATAATAATAATAATAATAATTTTATTATTTGTAGCCTGCCCATCTGACCGGGGACTCAGCTACACTAGTCAACTTATAACGTTATAAGTACGTTATAACTATGTGACACCACCACTGTAGAGTTGAAATCCAAAGTCAATGATAATTTCTATTGTGAGCTTTTTTTTTCATAGTGTTTTTTTTTAATATGTAGCTGAGTTGCCCCAGCCACTCTGGGCGGCTTCCAACAAATATCAAAGCGTAACAAAGCATCAAACTTGAAAAACTTCCTAATACAGGGCTGCCTTCAGATGTCTTCTAAAAGTCGTGTAGTTACTTATCTCCTTGACATCTGATGGGAGGGTGCCACCACCGAGAAGGCCCTATATGGCCTGAGAAGCGTGTTTGGAGCAAGGTGCGATGGGAGAAGAAATGGTGCTCCGGACATTCTCAGAGGCTTATCCCCATGCACCTAGATGTGCGTGCAACAACAAGATGGGGAGGAAAGGCACTCTGCACAAGCTCAGAAGCACCCTCCTCAAATTTTTACAATCAGGGAATTTCTGACACCCAGCCAGGGCTGGATTTAGGTCTGATGAGGTTCAGCACTACTGAAGGTAATGGGGCCCTTTATATGTCCAGCTGTCCTTTGTCAACAACAAATTGTGGCTGCTTTTTGTGATGAATATATGCTATATGGTCATTTATGGACCTAATAGTATCTCAAGCTATTTGCACATGTTGCCCTGCAACCAGTCCATGCAGAATGTAGGCATCCTATATATAGAAAGGAGCAAACCAGTGATATTTTAGGGAGCAGGTGAGCAGGCGGGGCCATGACTTACACATCCTAGGAGCCTACACAACACAAAACACTGCTGCTGTGTGTAGGTTTTATTCTATTATTTTTTTATCTTATATTTTGGAAATGTACATCCAGTTTTTCCCCCTTTAAATTTTTGGGGCCCCCCCAAGAGACTGGGGCCCTAACCCATAGGTAGGCAAACTGTCCCAATTGCCTCTCATGCGTCTCCTCTTTTCCAGGCTAAACATACCCAACTCCTTCAACTGTCCCTCATCAGGATTGGTTTCCAGACCCTTTTATAGCATGGGTAGGCAAACTAAGGCCCGGGGGCCGGATCCAGCCCAATCGCCTTCTCAATCTGGCCCGCGGACGGTCCGGGAATCAGCGTGTTTTTACACAAGTAGAATGTGTCCTTTTATTTAAGATGCATCTCTGGGTTACTTGTGGGTCATAGGAATTTGTTCTTTTTGCTTTTTTTCGAAAATATGGTCCGGCCCCCCACAAGGTCTGAGGGACAGTGGACCGTCCCCCTGCTGAAAAAGTTTGCTGACCCCTGCCCTAAGCTATAGCTTGTTTAAAAGGCAAAGGGACCCCTGACCATTAGGTCCAGTTGTAGCCAACTCTGGGGTTGTGGCGCTCATCTCGCTTTACTGGCCGAGGGAGCCAGCGTACAGCTTCCGGGTCATGTGCCCAGCATGACTAAGCCGCTTCTGGTGAACCAGAGCAGCGCACGGAAACGCCGTTTACCTTCCCACCTGAGTGGTACCTATTTATCTACTAGCACTGGTGTGCTTTCAAACTGCTAGGTTGGCAGGAGCAGGGACCGAGCAACGGGAGCTCACCCCGTCACGGGGATTCGAACCGCCGACCTTCTGATCGGCAAGCCCTAGGCTCTGTGGTTTAACCCACAGCGCCACCCGCGTCCCTAATTACCGTGGAATAGGGTGTCCCTATTTTCATCAGGTAAATGTTAACCACACAGCTGGCTAATGTCCCATCTCTCCAAATGAGCATTAAGCTCAAGGTCTCAAATCTGGCACTGAACCAAGCGCTCCTCAGCTGCACGCTGCTGTCGCTCCCTCTTGCGCTTTCACAAGCCTCTGCTGCCCTCCTTTGGATCCCCTTGGCCACGGATGGCACAGACACATACAAGTAGAGTGGGACGCTCACCTGCAGGCGGTGAGGACGGCTTTGTGGGCCTGCAGGGGACAGCCCCCCACTCGCAAGGTGACGTCTGTGAGGAAGTGGCGTTTCCGCAGCTCGTTCAGGTTCATCAGGACGTCGCCGGAGTGGCGCGTGAACTCGCGCACGTCGCTCTGGTCGCGTGGCCCGGCCATCGCACCTACGGGAGCGGGAAGAGCCTTAGAATCGTGGAGACCACCAAAGGTCATCTAGACCAACCCGCCGTTGCAGAACTCGAACCCGCAACCCTGAGACTAAGAGCCTCCCACTCTGCTGGGCAATAGATAAAAGACATAATATTATAGAGGGAAGTCAGTTAACACACAAGGGACTCAAACCAGTTTAGAGGAACAGGAAGAATGAGATGGTAAAAGGGGAAAAAGAAAGAGAGAATATGAAGGTAATGTTTTGCTATGAATTTTGTGTATCAAATATTTAAACGATGGTTTGTACTCCTTAAATAACATTGTGAACTTGACAAGTATTTTTTTTTCCTTTCCACTTTTTACATTTTCTTTTATGTATCGTATTCTTTTTGGTACATGTGGGTGTAAGGATTAATTTGTTTTCTTTTTTGTAGATTTTTAAATGCAAGAAAGATGATCTATAAAAAGAAAAGAAGGAAAAGAAATTAATAGCATATACAGTTACACCAAAAGCAGGAAAACCTAAAAGATCACGAACAAAGAGAGAGAGAGAGAGAGAAATCCACACACACACACACACAGAGATTTGAATCTTTGGGAAAAACTTTGGATGAGTGATTTGAAATTCACAGCATGTTATTCATTGAAGGACAACTACCTGAAAATGATTTATAGATGGTATTTAACTCTGAGTAGACTTGCTAAAATGTTTAAGTCTGAATCGGGTAAGTGCTGGAGATGTAATGAGGTTACGTTTTATCACATGTGGTGGACTTGTAAAAGGGTAAAAGAGTATTGGGAAATGATATATAATGAATTGGGGAAAAAATGTTTAAAAGTACCTTTCAAAAAACAAAACACAGAGTCCTCTTTGCTGGGGATAATTCAGAGGGTGTCAAAAAAGATTATTTATGTATGCCATTACTGCGGCCTGTGTTTTGTTAGCCCCAAAATGGAAAACGAGCGAGGTCCCAAGAATGGCAACTTAAACTGATGGAATACACGCAACTTGCAGATTTAACATACAGAAAAAGAAGAACATACATTTAGAGAAGATTGGAAAATACATGGGTGAAAATTGTGTTCCTTTAAAAACACACTGGTAGCATTAAGATAAACCCAGCAGTGTAAATAATAAGTTTTGATGGATGTAACAATGGTTTAGTTCATGTAAAACATGCAGGGATGTTTGGTATGCAAAATGAATCACGGAGAGAGAAGAAAGGAAGTCTCTGATTTAAGGTTGCTTAAATGAATATTTTGAAATGTAAATTAGAAAATGAGAGAGAGAGAGAGAGAGAGAGAGAGGGAGGGAGGGAGGGAGGGAGGGAGGGAATGAGCCTCACACTCTGTCGACTGAGCTGCCATGAGCTCGGGTGTCCTGGAGTCATATAGAGAACTCGAGAGAGGGGTACCCAGCGGCCATCTAGTCCACCCCCCAATGCAAGGATCACAGCTGAAGAATCCCTGACAGGTGGCCACCTGAGCTCTGTTTAGAATCATCCATCAAAAGGAAGTCTACCGCACACAGGACAGCCTTCTCATGCCAGGGACTTAACTCAGAGCTGGAGGGCAGAACCCAGGAGTCCTGGCCGCCGGCCGCCTCTTTGATCCTCCCGCCATTCATTTATTGAAGAACGCAGAAGTCCTGGCGCCCTGCCTTTTGCGGCCGCTTGCAGCTCCAAGAAGTCACGGAAAACCCCTCCCCGGAGTCCCTAGTTCCCACGATCCCTTGCACCAAATCTGGAGAACCTAGTTCCCACGATCCAAAGTACCCTGCACCAAATTTGTTGTAATTTTTTAATGCATTTATATCCTGCCTTCTTCCCGAGTCGGGATTCAAGGCACCTTCAAATATTTTGACGATTGCATTTAAATCTCCCCTTTTTCTCCAGTTTGCACAAAGGGGCGCGCACGGTTCTTTACCCCCCCTCCTCATTTAACCCCCACGACAACCCTGCGAGGCAGGTGAAGCGGAGAGCCAGTGACAGGGAGCTTAACAGCCGAGTGGGGATTCGAACTCAGGTCTCTCCCGCGTCCCGGAACGGTGCGTACGTGCCGTACATCCGAAGCGCATTTCCTTCTCCTCCAGAGAATCTCGGGCGCTGAAGTTGATTAAAGGGTGCTGGGAATTGTAGCTCTGCGAAAGGCTTCAACTTCAGTTCCCAGGGTTCTTAAACCTCAACGGGATTTCAGATTTGCCCACGCACTGTGCTTTCAAAGCCCCTTAAGAGTTCTGGGAACTGTAGCTCTCCAAAGCTCCTTGGAATCATCGCGCCCCGAGGGGGAAACTACAATTCCCAAGATTTTGATTTGATTTTTTGAAATCATTTTCATTTGATGTCACAAATATAAATTTATATTGATACCTCGGGTTGCATACGCTTCAGGTTACATATGCTTCAGGTTACAGACTCTGCTAACCCAGAAATAATACCTCGGGTTAAGAACTTTGCTTCAGGATGAGAACAGAAATCGTGCTCCGGCGGCGCAGCGGCAGCAGCAGGAGGCCCCATTAGCTAAAGTGGTGCTTCAGGTTAAGAACAGTTTCAGGTTAAGAACAGACCTCCGGAACGAATTAAGCACTTAACCCGAGGTACCACTGTATTCCAAATACATTTATTTATTTTTAATGGAGTGCCCTTTACCTGCGCGATGCTGCGGAGATGCCTCTATTGTTCTGAGCCTTTGCGGGAGAAAAGCGCAAGGCGGGCGCATGAGACTATGGAAACGGAGACCGCCGCCTCTCCCCCCACCAAACCACCCCCCGTTTCCTCCCAGCCCGCTGCTAAGAACCTAAGAAGACCCTGGACTCATCTAGGCCCCCCACCCTCTTTTCACGGTGGACCAAGCTGGTACCCACGATGGAGAAACCCGCAACAAGGACCCGCGCGCACGACAAACTCTCCGCGCAGCTATCATCCAGACGCATTTACTGCCTCCGACAGGGGACGGCGCAGATCATAGCCCTCTTGGCTAGTCGTAGTGGCCACGGATAGCCTCTACTTCACCCCTTGAACCCCGTTCCCCCCCAAGGGAAAAAAACCCCACCTGCCCTTCACCCCTTTTGCGCGTCCTTGGGAACGCCTGGTTTTGAGCAGCGCTTACCGCCCCGTCCCGCAGGGTCTTTCTTGGAGCCGCCTGCAAGGTGCTGTCCCCGCCCGCTTCAGGTGGGGAGGGGGCCAGAAAGCCAGCTGAACCCCCTTTCACCCCCCCCTGAAGCCGCGGCGCCCCGAGAACCAGCCTCAGAGGACAGCCGGGCCGGTATGGCCTTTTTATAACGTCGGAGAGGAAACGGTGTTAAGTCACACATCCTTCCTTTTCAAAGTTTGGCTCAGCTGTACTGGGAAGCAGAGAGAGGTGTGTCTGTGTGTTTTTTTGGGGGGGGGGCAGGAGTGGGTCTATTTATAGCGCTTTCAGGAAAAAGAGGGGGCGCTTACAACTCAGGAAACTGCTCCGCGTCTTAGCCGTACCCCAAAGATTTAAGCAAGACCCCCGCAAAAAATTCCTGGCTGCCTTCTTCCAGTTCCCCAAATCTTGATATCTTGCCAAACGCACTGGGTGGGTTGGGGGGGGGTCCCTGCTTCAAAGCCCCCTCCCCAACCCCTAAGGCTTTTTCTAGACTTTGTTTCACGCTTCCTTACATTGTGAGATTTCTCGCAAGCAGAGGGCGCGCGTCGGAGGGGTTTGTAAGGTTTTGTTCTTTTTTTGTTTGGGGGGTGGGCGAAGGCCGGAGAGAGGAAGCACCTGTTTGCATGAGGCCATTTCCTCCCCTCTTCCTGCCCCCCCCAGCTTTTCCTGAGTTTTTGGTCCCGCGTTCAAACGGAGCCAAAGGACGGCGGGAAGAGTGCGGGGAGGGGGGTCCCCAGTTCCCCCAGCCGAGGAATATCCAAAGCCGCAACAGAGGCAGAGTGCCTCTGAGCATGTGCCGAGGGCATTTCTCTCTCCCCCCCCCAACTCAACGCAGGTGGGAATGGAAAGGGGCGCTGCATGGAGATTGTGGACGGAGAAAAAGTCGATTTCCCCTTCTCTCCTAACTCCAGTGAGTGTTGGAAGATTTGGGACAGCGGGGAAAAGAGGACTTCTTCGCGCGGCGCAGAGTTAATCTGCGGAACTCCCCGCCACAAGAAGCAGCGATGGCCACCAATCTAGACGGCTACTAGCCAGGCCATGGCTATGCGCTGTCTCCACAGGAGGGCAGAGTTTTTTTCTGGCGCCTGCCCCAGTCGTTTTTGCAAAACCCGGAGGCTTGCTTCCTCTGATGCCAGGCTCAAACAGAGGAGCTGGCCTCATCCTGCGTCTCTCCTTTACTACAAGATATTGGACAGCAGGTGTCTCCCTCGCGTGGACTCCTAACCTCTTGCCTTCGAATTCCTGAACCATCAATCTCAGTTACCCGGGGTGATTATGTGGAGCAGTCTGCACTACTTGCTCAATGAAGGCGGTGGGAGCACTGTGTATGGGCGGGAATAATAATAATAATAATAATAATTATTATTATTATTATTATTATTATTATTTACCATTTATACCCCGCCCATCCGGCTGGGCCTCCCCAGCCACTCTGGGCGGCTTCCAACAAAATATTAAAATACAGTAATGCATCAAACATTAAAAGCTTCACTAAACAGGGCTGCCTTCACATGTCTTCTAAAACTTATTGTTCTCTTTGACATCTGGTGGGAGGCTGTTCCACAGGGAGGGCGCCACCACCGAGAAGGCCCTCTGCCTGGTTCCCTGTAACTTGGCTTCTCGCAGTGAGGGAACCGCCAGAAGGCCCTGGGAGCTGGACCTCAGAGTCCGGGCAGAACGATGGGGGTAGAGACACTCCTTTGAGGCCATTTAGGTCTTTCAAGGTCAGCCCCAACACTTTGAATTGTGCTCGGAAACGTACTGGGAGCAAATGTAGGTCTTTCTGGACTGGTGTTATATGGTCTCGGCAGCCGCTCCCAGTCACCAGTCTAGCTGCCGCATTCTGGATTAGTTGTAGTTTCCGGGTCACCTTAAAAGGTAGCCCCACGCAGAGTGCATTGCAGTAGTCCAAGCAAGAGATAACCAGAGCATGCACCACTCTGGTGAGACAGTCTGCGGGCAGGGAAGGTCTCATCCTGCGTACCAGATGGAGCTGGTAAACAGCTGCCCTGGACATAGAACTGACCTGTGCCTCCATGGACAGCGGTGAGTCCAGAATGACTCCCAGGCTGCGCACCTGGTCCTTCGGGGGCACAGTTGCCCCATTCAGGACCAGGGAGTCCCCCACACCTGCCTGCCCCCTGTCCCCCAAAACAGTACTTCTGTCTTGTCAGGATTCAACCTCAATCCATTAGCCGCCATCCATCCTCCAACCGCCTCCAGGCACTCACACAGGACCTTCACCGCCTTCACTGGTTCTGATCTGAAAGAGAGGTAGAGCTGGGTATCATCCGCATATTGATGGACACCCAGCCCAAACACCCTTCCTTCCTTGTAACCTCTGCTCTTCTTGTGTTCCAGTTCTTCCAAACAGTGGGTGAGATAGCATGGACCATGGGTAGGCAAACTAAGGCCCGGGGGCCGGATCCGGCCCAATCACCTTCTAAATCTGGCCTGCAGACGGTCCAGGAATCAGGGTGAGTAGAATGTGTCCTTTTATTTAAAATACATCTCTGGGTTATTTGTGGGGCATAGGAATTCGTTCATTTTTCATTTTTCAAAATATAGTCTGGCCCCCCACAAAGTCTGAGGGACAGTGGACCGGCCCCCAGCTGAAAAAGTTTGCTGACCCCTGTCTGGACTGTTATATAGCAGGAGGGTGGTTCTCATGCGCTGAAAACTGGCCTGTTATAAAATCACAGAACCACAGTTTGATGGGGACACCAAAAGGTCCTCTAGCTCAACCCGCTGCAGTGTCAGGGAGCGGACTCGGTTTCACCCTCGTTCCTGACAGACTAGCTTTCTAGGTGAGAGGATATTGTTACAGTTCTATACAGAAGAGCATTCAGTGATTGCAATGTGAACAGCCAGCTGTCTGGAAGTATAAGACCTCTGTTGGACATTAGTCGGTTGGAAATCCCAATATAGGTCACGGAAAATGGGGTAACTATTTATTGTGGCAGACAGGTCTTCCTTGAGCTAGCCGTCCTGGCCAGCAGCCAGCAATAGCCCTCTCCTCTGCCATGAATTTGTACAGTAAAGCCATCCAAGCTGGTCATCACTGCCTCCTTGTGGCAGGGAGTTCCACAGCTGAACTATTTGCTAACCATAGTTTACCTTCCAGATGTGCTTCACCTAGTTCACCTACCAGTTTAACCATGTGCTCACCATGGTCTATCTGCTGAAAACTTGTCATCAACAAGTATTACTCCAGAGAGAAGTGAATTCTACAACTGGGGTGCCAACACAAATAAGGCCCTGCCATCTGCCACGGACTGAGTTATCCTCACACTTGGTCTTCCTCCTACATTGTGTCGGGAAAACACGCCGCTGGAGAGACTTGGCCATACTGAAATGGGCATGCTGGATCCCAGAGGTGGCTTGAGACGAGTGCGAATTCTGCACGGTTCCAGAGGCACCCTTTAAAGTTCTCTTCCAAACCTTGCCTTTTGCAGCGCAGGATTTCTTCCCAATGCCATCCACTTTTGAAGCTCTCTTTCATTCTTTCTCCCCCACAAGAGAGTCAGCGCGGTGTAGCGGTAAGAAGGGGTTCAGCAAACTTTTCCAGTAGGGGGCCGGCCCACTGTCCCTCAGACCTTGTGGGGGGCAGACTATATGTTGAAAAATAAAATAAAAAATGAACGAATTCCTATGCCCCACAAATAACCCAGAGATGCATTTTAAATAAAAGGACTCATGGAAAAACACGCTGATTGCCGGACCATCCGCGGGCTGGATTTAGAAGGCGATTGAGCCAGATCCAGCCCCCGGACCTAAGTTTGCCTACCCATGGTAGAGGGCTGGCCTGGGACCTGGGTTCGAATTCTGCCTTGGCTGCCATCTCTCAGCAGGCCTACCACACGAGGATATCAGGACGAGGGAAGAAAGCCATGCACACCCCCTTTCCGCTCGTTCGGATCTAAACGAAATGAGCAAATAAACGGCCCTCTATCGAGAGCCAGTGTGTCGCAGTGGTTAGAGCACTGGAGTCGGGTTCGAATTCCCCCTCTCGACCTATGAGGCTGATTGGCATTAGGGCCAGTCCCTGCTTCTCTCAGCCTCATCTACTTCGCAGGGCTGAGATGAAATAAATGGGAAGCTTTTGGGTGGTGCTATGGGTGGGGTGTCTGGAAAACCTAGGTAAAGGTAAAGGTAAAGGACCATTAGGTCCAGTCGTGGCCGACTCGGGTTGCGGCGCTCATCTCGCTTTACTGGCCAAGGGAGCCGGCGTACAGCTTCCGGGTCATGTGGCCAGCATGACTAAGCCGCTTCTGGCGAACCAGAGCAGCGCACGGAAACGCCGTTTACCTTCCCGCCGGAGCGGTACCCATTTATCTGCTTGCACTTTGACCTGCTTTCGAACTGCTAGGTTGGCAGGAGCAGGGACCGTGCAACGGGAGCTCACCCCGTCGCGGGGATTCGAACTGCCAACCTTCTGATCGGCAAGTCCTAGGCTCTGTGGTTTAACCCACAGCGCCACCCGTGTCCCACCTGTGGGTGGGGTGTCTGGAAAACCTGCGAAGGCAGAATCGAGGTCCTGGGGGCAGCTGGGTAGTTTGGGGAGACTTTGTGAACTGTTGGAGGAAGTTCCCAGGTCCGAAATAGCAAAAGGACTTTGAGATGCTTCTGCAGATTCGTATTATATTTAGATTTCGGATTTCACAGAACGCTGCAGCGGTCAGCAGGAGGGGTGTGCCCAGCCTTAAAAATAGACGCTTGCTTGCCTCGGGCGAAAGAAGATTGTGGACAGGCCTCGGTCCAGACCGCCAGAGTGCCAATGTGGCAGCCGGCTGGAGAACCACCCTTTCTTTGCCGGATAGCCTTCTCTCCACCCCTCACCCCCCCTCCAAGGCTTATTTGGCCTGACAGAAAGGACTGACCTGCGCTCTAACCACTGCACCATCCCACCGTTCCCTCCCCGACTCATCCCACACACAGAGCTGGGGCAATATTTGCTCTTTCCGGCTCTCTATTGAAGTGTTTGAGCGGCGGCCAAGATTGATAAAGAGGGCCCTATAAGGCTGGGAGCATGCCAGGGCGAACGAGACAGTGATTCACGTCCATTTCCCTTTGGGGGGGGGCATATGTGAGCTCGCTCGGCAGGTCAAATCCCCGCCTCCTTCCTCGGAAGCCTCTCCTGATCACCTTCAGGCGTATATATGAACGTGAATCGTAGGCTTGCAAATTGGGAGGGGGCACCCAGCGGTCATCCAGTCCAGCCCCGCTGCAAGGCAGGAATCGGAGCTTAAAAAATCCCTGGCAGGAGGCCTTGAAAAACCTCCAAGGAAGGGTGATGAGATAGATAAGAAAGATAGGAAGATATTTTTATATGCCGTGTCAGCAGCAAGAACTTTGATGACCCAGAAGTGGAAACAAGAAGAGTTACCTACTATTGAAGAATGGAGAATGAAAATGATGGATTATGCGGAACTCGATAGACTAACAGGAAGGATCCGGAACCGATGTGATCAAAGATTTACAGAAGATTGGATGAAATTTATTGAATATATGCAAAAATTAAGTGATAATCAGATAACGTTTGTAAGTTTTAAGGAAGCTCTGTGAAAAGGTAGGAATATTGTTAGATTGTAAAAAAATAATTAATAATATGGTGGTGTAATTTAAATTTAAGAAATGTGGAGAAAGTAAGTACCAGGAAGGTTTTTCAGGCGGGAGGAGGGAAGTCAATAAGGAGGAATTTGGATGTAAAAAAGATGTTTTGGATGTATAATTTGTTATGGAAAAAGAATAAAAAATATATTATATATAACAAAAGAAAAGCCCCCAAGGAAGGAGAGCTCATCATCAGGGAGTCCATTCTTCTATCAAACGGCTCTTACCACCAGAAATTCCTAGGGTCTTTTGCACTCTGCACATGCCCTGGTTTCTTTATACTTAGTTCTGGCGTCTAAATGCTTAGTTCTGGCGTTAGAAGCAGAAAAGAGGTTCTGGGGCCCTTCCTTGGCTAGCTAAGACACTCTTTCCCCAACCTGGTGCCGTCCAGATGTTTTGGACTACAACTCCCATCAGCCCCTGGGAAGGGACCCCAAGGGTCATCTAGTCCAACCCACTTCGATGCATGGAATCCTGCCCTCCAGTCACCCCTGGGTGGGCTCAAATCACCAACCTTCTGGCGCACTGACCCAATGCGCCACCTATGCTGTAGGAATGAGACGCCGCCGCCAATTTCATCCACGGCAAACGAAAACAAAACCACCAAGGATCCGGGTTCAGGTCTCGACTCTGCCATGAAATATATCAGGCAGCCTGACCTACCTCACAGGGTTGTTGTTCTAAAGTTAATGGGGACCCCACACATCGCCCCTCAAGGCGAAAAATGAAATAGGGGAAAGCGTCGACTCTCAATTCAGGGTAGCAGGTCATATTTACACAACGCTCATTAGAATCACCGAACAGTTTTGGGATTCTAGTTTAGTTACAACCATTTAATTTAATTATTTAATTTAATTTGATTGCACTTAATGGTATTGCATTGCATTGCAACCCCACCATTTTCCTCCACGGAACTAAACAATGCCGCATGTGGTTCTCATTTAATACTCAAAAGAGTCCTGCAAGGTGGGTTCAGCCGGGAGTTTTAAGCCATATTTTAATTGTTTGTTTGTTTTAGTTTTTTCCCCAATTACGTCTTATTGTTTGATGTATCACAGTATTTTAATATTTTCTGGAAGCCGCCCAGAGTGGCTGGGGAAGCCCAGCCAGATGGGCGGGGTATAAATAATAAATTATTATTATTATTATTATTATTATTATTATTATTATTATTATTATTCATATTTGGTGTTAGCCGCCCTGAGCCAGGCTCTGGCTGGGGAGGGCGGGGTATAAATAAAAATGTATTATTATTATGATTATTATTATTAGTCCAGCACTTTAACCGCTGCGCCACACCGGCCTTCCCTGATGGGAGCCGTAGTCCAGGCCACCTGGAGGGTCCTCAGCTGGGGAAGGGTGAGCTCGGACCCCCCCACCTTGCGACAGCCGCGAAATCCCACACCTTCTTAAGGAGGTGGCACCCAAAGGCCATCCAGCCCACCCCTCCGCCGATGGGATTTGTAGTCCGAGTGCGCCTGGAAGGCTGGCGCAAGAGCTCTGACTGCAGATTCCTCACTGCCGAAGGCAGACAGCACAGCGGCAGAGGCAGGATAGGATCCGCTCCCCTGCCAGGCGTGCCAGGACATATAGACCCCGCCAACCGACTGGGAGCCTGGCACACCCAGTCCCTGTCTCAGACACGCAACTCTGCATCACAGCTCCCTAGGCGAGGTGGGGTGGGGGGTGGGAGCTGGGAACGAGAAAAAGCGCCAGCCCCCCTCCTTTCCCAAGCCTGGGTGCCTAGGCCTGCTCCGCCGACTAGGCCCAACTGCCCTCCGAAGCAAGGTCAGGAATCCTGGCTTCCCACCAGCTCTTCTTTCCTGGGGAAGGGAACCCAGGCGTCCGGGACCTGGAGGCGCACGCACCCCTTTCCCAGGGGAACCCAGGAGTCCTGCTCCCCTCCCCCACCTTCTTGTACCTTACTTAGAGGCACACGTGCCCCTCCCCCCTGCCCAAGAGGACCCAGGAGTCCTGCCCTGCTGGTACCCACCAGGACAAAACCACTTTTATGATGGTTTTAAGAAACTTTTAACTTTTAAACTAAAGGCAAAATTCAAACCACACTGACCATACTGAAATGAAGCAAGAAGGACCCAGGAGTCCTGCTCCGCCCCTTGAGCTGGCGCCCCACTAGAGACAGACCCCTTTTTTTAAGAGGACTCAGGATTCTCCCCACCCCCCACCCCAAAAAAATTCCTGACACACTTCCTCCCAGAGGACCCACCTAGAGGCGCAATCCTTCCCTTGAGGACCCAGGCGTCCTGCCCCTTCCCCACCCCCACCCTTGCCCCCCAGGGGAGCCCCCCCCCAGCCCTTTACTCTTAAAAAAAACCCTACAGAGGAAGACCTCCTCTTCCAAGAGGAACCCAGGAGTCCGAGGGAGCCAATTGGGGGGGTGGAGGGGACCCTCCGCCCCGCCCCCTCCCAGACCCCCACCCCTCGCCCTCCTCCCACCGGAAGTGGCAGGAATTCCCAGGCTCCACGTGACGCTCTGGAATGCGGTGACGTCACCCGGGGGGGTCCATTAAGAAAAAAAAAGAGTTGCGTGGGAGGCGGAGGGGGGGGGGAGAGAAAGGGAAGGAAAGTTTTCTGCGGGACGGAAGAAAGTTTGCAAGAAAGTTGCGCGCGGCCCGGGAGGCGATCGAGCTGGGGCGCAAGGAAGATCGACCCCACAAGCTGCCAGATCCTGGGATCAGGTGAGCCCCCTGGGGGGGGGAGGTTGCAGGAGACACCCCCCCCGCCACCCCACCCATTGCATTCAAGCCTGATGCAATTTTGGGGGTGGGGAAATCGGCCCCCTGTTTCGAGCTGGGCGCGTCCCTTGCCCTCTTTCCCTTTCCTCCCCATATATTCTCTAGGGTGAAAGTTGGCTGTCCCCCCAGGACCCCCTCTTCCTCCACCCCCCCACCCCCCTGTGCATGGGGGGGGCTAATAGGGGGCTCCCCGCTCCCACTTTGGGGGCGACAGAGAGCCCCTTTGGAGACGGAGAGCTCGGACGCCTGGGTTCCTCCTTGCTTGCCCAGAGTTGTGGGGCGGCAGCAGCAGCCTTGGGGATTTTGGGTGGGTCGGAGGGTTTGGGGGCCCGGACGCCAGGGTTCTTTCAAGGAGGGGGGTGCAGCCGTAGGCCTCGTCCTGAGCTGGGGGGCCCGGCTCGGAAAAACCCCTTGATCATGTGCATAGTGCCTTAAAAACCAGGCCTATGGGGCCCGACCCATAACTGCCTTCCAGAGGGGTCTGGGTGTGGCTTTGGAGCAGATCCTGACATGGTTTTAGGGGGGGGGCTGAGAAGCTGGGCGATTTGGGGAAGGGCTGGGGGGAAGCCAGATTTGGCTTTGACCAAAAAAAGGGGGTTCGCTCCTATGACCCCCTTTAAAATCTGCTAGCCCACTCTGTGGCGTGGCTTGAGGGTGCTTCTAGACCCCACATTTGTGCAATTATAGCAAGTGTTTCCCTTCCTTCCACACCCCCAAAACCTCCTTTCTGAAGTCCTTTTTGGATGGCATTTGCAGAAGGAATAATCACAATTTTATTATTTATATCCCAACTTGGTTGCTCCAGAAGCTCCTCCTCTAAACTTCCCCAGTGAAATAGGATTTATATTTTATTTTTTTACTGAAACCTTGAAGTCATCGATGATTCTCCTTATTACATCCACAGGCCATCTTTTTTCTTTGGAGAAACTGAGGGAGTTTCCCCCCTTCTTCCATCCTCACAAAAGCCCTGTGAGGGAGGCGGGGGCCAGGCTGAGAGGCAGGGACCGGCCCCCGAGGCCACACACACAATAATAATCATAATAATAATAAATTTTATATATACCTCGCCCTCCCCAGCCAAGGCCGGGCTCAGGCCGCCTAACAACCAATAATAAAAACAAGTTGAATGAATACAACTTAAAAAACAAGATTAAAATACAACTTTAAAACATTAAAATGCAGCCTCGTCATAGGAGGAGAAAGGAAAAATGAAAGAGGGGGAGAGAGATTCATTGGTCTGGCACCCCAACTACGGCACCACCAGCTTTTCGCAGTTGGCCTCGGTTTTTTGGTGTGTGTTCTTAAGAAGCTGTGGATTTTCTGAACATCGGAGGTTGAAGCCACCATTCCCCAACCAGGTGCCCTCCAGGTAGCCTCGGATGGGTCTGAACCACCTGGAGGGCACAAACTAGGAGAAGGTTACCGTATTTTTCGCTCCATAAGACACACTTTCCCCCTCCTAAAAAGTAAGGGGAAATGTGTGTGTGTCTTATGGAGCGAAAAATACAGACGCAATGGAGTTATAAAAAATCTGGATTATTTTTAAAAAAGATGCAGTAGAAAAGGTTTAACCATTGGACCCTGGGGGGTGGGGAGTCTAGAGATCCGTGGGGATCTTGTAACTTCGGATGAGCTGTGGTATGATTGTAAATTAAAATATGGGCAGCTGTTTACCGGCTCCATCTGGTACGCAGGATGAGACCCTCCCTGCTCGCAGACTGTCTCACCAGAGTGGCGCATGCTCTAGTTATCTCCCGCTTGGACTACTGCAATGCGCTCTGCGTGGGGCTACCTTTGAAGGTGACCCAGAAACTACAACTGATCCAGAATGCAGCAGCCAGACTGGTGACTGGGAGTGGCCGCCAGGACCACATAACACCGGTCTTGAAAGACCTACACTGGCTCCCAGGACGTTTCAAAGCACAATTCAAAGTGTTGGTGCTGACCTTTAAAGTCCTAAACAGGCTCAAAGGCCCAGTAGACCTGAAGGAGCGTCTCCACCCCCATCGTTCTGCCTGGGCACTGAGGTCCAGCGCCGAGGGCCTTCTGGCGGTTCCCTCCCTGCAAGAAGTGAGGTTACAGGGAACCAGGCAGAGGGCCTTCTCGGTGGTGGCCCCCGCCCTGTGGAACACCCTCCCAGCAGATGTCAAAGAGAAAAACAACTACCAGACTTTTAGAAGACATCTGAAGGCAGCCCTGTTTAGGGAAGCTTTTAATGTTTAATAGGTTATTGTATTTTATTGTTCTGTTGGAAGCCGCCCAGAGTGGCTGGAGAAACCCAGCCAGATGGGTGGGGTATAAATAATTTATTATTATTATTATTATTATTATTACAGTGGTACCTCGCAAGACGAATGCCTCGCAAGACGGAAAACTCACAAGACGAAAGGGTTTTTGGTTTTGTGAGTTGCTTCGCAAGACGATTTTCCCTATGGGCTTGCTTCGCAAGACGGAAACGTCTTGCAAGTTTGTTTCCTTTTTCTTAACACCGTTAATACAGTTGCGACTTGACTTCGAGGAGCAACTCATAGCACGCGGTGTGGTAGCCTTTTTTGAGGTTTTTGAAGACTTTGGTGATTTTTGAAGCTTTTCCAAAACTTTTCCGAAACCGTGCTTCGCAAGACGAAAAAATCGCAGGACGAAAAAACTCGCGGAACGGATTTATTTCGTCTTGCGAGGCACCACTGTATTATTACAGTGCTACCTCGGGTTACATCCACTTTAGGTTACAGACTCCGCTAACCCAGAAATAGTACCTCGGGTTAAGAACTTTGCTTCAGGATGAGAACAGAAATTGTTCTCCGGCGGCCCGGCAGCAGCTAAAGTGGTGCTTCAGGTTAAGAACAGTTTCAGGTTAAGAACGGACCTCCGGAACGAATTAAGTACTTAACCCGAGCTACCACTGTATTTAAAACTAAATTTAAAAAACGAGAAAAGAAAAAGCTCTCTGTGGCAACTTCAGAGGCCCAGATTTCTTAAAATAAAATACAAAATCTCTCTTTTTGTTTTTCCTAGCCCCCCACGTGATGTCTGGCCCCACCTGGCTTCCCCCGAAACAGGTGGGGATCCCGGGACAGGCTGGGGTCACAGTTTCTGCTCCGGCCGCCTTCAAGCCCCAGAAGAGTTTTGCTTCTTCTCCCGGTGCCCCCCAACCCACCTATGGTTCTCGGGAGGCCAACGGGACGATGAGCGTGCCAACGCAGTACCTACCCCCCGTGCCAGGTAAGGTGGCGGCGGAGAACGCCAAGGAATTCTTTGCATGGCTGCGGGTTGGGATGGATGACCTTTGGGGTGTCCCTAACAACTCTGCAATTCCAGGATTACCATATTTAAATCTTAGACTAGCTTTGGAAGAGGGTATAGGCTGTAGGGTTAGAAGTAGAAGATAGTGCATTTTAAAATAGTATTATTTGTAAGTGTTAAAATGCGAAGATTTTTATGGTTGAAGTAAGCGGGATTTTTTTAAAAAAATGGTTAGAAATTATGATATATGTAATCTGCTAAAGATGAGGTAAAATGAAAATCAGATAGGGGGGACTTGGGGAAGCTCACCTAACAATGTTTAGAAAAAATAAGGACAAGATAAGAATTTGTTTGTATTGTTTATTTTTCTGTTTGTATTGTTTATTTGTGTTATAAAATGAATAAAAAATTTTCAGGATTTCAGGATTACCTGGGGGGGAAGGGTTCTAAGAAGCAAGGGGGTGTCAGTCCCGTCGGCTTCGAGCAGATCCTAACTGGCTGGAGGCTGGAAAAATTCTTATTCCTACTGAACCTTTGGAACTCCCTGCCTCTTGATAACAAGCAGTTGCCTCCGCTGTCTTCCTTCTGGCACCTCTAAAAAAAAATTCACGTTCGGACAAGCCGACCCAAACGCTTGTGAATCTTCAACTTTCTGGGCCTTTTTTTGCGTGCTTTTAAACTGTCGTTGCAAACCGCAAATCTTTCCCCAAACTTCTTTGAGCTGTCGCTTCTCTTATGCAGTCAAGGGGTGCGTAAGTTTTATTTAATGGATGAAAAATAATAATTTGGGTAATAATAAATTGTGTATTTTCCGAAACCTCTTTGAGGCGTTGCTTCTCTTATGCGGTCAAGGGGTGCGTAAGTTTTATTTAATAGATGAAAAATAATAATTTGTGTATTTGTGTAATAATAAATTGTGTATTTTCCGAAACCTCTTTGAGGCGTTCCTTCTCTTATGCAGTCAAGGGGTGCGTAAGGTAAAGGTACTCCTGACCATTAGGTCCAGTTGCGGACGACTCTGGGGTTGCGGCGCTCATCTCGCTTTAATGGCCGAGGGAGCTGGCATACAGCTTCCAGGTCATGTGGTCAGCATGACTGAGCCGCTTCTGGTGAACCAGAGCAGCGCACGGAAACGCCGTTTACCTTCCCGCTGGAGCGGTACCTGTTTATCTACTTGCACTTTGACGTGCTTTCGAACTGCTAGGTTGGCAGGAGCAGGGACCGAGCAACGAGAGCTCACCCCGTCACGGGGATTCGAACCGCCGACCTTCTGGTCGGCAAGTCCTAGGCTCTGTGGTTTAGACCACAGCGCCACCTGCATCCCTAAGGGGTGTGTAAAGTAAAGGTAAAGGGACCCCTGACCATTAGGTCTAGTCGTGGCCGACTCTGGGGTTGCGGCGCTCATCTCGCTTTCCTGGCCAAGGGAGCCGGCATACAGCTTCCGGGTCATGTGGCCAGCATGACTGAGCTGCTTCTGGCGAACCAGAGCAGCGCACGGAAACGCCGTTTACCTTCCTATTTATCTACTTGCACTGTGACGTGCTTTCAAACTGCTAGGTTGGCAGGAGCAGGGACCGAGCAATGGGAGCTCACCCCGTTGCAGGGATTCAAACCACCAACCTTCTGATCGGCAAAACCTAGGCTCTGTGGTTTAGACCACAGCGTCACCCGTGTCTCAAGGGTGTGTAAGTTTTATTTAATAGATGGAAAATAATAAACCTCCCTCTTGGTTTCTTCTTTCCTCCCACCCCCTGTTCCCAAAATCTTTTTCTCCAGGCCCTCTGCCCCATGTTCACGACCCCACGGGTGACCATCATTATTCTTCCGCAGGCGAGAGAGGATCTGGAGGTTCCTGGGGCAGCGCTTCTCCTCCTGGGTACCCCTTGCAGGTAAGCTGGGCTTGCAGTTCGGTTTACACAGTGACACCAGGTTTTGGGATTCACGAATGCCTGGAACCCCATTTCACTGGAACCAAATTTCTCGTGAGATCCGAGGACCAGCCTGACGGTCACTGTTATGATTTCTTTGGTGCTTGGCTCTAGATCAGGGGTCCCCAAACTAAAGTCCGCGGGCCAGATAAGGCCTGAGGGACTCGTTTATCCGGCCCGCGGTGACGTCTGCTGCCACCGCATGCTCTTACCGGCGCTGCACGGCTGCCCACTTCCGGGTCGGAGGAGCACCGGAAATAGCTTGTGCACATGCGCAAATGTTATTTGTGCATGGGCAAGTGTCAGTCAATCAGTCACTAGCTGAACTTGGTTCCACACAGTCACAAAAAAAGAAATTAACCGAAAAAGCCTCAAAAACAAAAACACAAAATAAAGAGCAAAAACAAAAGCGCCAAACTTAATCCGTTCTAGAAGTCTGTTTGACTTCTGAAATGTTTGAAAACCAGGGCACAGCTTCTGATTGGTGCAGGGGCCCCAGAAACAATAGCCGACAGCCACATCGGATGTTCGGCTTTCGAAAAACATTCGGAAACTGGAACACTTCTGGGTTTTCAGCATTTGAGACCCACCAAGGCGTTTGACAACCAAGGTACCAGTGTACTGCAAAGGGGCCAGCACTCCTGAGTCCCTTGACCAATTTTTGTTTGCCAGGCAGAAATCCACATGGTGCAGCTCTGGCTGTGGAAAGCCGCAACCCACTCAGTTAAAGGCCATATTTTGTCTGCTCCCTTACATCCCAGCTCAGTCCCTGGCATCATCTGCGGGATGAGTTGGCGAGGCTCGTTTGACAACAACGATAACCCAAGCTCTTTGTGTCATTGGCCTGGTCCTGTGGGACTCTCTGCCACTGGAGATTCAGTGGGCACCTTCTTTTAAATGCCGGCCAAAAATGCTTCTATTCCTCCAGGCCTGTGCAGGCGTTTAGGAACACATCCTCCCGCAAGGCTTAACTGATGTGTGTTTTAAACCCAATTTAATAATAATAATAATAATAATAATAATAATTATTATTATTATTATTATTATTTATTATTTATACCCCGCCCATCCGGCTGGGTTTCCCCAGCCACTCTGGGCGGCTGGGGTTTTTTTAATGGTTTTTATCGCATGGCTTTATTCTTTTATTGCCACAAGCTGCTTTGAAGTATATATCTTTAGGATGTGGCAGTACATAAACAGTTTTATAGATAAATAAATGCCCCACGACAGCGGAGTCTGTTTAACCCATATGCCCCAGCCCTGCTGTCAGGTGAGCGGCAGGTAAAGGTGTGTCAGCCGTCGCTGTGGAATCTGCTTGTGGTGTGCACAGAAACTGTGCAGGAATAATAGCTGTATATCTATCGCTTCGTATACAAAAAAAACCCCAAGCGGTTTACGTAAAACACAAGTAAGATAATTGGGGGGGAAAGGAACCCAAAATGACGAAGGAACACGTTGGCAAGAAACTAGAGAAACTACTAATGAAACATTCAGTTAAATATCAATAAATAGCAAAACCGAGCAGTAAATCTAACAAGTCTGGCAAGGCCTGCTTTTAAATAGATGGGTGTTTTAATTTCATTTCAATTTTAATTTGTATACTGCCTTTCTATATTACTCTCCGCAAGGTGATTGCAAGGTGTAGAAACAGCAAAATAGACAGCAAAGACCACACACCTAATCTGACCCGATACCAAAAAGTCACAATAACTTTAATAATATTAGTATTAATAATAATTTATAATTTATACCCCGCCCATCTGGCTGGGTTCCCCCAAGCACTCTGGGTGGCTCCCAACCGAATATTAAAAACACGATAAAACATCAAACATTAAAAACTTCCCTAAACAGGGCTGCCGTCAGGTGTCTTCTAAAAGTCGGATAAAAGTAAAGGTACCCCTGCCGGTATGGGCCAGTCTTGACAGACTCTAGGGTTGTGCACTCATCTCCCTCTAGAGGCCGGGAGCCGGCGGCGTCCGCAGACACTTCCGGGTCACGTGGCCAGTGTGACATCGCTGCTCTGGCGAGCCAGCACCAGCGCAGCACACGGAAACGCCGTTTACCTTCCCGCTATAAAGCGGTACCTATTTATCTACTTGCACTTAAGGGTGCTTTCGAACTGCTAGGTGGGCAGGAACTGGGACCGAACGACGGGAGCTCACCCCGCCGCGGGGATTCGAACCGCCGACCATACGATCGGCAAGTCCTAGGCACTGAGGTTTAACCCACAGCGCCACCCGCGGATAGTTGTTTAAAATAAACAACGGATGCAAAATAAAGCAATATTCAACAATCCACTAGAATATAACAGTAAACCGTAAATATCAGCAAATAATAATTAAACAGTTTACACTTATCCGTTACAATAAAAATTACTACCGGTAAGCTACAATCAGTAAAAATAAGTCGCGGTGCATAAAATACCACAAAACATACAAAGCCCGGGTAAAGGATCAAACTGAGAAACAAGAACACACGACTTATAAAATTACCGTATTTTTCCGCCCACATCTATAAGACGACCGGTATTTTTTGAGCCCAAAATAAAGAAATAAAGAATTGCAACATTCCGTTTATAAGACAACCCCGCAATTTTCAACTTTAAAAAACTGCAGGAAAATATAGTCTTATAAGCGGAAAAATGCAGTGTTGTTTTTTGACTTGGCCGCCGTTTCTGCCTCACAGAAAGGGAGAAAGGTGTTTGACCCCTGGCTACGCTCAGGTGAGAGTCCAGCATAGGTTCACCATCCTTGGTTTAAAAGATTCTTGGCTGGGTCTGGACGATATGAGATTGGGGGGGGGGCAACTCCCATCCATAGCTGTCAACCGTCTCTTATTTGGCGGGACAGTCCCTTATCCCAGCGCCGTGTCCCGCTGCTGTCCCTTATTGATGATGTCCCTTAAATTTCCCGGGTTTCAAAGGAAGCAGCTCCTCTCCCTCCCTCCCTGCCGGCCAGGGAGGAGGGAGGCTCCAGCTGTGTTGCTTGGCTGCGTTGCTCACCCAATAAGGAGTCTAAGAACGACTGGGGGGTGGAGCTTGCGTGCCTTGTGCCGATCAAATCGGCCGCGTTGCCTGGGGACTCGCCTTTGCTCAGCGCTTCCCAGCGGAGAGGGGACGGTGGTTTTCCTTGCTGCGTCCCCTTTGCTGGGTTGCTGCGCTGTGGGAACCACCGCTTGAGGCTTCGTTTGGCTGCTGGCTGGGCTTTCTGCCTTTGGCTCAGAAGTTGAACATACCTGTGCCTGGAAAATCCCTTATTTTGGCTGCTGATCCCTTATTTTCGAGGCTGCTGGCCCCTTATTTTCAAATCTGTAAGTTGACAGCTATGCTCCCATCTCTTTCGGGGGTGCAATTAGTGCCAGCACCGTCCGTTAAGAGTTTGGGTGTAATCTTCGATGCCTCCCTTTCCATGGAGGTGCAGATTGCAGCTATAACAAAGGCGGCATTTTTCCATCTCCGCCATATTAAGCAGTTGGTCCCTCACCTCTCTCGCCCTGACCTAGCCACTGTGATCCACGCGACGGTCACCTTCAGGCTTGATTATTGTAACTCGCTCTACGTGGGGCTGCCCTTGAAGCTGAACCAGAAACTCCAGCGGGTGCAGAATGCCGCAGCGAGACTCCTTACGGGGTCCTGGTTGCGAGATCACATTCACCCGGTGCTTTGCCAACTGCACTGGCTCCCGGTGGAGTACAGGGTCAGATTTAAGGTGCTGGTTTTCACCTTTAAAGCCCTATGCGATCTAGGACCCACATACCTATGGGACCGCCTCTCCTAGTATGCCCCGCAGAGAGGTCCACAAACGACAACATTTTGGGGGTCCCGGGTCGCAAGGTGGTTAGATTGGTCTCAACTAGGGCCAGGGCCTTCTCAGCACTGGCCCCGACTTGGTGGAACGCTCTGTCCCAAGAGACCAGGGCCCTGCGGGACTCGACATCTTTCCGCAGGGCCTGCAAGACGGAGCTGTTCCGCCAGGCCTTTGGCCAAGGCACAGCCTGACCCCCTCTCTCCTTCTGTAATCCTCATAGAGCTCTAACCCAATGGTTGCCATGAATTTGATTCTAGAATGAATTGATTTTAGAATGTATTTTAATTAATTGATTGTGATTTTATGTAAACTGTGTTACTTTTACTGTTGTTAGCCACTCTGAGCCCGGCTTCTGCTGGGGAGGGCGGGCTATAAATAAAATATTATTATTATTATTATTATTATTATTATTATTATTATTATTATTATTAAATCGACAGCAGGTGGGATTTGGGGGGGTTAGGGGGGTCTCCCAGGCTTCAGAGTGGTATCTCTCGCTGCCCATTGGCTGATCGGCGCCGAGAGACCACCCCACCTCCGAAGCCCCGGATTTTTCCAGAAGGGGGCATCCCACCTGCCCCTCGCTACCCTTCTCTTTCTGCCAACAGGGGGCGCCTCTTGAGCAAGGTCCTCCCCGCCCCTCCAGCATCGACATCCAGATAGACTCCCTCACCAGCATGCTGGCCGATTTGGAGAGCGCCCGGCAGCGCCGCGGCGAAAGGCAGGTGAGAGACACCGTCCGGGAATCCGGGGTGGGGGTGGTCAGAGGCGATACCGACCCCCTGTGCCTACCCACCCTCGCAGAATCGTGGGGTTGGCAGGGAACCACGAGGGTCATCCAGTCCAGCCCCCTGTGAGGCGGGAATCTTTTGTCCAACGTGGGTCTCGAACTCGCAACCCTGAGATTCAGAGCCGGGTTTACCTGTAGCACGGCTACCGGCGTCGGAAGACTTGTAACAAGTTCAAGGACTCGTCGCCGCTGCCAATTTCTCCCAAAGCGTTTTTTTAAAAAGCAGAAATCAAGTTTGCCGTCTGGCTGCTAGAGAGCCGGGTTCAGATCTCGACTCGGCCATGGAATTTGACAGAACCTCATAAGGCTGTCGTTGTTGAGATACAGGGGCATTAGGGTAAAAAATATAATAGAGGCAGCGGGTGTCTCTGCGGGCCAGTGTGGCATATGCGGCCATGGCAAGTGACTTCTATCTGCGTTATGTTGGGCACAAGGGGAAGTTCGGCCTAGAGTTCGAGTTCCGCCCTGACGGGAAACTGAGATATGCAAACAACAGCAATTATAAAAGCGATGTCATGATCAGAAAAGAAGCCTATGTACACAAAAGTGTGATGGAAGAGCTAAAGAAGATAATCAATGACAGTGAAATCATGAAAGAAGATGATGCATCACGGCTGCCTCCTAACAGAGTTGGCCGGCAGGAGCTTGAAATTGTAGTTGGTGATGAACACATCTCTTTTGGTTCTCTTATTGATGTAAATCAGTCCAAGGATCCAGAAGGTCTCAGAGTGTTTTACTACCTTGTCCAGGACCTCAAGTGACTCGTCTTCAGTCTCATTGGATTAAGATTGTTGTTGAGTCGTTTAGTCGTGTCCGCCTCTTCGTGACCTCATGGACCAGAGCACGCCAGGCCCTCCTGTCTTCCACTGCCTCCCGCAGTTTGGTCAAACTCATGCTGGTAGCTTTGAGAACACTGTCCCACCATCTCGTCCTCCATCATCCCCTTCTCCTTGGGCCCTCCATCTTCCCCAACATCAGGGTCTTTTCCAGGGAGTCTTCTCTTCTCATGAGGTGGCCACAGTCTTGGAGCCTCAGCTTCAGGATCTGTCCTTCCAGTGAGCACTCAGGGCTGATTTCCTTCCGAATGGAGAGGTTTGATCTTCTTGCAGTCCATGGGACTCAAGAGTCTCCTCCAGCACCAGAATTCAAAAGCATCCATTCTTCGGCCATCAGCCTTCTTTATGGTCCAGCTCTCACTTCCATACATCACTACTGGGGAAACGAGAACTTTTACTATAGGGACCTTTGTTGGCAAGGTGATGTCTCTGCTTTTTGAGATGCTGTCTAGGTTTGTCATCGCTTTTCTCCCAAGAAGCAGGCGTCTTTTAATTTCGTGTCTGCTGTCACCATCTGCAGTGATCATGGAGCCCAAGAAAGTAAAATCTCTCACTGCCTCCATTTAAGATTAAGCCAATTTAAATTGTATGGATTTAAATTTGTACTGTAAAGTTTCTTTCGGTGTTTCTTTCCATTCCTTATCTCTCACTGGTTTTATGTGTGTCAGATTTTTTACAGAGTGAATTTAAGAAATGCTAAAAAGCTTTTATTCCCTTTAAAAAAAAAAGAATAGGAGCAGCGGTACGATAGAGGTTTCACACTTATTTGGTGATGGCACACCCCTCGCTGGTATCGTTCACCAGTTTTGTCCCGGTCCCTGAGCCGTGTTCCTTCTTTCCCCCACAGAATTTGGAGCCCGCTCCCTTCTCCCACAGCCTCCCTCAGGCTGGCATCGCCAAGCCCGCCTCTGCCTACAAACCGGGCCCTTCCGGAACCTTCTCCGCCCCCGCCAAGCCTCCGGGGTTTGACGCCTATGCCAAGAGCGCCGCTTACGGCGGGCAGCCGGCCCCTGCCCCGTACGTCGGTGCCACCGTCTCCGGGGACCCCTACACCGCTGGCTACCACCGGCCGGGCGTGGCCGCCAAACCGTACCCTCAGCCCATGCCCGCCTCGTACGCCACGGCTTCCTCGTCCGCCGGCCCGCCCTTCAACGTCCAGGTCAAGGTGGCGCAGCCGGTCACCGGGTACAACCAGCCCCAGCGCCGGGCGGAGCAGGCGTACGGCCCACCGTCCCCCCGGCTGGGCTACCGGGCGAAACCGCCCCCTCAGTACGCCTCAGAGGTGGGCGGCCGGCCCCGGGGCCATGACGCCGAGCCCTGGTACCCGGAGCCGCCGTCGTACGGCCGGCGGATGGCCGAAGGAGAGTTCTACCCGGGCCCTGGCAAGGTCGGAGCGCCAGTGGGGCAGTACCACCCCGGGTTGGCGAAACCGGGCAAGGAGGAGATGGCGGTGGCTTCGCAGATGCCAGCAGCGGGTGGAGGACTGAGGTTTCAGCACCAGGTAAGAGGAGAGCCCTGGGGGGAGGCGGGCGAGGGGCATTTGTATGGGGGGTCCTGTGTTCGAGTCACGAGAGATTCCGGCAGGTTTTGTTTTGTTTTCCCGTCAAGTGGGGAGAGGGGGTATTGCAGAGGGTGGGAAATGTTTTTGTGGTCAATGTTTAGAGGAACAAGAAGCTTCCGTTTCTGAACCGCCCTGGGGAACTTCAGAGGAAGGTGGGGCATGCAAATTTAATAAACAATCATTATCTACCTGTCTGAATCTGAACTGCCCTGGGGGTCTTTGGATGAAGGACAGTTAATAATAATAATAATAATAATAATAATAATAATAATAATAATCTGTCTATGTGTGAACTGCCCTAGGGTTCTTTGGTTGAAGGGCAGTATACAAATTTAATCTATTATTATTATTATTATTATTATTATTATTATTATCTATATCTGAACTGCCCTGGGGGTCTTTGGATGGAGGGCAGTATGCAAATTTAAGAAATAATAATAATAATAATAATAATAATAATAATAATAATAAAAAATGATCAGTCTGTATTTTAACAGCCCTGGGGTTCTTTGGTTCTTTTAATTAATAATTATTTGCTATTAATTTAATTTAATTATTTCGTTAGCCTTGGTGAAGACTTGACTTTTTCGTCCCCAAAAAAACTTTTTTATTTTAGTTTCCATTGAAATGAGGCTGTATTTTAATGTTTTAATGTTGTATTTTTATCTTGTTTTTAAGTTGTATTTCAATCAATTTGTTTTTATATCGGGTGTTAGCCACCCTGAGCCTGGTCTTGGCTGGGGAGGGCAGGATATAAATAAAATTATTTTTAATATTATTATTGTTATTGTTATTATTATAGTTGTTGTTGTTGTTGTTGTTGTTGTTGTTGTTATCTGTCCATGTCTGAACTGCCCTGGGGTTCTTTGGATGAAGTGCAGTATATAGTTTAATAAATAATAATCATCATTATCTATCTATCTTTATTGGACGTTCTCCAGCAGAGGCTGGATGGCCCCCCCGTTAGCAATTCTTTAGCTGCGATTCCCGTGTTGCAGGCGGGTTGGGCTGGATGACCTTTGGGGGCCCCTTCTCACTCTACGATTCTGCAGTACTGTTGAGCTGGGAAAGGTTCCGCAAAGGGCAGAGCCGGATGGATCAAGGGGAGGGATCGACCCCCCTAGGGAGAAAGGGCTGCAGCGTTTGCAATTTTTTTAGTTTGGACCAAAGAGACACATTAAGAGGTTTATAAAAGTAACCGTACCCTGGAGGAAGCGGGAAAGTTCCCTCCTTCTCTCTCATAGCTCTAGGACTTGTGGGGAACCAGCGAAGCTGGATGTTGGGCTATTCGGGGCAGATAGAAGGCGGTCCTCCTTCGTGGTGGGCATAGTTAGACGGCGGAACTCCCTGCCACAGGAATGGGCACCAACCTGGTTGGCTTTAAAAGAGGATTAGGCAGATTCACGGAGGAGGAGAGGGCTATTTATGGCTCATGGTTATTGTATTGTATTGATCTTTATTACGGCCATTGGCCCATCACACGACAGTTTCCCGTACCAACATAATGTACTTAAACCTCCAAATTTAAAACCGCCAAAACTTACAACAACAGACAAGAACCAAAGCAAAATAAAAACAAAAGACCAACATCATACATTACAATAAATTTGTAACATAAACATCGCCCTCTGCTCATAAATTAATAGAAGACATCAATGGTGATATCACCTAATTACAACCTAAAACATAGATCATAGTTTAAAGGGATTATCCGAGCCGCACAGGAGTCTGTTTCTCTTCTTTAGGGATAGAACGCTGGTCAAGAATCTGGCAACTATGAGTGATCTTAGGGGGTCATCATCATTTAATAGATATCTCAGTTTGGCTTCATTCGTACCATCGGCAATTCCCTTTAGATATTGAGCAAGAAACTTGCTCCTGGCCGATGAGTGAAAAGCACAGTCAAGAATTATGTGATGCAACGATTCCGGTGCCCCACAATTACAATCACATAAGAGCGATATCTGTCCATTGGAGAATCTATTTCTCAGCACGTTCGATGGGAAGGTGTTGAATCTTGCCTTTACAAAGGCATTTCTATGAGCAGAAGAAGTTAAGGAATTCAAATAGTTTGGGAGCCTTAAGAGGGGTAATAAACCAAGGTTTAGAGGTGAGCAGGTACCATTGCCCAAGACCATTTTCTCCATGGTTCTTTCTCTCTGCCCTCCATCTCGACCCACCAGGTTCCCCCCAGCCGTCCGGAAGAGGAGCTGGACCGGCTGACGAAGAAGCTGGTGTATGACATGAACAACCCTCCGTCGGGCGAGTATTTCGGTGAGGTTTTCTTAAGCCTGCGGCCGAGTTTGGCACCCCAAGAGACGACAACCACTCGGTGGCATGGCTTCAAAACCGGGGTCCGCAGAGGCCGAGAGGGGAGGGGGGCGGTCCGGTCTGCAGCTGTGTCCGTCTCGGCTGCCGGTGGAGCCTCCACGGCAAGGGGCAGTCTATCTGCAGGCGGGACCTGGGGAACGCTTCCCTTGCCCAACGTCAGGCAGGGTTGTAGAGAGTTGCTGCCAGGGGCATTTTGGGAGAGCGGGTGACCCCGGAAAAGGCCTCCGAACGCCTCCTTCCTCCCTGACAGGCCGCTGCGCCCGCTGCGGGGAGAACGTGGTTGGCGACGGGACGGGCTGCGTGGCCATGGACCAGGTCTTCCATGTGGAGTGTTTCACCTGCGCCACCTGCCGATGCCGCCTGCGTGGGCAGCCGTTCTACGCCATCGACCGGCGCTCCTTCTGCGAATCCTGCTACATCGTGAGTGGGACAGGGGGGTTAGGGGGCCTGGCAGGTGGGCGGGTGCAGTCTCACCAGAGTGGCGCATGCTCTGGTTATCTCCCGCTTGGACTACTGCCATGCGCTCTACGTGGGGCTGCCTTTGAAGGTGACCCGGAAACTGCAACTAATCCAGAATGCGGCAGCCAGACTGGGGACTGGGAGCGGCTGCTGGGACCACATAACACCGGTCCTGAAACACCTACATTGGCTCCCAGGACGTTTCCAAGCACAATTCAAGGTGTTGGTGCTGACCTTGAAAGCCCTAAATGGCCCAGTAGACCTGAAGGAGCGTCTCCACCCCCATCATTCTGCCCGGACACTGAGGTCCAGCTCCAAGGGCCTTCTCGCAGTTCCCTCACTGCGAAAAGTGAGGTTGCAGGGAACCAGGCAGAGGGCCTTCTCGGTGGTGGCGCCCGCCCTGTGGAACGCCCTCCCAGCAGATGTCAAAGAGAAGAACAACTACCAGACTTTTAGAAAACATCTGAAGGCAGCCCTGTTTAGGGAAGCTTTTAATGTTTAACAGACCACTGTATTTTAATACAGTGGTTCCTTGGGTTACATACGCTTCAGGTTACAGACTCTGCTAACCCAGAAATAGTGCTTCAGGTTAAGAACTTTGCTTCAGGATGAGAACAGAAATCGTGCCCCGGCAGCGTGGCAGCAGCAGGAGGCCCCATTAGCTAAAGTGGTGCTTCAGGTTAAGAATGGTTTCAGGTTAAGAACAGACCTCCGGAATGAATTAAGTACTTCATCCGAGGTACCACTGTATTTTAATACTTTGCTGGAAGGTGCCCAGAGTGAGTGGCTGGGGGAACCCAGCCAGATGGGCGGGGTATAAATAATAAATTATTATTATTATTATTATTATTATTATTATTATTATTATTATTATGCACAGTCTGTAGGTTGAAGCCCCTTTCTCTCTTTCCCTCCGCTCGCCAGGTAACCCTGGAAAAATGTTCTATGTGCTCCAAACCCATCATGGACCGGATCCTGCGCGCGATGGGGAAAGCTTACCACCCCCAGTGCTTCACCTGCGTGGTTTGCCATCGCTGCCTTGATGGCGTCCCGTTCACGGTCGATGCCACCAGCCAAATTCACTGCATCGAAGACTTCCACCGGTAAATCTCCCCCCCCCCAAGTTTCTGCTAAATGGAACTTTCTTAGAAGGGGGAGGGGGGTTCGTGGGCACCCGTGGCGCTCTCCTCCCAGCATGCTTTGGGGTTCGGAGCAGATGGTACTTCTGATTCGCCCACAATTATCCCTAAAGTCCACAAAGTTTTACATCCATTCGAAATGCAGCTTTTAAATCCTGCAAATTGCCCTATCTTCCCGGAGTTTGTCTTGTCCTCTTTTGAACCCGTCCAGGTTGGTGGGCGTCTCCTGTGGCAGGGAGTTCCGCAGGTTTGACGACGTGTGGATATTCTCTCTCTTCTAGCAGATCTGAGCTAAAAGCGGGAGAAAATTCGCTTCTGAACGCCTTAATCCTTGTCTTCTCCCTACCCCCCCCCCGGCAGGAAGTTTGCCCCCCGGTGCTCAGTTTGTGGTAATGCCATCATGCCAGAGCCGGGAAAGGAGGAGACCGTGCGAATTGTCGCCCTGGACCGCAGTTTTCACATAGGCTGCTACAAATGCGAGGTGAGACCACTTTGGCCGGGCTCCCGGTCTCTTTGCCAGTCCTCTTCTGAGGCCATCCAGGTTAGTGGCCATCCCTGTCTCTTGTGGGAGGGTGTTCCGCAGGTTAACATTATGCTCTGTTGGAGAGGAGGAGGAGGAGGACCTCTGGTTGGGGGACACCTGTGTTCCTTCTTGGGTAGTTTGTTCCCTTTTGGTCCCCACCTGCACTCCGCACTCACCTGGGGCTTCTAGAAGCTTCAGCGTGCGACGGCGGCCACAATACCGGGAAACGGCTTTGACCGGCCGGCTAAACCAGGTGAGAGGAGCTGATGGGTCTCAAATCCATGCTTTCCTTTGGGCCACACCTGCGAGGCCGAGAGGGGGGTCTGGTCATCTGGGCAGCCCAGGACCCCCAGACACACTTGCGCCTGCGGGGGGGGGGTCACTTCAGTGCTGCTGATGCAGAGGTTTGACTTTCCCCCTGGAGGCGCACTCCGTTGTCTCTCGAGACGGACGGATACCGGCCACCAATTCTCTTCTCTCTCCCCTGCCAGGAGTGTGGGCTGCTCCTCTCCTCCGAGGGCGAAGGCCGAGGCTGCTACCCGCTGGACGGCCACATCCTTTGCAAGAGCTGCAGTGCTCGGCGGATCCAGGAGCTCTCCTCCAAGATCACCACGGACTGCTGATGGCTTCTGCCTCCCCCCCCCCGTCTCCTTGTTGGTTTTCTCTATGGGTTTCCGCCTCCTCAACCGCTCACATTTTGCACCCCACTTCCTGCTGCCTTTATCACGGAGTTGCAGGTGGTTGCGATAGACAACCCGTTGGGGCCTTTCCAACCCTTCTGTTCTAGGAATTTCTTGACGTTCATTTCAGCCCTCTTTTCCTTTGGCCATATAAACGCTGCTGTGTGTCTTGGGGGCAGCAGCAGTGCATCTCAAGCCCCTAACTCTCCCTAACTTTTTCTCCTGCTGCCCCACTTTTCTGTCCTGCCCTGGCTGCCTCCCTCCCTCCTTCCCCCCCTACCCCCAACCCAATTCTCCTCTGCGGGTTGGCGGCTTCAAACATCAACCCTGCATTTCTCAAAGCGGAAGCGGATTGTGTCTGTCTTCGCTCTGTATATAACTGTCTTCGCTCTGCATATCTCTGTCTTCTCTCTGCACGCCTCTGTCTTCTCTCCACCACCAGCCCCACCATTTCCCTGCCTTGAGGGCTCCCCCAAACCTATAAGCTGGTCTTAGCTATGTGCCATCTCCCCTCTCCCCCCCCCGGTCAGTTACAGCAGCCTTAACCAAGCAGGTGCCGTCCAAATGCTTTGGCCTACAACTCCCATCAGCCTCCAGTCAGCTGTGCTGGCTGGGGGTTGGTTGGATTGGAATCCAGAACACTGGAGGGCAGTAGCAGCAGCTTAGAAGAGGGTGAATTTTACTAAAATACCCTTCCTTGCTCCTCCACCATTGCCACTAACTGAGGGAAATGGGATATCAACATCTGGGTCTATATCCTTAGCTCTTGGTTTTATTTGTTTTATTTTTTTAAATAATTCCTCAAGTTCCTTCTCTGTGTGTGAGTGTTTTTTTAAAGGATGGGTATTTTTTAAAAATACATTAAACTCCCCACCCCACAAGCGTCTTCCCCCAGGGCGTGGGGCATTGCGTTCATGTGCATTATGTGTCAGAATTTAATTAAAGATGTGTCAAACTTCACCTTGTGTCTGCTAATTTTTTTGGGGGGGGCTTTTGCTGAACTGCCCCCCGAACCCAACCCAGGGGACCGGGAGAGCTGTTACATGGGCTCGGATTGCATCGGCCGACAGATTATTTACTTATTTCATAAAATATATTACTCCACTTGATTGTGCTGGAAAACAACAATGAGCTAAAAATAATTTTGATAATTTTATTATTTGTACCCCGTCCATCTGACTGGGTGGCCACTTTGGGTTTACCGAGTGAATGAAACGATCAGTCAAAACAACTCTTTAAAACATTCAAGTGATGAAATCGGCAGCAAACTGGAATCCGGATTAAAACATATCGGCGTTCCGCATCCCTTGGGTAGCCTTGTCTAAACGAGAATCGTTTGTGAAGCACTGAAAAGAGCATGGCAAAGTTTCTTGTCTGATATCAATAAGCAGGGAGTTCCAAAGTGTAAAGGACCAATCTTTTGCAAATTTCGGATCTGTGGCAGTTCTTGCTGTGATCTTGCAGGTAAATTATTCCCATCAGGTTGGGGACAGACCTGGTGATTCAGCTGGGCCTGGACAGTGGAGGTGGGATATACTGCAAGCAGAGGTGTTGAGGTCCGGATATGGGGGTGTCAGAGACCAGTATATCTGCAGCAGGGTTCCCACCTCCCGCACCCCAGAGCCACTCAATTGGCATGAAAGTTGAGGTTTTTTTAGCCCTTGAGAAGGAAGTCAATTTTGTGTCCAGGGCAGCTGTTTATCAGCTCCATCTGGTACACAGGATGAGACCCTCCCTGCCCGCAGGCTGTCTGGCCAGAGTGGTGCATGCTCTAGTTATCTCTCGCTTGGACTACTGCCATGCGCTCTACGTGGGGCTACCTTTGAAGGTGACCCGGAAACTACAACTAATCCAGAATGCGGCAGCTAGACTGGTGACTGGGAGAGGCTGCTGAGACCACATAACACCGGTCTTGAAAGACCTACACTGGCTCCCAGTATGTTTCTGAGCACAATTCAAAGTGTTGGTGCTGACCTTTAAAGCCCTAAACGACCTCGGTCCAGGATACCTGAAGGAGCGTCTCCATCCCCATCGTTCTGCCCGGACACTGAGGTCCAGCTCCGAGGGCCTTCTGGCGGTTCCCTTACTGCGAGAAGCCAAGTTACAGGGAACCAGGCAGAGGGCCTTCTCGGTGGTGGCCCCCGCCCTGTGGAACGCCCTCCCACCAGATGTCAAAGAGAAAAACAACTGCCAGACTTTTAGAAGACATCTGAAGGCAGCCCTGTTTAGGGAAGCTTTTTATGTTTAATAGACTATTGTATTTTAATATTCTGTTGGAAGCCGCCCAGAGAGGCTGGGGAAACCCAGCCAGATGGGGGGGGGTATAAATAATAAATTATATATAAGTCTTCTCACCTTTGGGCTGATTGGAGCCAATCGTCGTTCGAGGAGACATGCCGGCCACTGAGAATAGGCTCCAGGGGTCACTCTGGAGAAGTATAGCAAGGAGAAGGTGTTCTGCTTGCATCACAGCTAAGCGCTCAGGAACACAGAAAAAGCCCGATGTGCTTCAGTATCGAAAGAACGGTGCGAGGAAAGTCGATTCCAGTCTGCGTCGAACGAAATCTAGTGTCCAGAGCAAGGGAAGTCTCAGAATCATAGAGTTGGACTAGACCACAAGGGCCATCGAGTCCAACCCCCTGCCAAGCAGGAAACACCATCAGAGCACTCCTGACATATGGTTGTCAAGCCTCTGCTTAAAGACCTCCAAAGAAGGAGACTCCACCACACTCCTTGGCAGCAAATTCCACTGTCGAACAGCTCTTACTGTCAGGAAGTTCTTCCTAATGTTTAGGTGGAATCTTCTTTCTTGTAGTTTGGATCCATTGCTCCGTGTCCGCTTCTCTGGAGCAGCAGAAAACAACCTTTCTCCCTCCTCTATGTGACATCCTTTTATATATTTGAACATGGCTATCATATCACCCCTTAACCTCCTCTTCTCCAGGCTAAACATGCCCAGCTCCCTTAGCCGTTCCTCATAAGGCATCGTTTCCAGGCCTTTGACCATTTTGGTTGCCCTCCTCTGGACACGTTCCAGTTTGTCAGTACATACTACAGTGGTACCTCAGGTTAAGTACTTAATTTGTTCTGGAGGTCTGTTCTTAACCTGAAACTTCTTAACTTGAAGCACCACTTTAGCTAATGGGGCCTCCTGCTGCCGCCGCGCCGCCAGAGCACAATTTCTGTTCTCATCCTGAAGCAAAGTTCTTAACCTGAAGCACTATTTCTGGGTTAGCGGAGTCTGTAACCTGAAGCGTATGTAACCTGAAGTGTATGTAACCCGAGGTACCACTGTACTGCTCTTTTGTGCCTCGGATCAGACCCTGCCTGGAGTCCTGTGTCCTGTTCTGGGTACCCCACTTTCAGGAGGGTGTCGACAAAGTGGAAGGTGTGCAGACGAGGATGATCAAGGGTCTGGAAACTAAACCTTAGGCGGGAACGGTGGAGGGAGATAGGTATGTTTTGCAGGAGGAAGAGATGTGAACTGCCCTAAGATCAATGGGTAAAGGACAGTATACGATTAATAATAATAATAATAATGTGTTTTTTGTGGGAGGATGCCAAGGTACGCATACCCCTAAACATTTTGTGCATCTTCGTATTTATTTTTCCCAATTTGAAGTACAAAACGGTGGTTTTCTTGAGTCAAAATGAGAGTACAGTGGTACCTCGGGTTAAGTACTTAATTCGTTCCGGAGGTCCATTCTTGATCTGAAACCGTTCTTAACCTGAAGCACCACTTTAGCTAATGGGGCCTCCTGCTGCTGCTGCGCCACCGGAGTACGATTTCTGTTCTCATCCTGAAGCAAAGTTCTTAACCTGAAGCACTATTTCTGGGTTAGCGGAGTCTGTAACCTGAAGTGTATGTAACCCGAGGTACCACTGTACTAAACATTTTTTTAAAAGAAAAAAAGCACTGATAATAATAATAATAATAGGATAAAGGTAAAGGGACCCCTGACCATTAGGTCCAGACGTGGCCGACTCTGGGGTTGCGGCGCTCATCTCGCTTTATTGGCCGAGGGAGCCAGTGTCCAGCTTCCGGGTCATGTGGCCAGCAGGACTAAACCGCTTCTGGCGAACCAGAGCAGCGCACGGAAACGCCGTTTACCTTCCCGCCGGAGCGGTACCTATTTATCTACTTGCACTCTGACGTGCTTCCGAACTGCTAGGTTGGCAGGAGCAGGGACCGAGCAACAGGAGCTCACCCCGTTGTGGGAATTCGAACCGCCGACCTTCCAATCGGCAAGTCCTAGGCTCTGTGGTTTAACCCACAGCGCCACCCGCGCCCCTAGCCATCTTCAAATATTTCACGGGCTGCCCCATGGAAGATGGAGCGAGCGTGTTTTCCACTGGACCCAAACCACCAATGGATATTCAAACTGCAAGAGAGCTTGCGCTTGTTTGGAGGGTCTAGCAGGGGAGCGCAGCTATCGTATACCCTTGACCGAAGAACGGTACACTCCTCCTATATGGGATGGCCGTCCTCTTCCACTGAGCATGCAGCTTCGGGAGGGACGCACATAGAGCGGTGAGGGAGGAAGGGGATACCCGCCTAGCCAGCCAGATCAGCCGAATCAACCCTGGCGATCAATGGGGTGACAGATGTCGCAGCCAGATCGCCCTCACATCAGAGATTCTCCGAGGACTGGAAGAAGTTTACAGAGTATATCAAAAATTTCTGTGATAAGCAAATAACATTCGTTGGCTTTCAAGAAGCTCTGTGAAATTACTGTTAGAAATATTGTTTAAAAAATATGATGTGATTAAGAGTATTTGAGTGCAATATAATATTGGGAAATGTGAGACGATAAAAAATAAATGGAAAATTATCAGACAAGCTGAGGGAAGTTCTGGAAAAAAGGGTTTAAGTTAAAAATGGGTGTATAATTTTGTAAAAATGTTTTTTTTTATGGAAAATCTAATAAAAATATTTATTTAAAAAAAACTGCAAGAGAGATTTGATTCCAGCTGAACATCAGGAAGAGCTTCTCTTGGAAATGGGATGCGTCTGTTTTTCGACTCCTGCCCTCCTGCCCATTGGCTGCCGCCAGCCTCCCCCTGCGATTCCATTGGCTGCCTCCTTGCAGGGGAGGGGGAAGAGATTTATAAAAGGGGTGTTCCTGGCACCTGCTGCCCACTCAACTGTGCCAGCTTGCCCACGGCTGCAACCATGAGGTCTTTTCCCCAGCTGTGTCTGTTCCTGCTAGCTGTTTGCATGATGCCCAGGGCAGCCCTCCATGCCAGCCCTCCAAAACACCTACCCCCTGAGAGCCAGGTAAGGTTTGGGGAGAAACTAGGGGGGAGGTCTTCCTAGTTGTAAACCCCCACAAAATAGCCAACTAGGGTGTTATGTTTGGGATTCTCAAAAATAGGAGTGGGGAGCAATTGTGCAGATTTTATTTTTTATTTTCCCCAAATATCAGGGGGCAGGATGGTCAGTTTCTAGGGAAATCAGGGTATGTGTGTTTTTAAATGAATTTTTTTATTTAAGAAAGGGCATGCGCTTCAGCTGAATTAAAATTGTAATCCAAACAAACAACCAATTTTATAATTCGTGCCAATTTGGGCCGTTTCGTTCGCAATCCCTGGAAAGAATTATTGCAAGGAATGGGGTAGTGAACACCCCTCCCTAAATTATAATTATTTTATTTTATTCCATAGAATTGTAGAGTCGGGATATATGTTTGAGAGATACAGAAGTGAAGGGTGGCTTGCCTGTTTGACATTATCTGGTCCACAACTTTAAAAAAAACAAGAAAATTATGCAAAGCAGAGAATATTGTTTAGGTGGTGGGGGGTTTCTGGCTTTGCTCCCAAATTCAGGGAGACAAGTGTGAGTTTGCCTGGTGGCAGGCGGGGAGAAGATCGACAGACTTGGAGGAAAGGAGGTTGTGGTCCTAAATCTGGGATGGAAATTCTTCCAGGGGAGTTAAGCAACACACTTTTTCCTGTTGGAGGCGAGAGAATCGATGGGTGATCTTCAGTTCCCTTCCAAACTTTGTGGGTTAGATTACTTTAGATCTCTGAAGACTTACAGATTTAATTTTGTAGCCTGCCCTGGGACCGCAAGTAGAAGAAACACATTTTTATTTATTCATTTGTATCCCCCTTTCCCCCCACAAGAAGTTTAAGGCAACTTGTGCCTGGCTCTCTCATTTAATCCCCACACAGTAATCCTGCTAGATAGGTTAGTCTGAGAGAGAGCGACCAGCTCGAAGTCATCAAAAAGCTTTATGGTCCAGCCAGGATTCGAACCCTGATCTCCAAGGTCTTAGCCCAAAAACTCTTAACCACTACACCACACTGTCCTCCTAGAAATGCCTCTGCGGTGGCTGCTAAACTGAGGAACTTCCTCCCTACAGAGGCCTCCATTTTCAACTTCCAAATAGTGTTGCAGATGCCCCTCTTTAGCCTGGCTGATCATAGATCCGTAGGGTCAAAAGGGATCCAGGGGTCATCTAGTCCAACCCCCTACCTGCAGGCATTGTGGGTAATTTGCAGACTTGCATGGATTGGAGTGGGGTGTATGTATGTACATATGACGTGTTCTTTAAATAATAACGTGTATATTTATTTCTTGACTGTGTGTGTATACATTTATAGCGTGTTCTTTATTTTGAGGAGGGGGGAATCTCCCCCAATTTGCTTCCTTTCCCACACAACCAGGACTCCTCGGACCACCTCGTCCTGCGAGCCATCTCCGGCCTCCGGCGAGCCCACCACACCGGCCCCCACCACTCCGCTCGCCCGCCCACCCCCTGGCAGCCCCCTCGGGAGCGGAAAGCCGGCTGCAAGACTTTCTACTGGAAAACGCTCACCTCCTGCTAGAGCATCGTCTCCAGGGCTGCGTGTGTTTCTGTGACCTCGTCGTGTGCACCCGATGTTTTGGACTACGATTCCCATCATCCACAGCGACTGGCTAAACCGACTCAGGATGATGGGATTTGTAGTCCATATATTTTTTTTCCGGGGAGGGGCGAGGTTGACGAAGGCCGCTCCAAGCCAGCGTTCTTCAGCCTTGGGGTCTCCCCAGACGTCACTGGACTACAACTCCCATCGTCCGTGACTCAATCGGCGAAGCTGGCTCAGGACGATGGGATTTGTAGTCCGTAACGTCTGGAGGGTGCCAGGTTGGGCAATTGCGCTTGAAAATCTGCCTGCCTCTGTTTCCTCTTCTTCAGCCTTCCCCAGATCTATGTGGGGCCCCTAACCCAACCCCTCCTAGTTAGCTTTCAATGCGATGTGCTAGCAAATCTGTGTTCAGGGCTGTCTTAAGCATATCTGGCGCCATGGCGCAATGATTGTGGCGGGCAGCGGCTGGAGGGTGGCTCCTCCGACGGCGAAGGGGTGAAGTCTGGACACGGCGCCTCCTGCCTCAGCTGATCGCTTTGTGCCACAGTGGCCATGGCAGTCAGCACACCAAGTGAGCAGGCCTGTGCTGAGCGAGCGAGGGCGCATGCGCCGCTCCTGCTGAGCACCGACTCGGTTTTTCCCCTTTTAGCCTTCTGGCGCCCGGCAGAATTCGGCGCCTGCAGGCTAAAAGGGAAAAAACCAAGCCGGCGCTCAGTGGGAGCGGCGCATGCGCCCTCGCTTGCTCAGCACCATAGCTGTCAACTTACAGATTTGAAAATAAGGGACCAGCAGCCTTGAAAATAAGGGATCAGCAGCCAAAATAAGGGATTTTGGCTTAGCTTATACATAAATCCGGCACTGATGGAGCCATGCTGCTTTGGCTGCGACTGACTGTGTTTTGCAGGGGGTTGGACTAGATGATCCTAAGGGTCTGCAACTCCCACCCAAGAAGAGGGGCAGACAAAACTGATGAACGACGTCCAGATGGCAAAGCTTACAGGCAGAATTAGAAACCAGGAAGAGGACCTCTTTAATAAAGAATGGGGAAAGTTTATAATTTAGTTGAAAAGCTATTGTAAAGAGTTACATACATTGGTAGGATTGACAGAAAACTTGTAGTAAAAATTTGAACTATGGACGGACAAATGATTTATAAAATAGAGTTGTGAAAGGGATGGAGAGGGGGAAATCACTACATTGAGATGCTGCACTGGTTGGAGGGGATGCTAAGCAGCACGTCGGGGCTGCCGTCGTCCTGGTGTGAGGAGTTCCACTGGCCCTTCCTCTCCCGAGAGGGGGGGGGAGGGAGAGAGACTCTCGCCCAGGCCGCCCGCGAGCCTGGCATGAGGCAGTTGCGGTGCCACTGCGGCAGCTGAAGCACCGTCCTTCTGCGTCCCTCCCCATCCCCTCTTCTTTCTCCTCCCTCAGGCTGCCTCCTCAGCCACCACTGCCGCCTCCGGCTTCCCCTGGCAGCGCGGCGGAAGTCTCGCAAGAGAGGGGCTGCCTGCCCGCCCGCCGCCACCCGTCTCCTCACGATGCACCCCTGAGGGGAAAAAGGGAGAGACGGAGACACGGCAGCTTGTGCGCTCTCCCTCTCTCTCGCAGCAGAGGACCCCGAGCCGCTGCTTCCCTTCCAAGCATGAAACCTGGGAAATTTAAGGGACATCATCAATAAGGGACAGCAGCGGGACACGGCGCTGGGATAAGGGAGTTTCCCGCCAAATCAGGGACGGTTGACAGCTATGCTCAGCACGCTCGTTCGGTGTTCCCCGGACTCTCGCCTGGCGCCCGGCAGAAAGTAGCGCCCTGGCGTCCCGTGCCACTAGCCTCTATGGGTAAGATGGGCCTGTCTGTGTTAATGGGTGTGTTGTGGTTTTCAGGACCTATTCGCCTCCCTCCACCCTCAGTCCGGATCAGGACCCCTGTAGCTTCCCTCTTTCTCTGTTGCCGCTTGTGAAATAAACTCTCTCTCCCCCTTTTTCTGGATATTGTAACATGTCAATGCTTCGCAATAAAGCGCCCGTTTTCTGGCTGTTTCATGGCTGTTTCATCCTTTTGCTAATCGTGGGTAGGGCCAGTTGCCTCGGCGGCCGTGGCCCTTTCTACACAGGGATCATAGAATTGTAGAGCTTGGAAGGGAGCCCCGAAGATCATCCAGTCCAACCCCCCCCGGCGATGCAGGAATACGCAGCTGTCCTTTACGGGGATCAAACCTGCAACCTTGGCGTTATCCGCACCGCACTCTAACCAACTGAGCTATCCTGCTGCATTAATTGTGCATTGATGATGTAGACAATTGGACATGATTCCACATTCAGTTGTGTTTGTGAAAGTTTTGAGGCAGACATAATTATTCGTTTCCAGTTGGTGCATTGAAGGTGAGTTAGACTAGATGACCCCTGCAGATCCCTTACAACTCTTCCGCTCTGCAATTCCATTATTCTATACTTCGCTCACTTCCTTAAGGGCCCAGGAATCCCATCTCTCAATCTACCCTCTCCCTTCAATATGGAAGAGCCCTTACTCACCTCCCCAAAAAACCTGGTCGGCATCTAGAGGTTTCCGGGATAAATAATAATAATAATATATTGGGCGGCTCCCAACAGAATATTAAAAACACGATAAAACATCAAACATTTAAAACTTCCATGAACAGGGCTGCCTTCAGTTGTCTTCTAAAAGTCAGATAGTTGTTTACATGGCTTTGGCTGTATTAAATGTACTTGGCTATAAGATTGAGGGGGTTTGGGTTTGCATGCAGGAAAAATGCCTGATTGCAGCTGCAAGTAAGCTAGGATAGCATGTAATTGAGAACAACAACAACAACAACAACAACAACAACAACAACAACAACAATAATAATTTATTACTTATACCCCGTCCATCTCTGGGTGGCTCACAACAGAATATGGAAAACACGATAAAACATCAAACATTCAAAACTTCCCTAAACAGGGGTGCCTTCAGATGTCTTCTAAAAGTCAGGTAGTTGTTTATTTCCTTGACATCTGGTGGGAGGGTGTTCCACAGGGCAGGCGCCACCACCGAGAAGGCCCTCTGCCTGGTTCCCTGCAACCTCACTTCTCGCAGGGAGGGAACCGCCAAAAGGCCCTCAGCACTGGACCTCAGTGTCCGGGCAGAACGATGGGGGTGGAGACGCTCCTTCAGGTCTACTGGGCCTTTGAGGCCATTTAGGGCTTTCGAAGTCAGCACCAACACTTTGAATTGTCCTCGGAAATGTACCGGCAGCCAATGTAGGTCCTTCAGGAACAGCTACAACTCTCATCCTCTCTAATCGTTGTTCATGCTGGATGTTAACATCTGTAGCCTGTGAACATCTGGAGGAACATAGATGATGTTCTCTACCCAAGTCTCAACCCTTTCACCACTCTATAATTCTGTGTCTTGTACCTTTCTGATTAAAAAACAAAAACACTCCAGTAGTCAGGACTCGAACCCAAAGCTTCAGGTTACGAGGAAGGAGATTCCAGCTAAACATCAGGAAGAACCTTCCGGCAGTAAGAGCCAGTCGACAGGGGAACGGTCTCCTTCCTTCGGGGATTTTAAGCAGAGGCCGGGTGGCCATCTGCCAGGGAGATTTTAGCTGAGATTCCTGCATTGCAAGGGGGCTGGGCTGGATGACCTCTGGGGGTCCCTTGTAGGATTCTGCAGGCTTGAGGTCCCCCAACCCTCCTCCAGAACCCCATTCCACCTCCAGAAACCCACAGGTCTCCCTCTGGGTTTGCGAAAGAAGCGTGAGACGCGCCTGGGTTATCTCCACGCTTTTCTAATAACCTTTCCCTTCGATGGAGATTAAAGCTGATGGAGGTTTTTATGTTAAAAGGGTTTTAATTACCCCCTGGGAGGAAGGAGAGCGTGGGCACGTCAAGAGAAGCGGGAAGACGAGGCAGAGAGGGGTGCCAACTGTGCAGGGTGGCCGGACAGGCCAGCGGTCAGCCTAATATCCTGCTAATGGGAACTGCTGGTCTGGAAAGCTCCCCAGAGAGTCATCCAGGTTTGTCGATTCCGTCAGATCCTGTCCCTAACGGACGCTAAGGTCCAAGGTGTTTCGGGGCTGCAGGTGGGGGGAAACCAAACACCGCCACCTCCTCCTTCCATCCCATAATGAACGGGAAGCCCACCTCCAGAAGGTCTCCTCTGGGGCAAGGCCAAGGAAGTGAAAGGTTGCTGTGGATGTAAGAGTCCGCAGGATCAGGCCAAGAAGGACCATTGAGCCCAGCATCCTGTTCTTGCAGTGGCCAACCAAAATAGGAAAACCCACCAGCAGGATTCGAACTGGTATCTGCAGGCACTGCTGCCTCGGGACTGTGCTCCCGTGATGAATTACTCTAATCCAGGCATCCCCAACCTTTGGCCCTCCAGATGTTTTGGCCTACAACTCCCATGATCCCTAGCGAACAGGACCCGTGGTCAGGGATGATGGGAATTGTAGTCCAAAACATCTGGAGGGCCAAAGGTTGGGGCTGCCTGCTCTAATCCTTCTTTAAAGGTCCTGTGTGAGTGCCTGGAGGCGGTTGGAGGATGGATGGCGGCTAACAGACTGAGGTTGAATCCTGACAAGACAGAAGTACTGTTCTTGGGGGACAGGAGGCAGGCGGGTGTGGGGGACTCCCTGGTCCTGAATGGGGCAACTGTGCCCCCGAAGAACCAGGTGCGCAGCCTGGGAGTCATTTTGGACTCACAGCTGTCAATGGAGGTGCAGGTCAGTTCTGTGTCCAGGGCAGCTGTCTACCAGCTCCATCTGGTATGCAGGATGAGACCCTCCCTGCCCGCAGACTGTCCGGCCAGAGTGGTGCATGCTCTGGTTATCTCCTGCTTGGACTACTGCAATGCGCTCTACGTGGGGCTACCTTTGAAGGTGACCCGGAAACTACAACTAATCCAGAATGCGGCAGCTAGACTGGGGACTGGGAGTGGCCACCAAGACCATATAACACCGGTCTTGAAAGACCTACACTGGCTCCCAGTACGTTTCCGAGCACAATTCAAAGTGTTGGTGCCGACCTTGAAAGCCCTAAATGGCCTCAAAGGCCCGGTAGACCTGAAGGAGCATCTCCACCTCCATCGTTCTGCCCGGACACTGAGGTCCAGCTCTGAGGGCCTTCTGGCAGTTCCCTCCCTGCGAGAAGCCAAGTTACAGGGAACCAGGCAGAGGGCCTTCTTGGTGGTGGCGCCCGCCCTGTGGAACTCCCTCCCACCAGATGTCAAAGAGAAAAACAACTACCAAACTTTTAGAAGACATCTGAAGGCAGCCCTGTTTAGGGAAGCGTTTAATGTTTAATTGGTTATTAAATTTTAGTGTTTTGTTGGAAGCCGCCCAGATTGGCTTGGGAAACCCAGCCAGATGGGCGGGGTATAAATAATAAATTATTATTATTATTATTATTATTATTATTATTATTATTAGTGTTTGGTGGCCTTTAATGCTTCTGGGTACCAGTTTCTGGAAACCACAGACGGCGAGAGTGCTGGTCTTGTATTCGAATCCTGCTAGCAGGTTTCAGACAGGTTGGCCACAGACATTGGCCGGATGCAGCTGGCGCTGATGTTCTCATGTACCAAAAAGCAGACAGGAATTTTAAAAAGGTCACAGGGTGTTTTTCTTCTGAAGGCTCCAACTGAAGCATTTTACGGATTTCCCTGGGGAGAACGTCTCAGAGATAAGGGGCTGCGTCACAGAGGGATCCCCGTTAAAGGTTGCAATTGCTCTCGACAGTTCCCAGCGGGGGCAGCGAAATGACCATACTTCCCGCGGTTCTGCGGCCCCTGGTCAGGAAAGCCATGGGCCGTGGGTGGGTATGCCAACGCAGACCCTGAATAAAAAACTATTTATTTGCTTACTGGATCTATTTATTTAGATATCTATTTGGGCTTTGCACAAGCACCACTGTGAGAACAGGACATTGGGCAAAAACGACAGCTGGCAGGTGGTCCTGTGGGTTAAACCACAGAGCCTACGACTTGCCGATCAGAAGGTCGGCGGTTCAAATCCCCGTGACGGGGTGAGCTCCCGTTGCTCAGTCCCTGCTCCTGCCAACCTAGCAGTTCGAAAGCACACCAGTGCAAGTAGATAAATAGGTACCGCTGCTGTGGGAAGGTAAACAGCATTTCCGTATGCTCTGGTTTCCGTCACGGTGTCCCGTTGCGCCAGAAGCAGTTTAGTCATGCTGGCCACATGACCCGGAAAGCTGTATGCGGACAAACACCAGCTCCCTCGGCCTGAAAGTGAGATGAGCGCCCCATAGTCGCCTTTGACTGGACTTAACCGTCCAGGGGTCCTTGACCTTTTATGTTTTAAGATGCAGTAGGAAAAGATTTAAGGGACGCAGGTGGTGCTGTGGGTTAAACCACAAAGCCTAGGGCTTGCTGATAAGAAGGTTGGTGGTTCGAATCCCCACGACGGGGTGAGCGCCCATTGCTCGGTCCCTTCTCCTGCCAACCTAGCAGTACGAAAGCACGTCAAAAGTGCAAGTAGATAAATTGGTACCACTCCGGCGTTTCCGTGCGCTGCTCTGGTTCGCCAGAAGCGGCATAGTCGTGCCGGCCACATGACCCGGAAGCTGTACGCCGGCTCCCTCGGCCAATAAAGCAAGATGAGCGCCGCAACTCCAGAGTCGTCCGTGACTGAACCTAACGGTCAGGGGTCCCTTTACCTAGGAAAAGATTTGCAATGGAAACCGTGCAGGATTGGAGAGAGATCCAAGGATTCAATGAATCCTATCTATGTTTAAAGTTGATTGTATTTGAATGGAAATATTTGTAAAAACTGAAAATAAACCACAATGAAACAAAAATAGGCTTACAAAACTCTTACAGGCTTTTATTTAAAGGTATAGTCTGTATTTCACTATGGAATCCTCTAATGTCAGGAAGAAATCTGCGTAAGGTACTGTATAGTCTCCTGTGAATTTTTTCCTTCCTCTCCCTTTTCCCAACCAGTTAGTCAAATGAAATAAACTCTTTATGTACAGTATAAACTCTGTTATGGATAACAGCAGGGGGCGCTCTTTGACCTCCCCATTTAACAGGGAGTTCAGCGAGTGATTTTCTCTTTCCCGTGTTGCCGCAACCTTTGCAAGGCGTCCAGATCCAGAACCATGCAGTGCAGATCTTCGGAGTCGGTGGTGTCGTGAGCCCCCAGGCGGACGTAAAACTCCTTGGCCGGCCGGTTCCATTCCATGGCGACAAACTTCATCTCCACGCAGCCGGCCTCCAGGGCAATCTACGTCCGAGGAGGAGGACAGAGAACGGACATAGCAAAGGTTCGCTGGATTTACGTATAAGCTAAACAAGCTACAGTGGACGCTCGGGTTGCGAACGTGATGCGTGCGGGATGCACGTTTGCAACCAGCAGCGGCGCGTCTGCGCACACGCTGGTTGCAATTCGGCACTTCTGCGCATGCGCAAAGCGTGATTTAGCACTTTTGTGCATGCACAACCACCAGAACCCGGAAGTAACCCATTCCGGGTTTTGGCGGTCTGTAACCTGAAAAAACACAACCTGAAGCATCTGTAACCTGAGGTATGACTGTATAGCTTAGGGCCCCACTCTCTTGGGGTCCCCAAAAAAAATTTAAAGGGGAAAAATAACCTGGATGTACATTTGCAAAATATGAGATAAAAAAACAAATTAAATAAAACCTACCTACAGCAACAGCATTTTATGTTGTGTTGTGTAGGCTCCTATGAAAAAAGTCATGGGCCCCGCCTGCTAGCCTGCTCCCTAAAATATCACTGGTTTGCTCCTTTCTATATATAGGGTGCCTACATTCTGCTATTTCTAATTATTAGTAGTTTGCATCATATGTTTACACCTATTATTATTTCATGTTATAGCAAGTTTCTAGACCTGGATTATGAGTCTTTGTAAATTGTGTTTCTAGAGGAGCTTTTCTTATTGCCAAATGCCAATGTGTTTGCATTATGAAGTTTGTTATGAATTTAAAAAACCATTTAAAGTTAGAGCTTAATTATTTCACTATTAATATAAAGGTAAAGGTACCCCTCCTTGTACGGGCCAGTCTTGACAGACTCTAGGGTTGTGCGCTCATCTCACTCTAGAGGCCGGGAGCCGGCACCGTCCGCAGACACTTCCGGGTCACGTGGCCAGTGTGACATCGCTGCTCTGGCGAGCCTGCACCAGCGCAGCACACGGAACACCGTTTACCTTCCCGCCAGAGCGGTACCTATTTATCTACTTGCACTTTAAGGGTGCTTTCGAACTGCTAGGTGGGCAGGAGCAGGGACCAAAAGACAGGAGCTCACCCCGCCGCGGGGATTCGAAGCGCCGACCATACGATCGGCAAGTCCTAGACACTGTGGTTTTACCCACAGCGCCACCCGCGTCCCCACTATTAATATACTTCTTCCTAATTGCATTTCACTATTAATATACTTGAGGGACACAGGTGGCGCTGTGGTCTAAACCACAGAGCTTAGGGCTTGCTGATCAGAAGGTTGGAGGTTCGAATCCCCGCAATGACGGGGTGAGCTCCCATTCCTCGGTCCCTGCTCCTGCCAACCTAGCAGTTCGAAAGCACGTCAAAGTGCAAGTGGATAAATAGGCACCGCTCCGGCGGGAAGGTGAATGGCGTTTCTGTGCGCTGCTCTGGTTCGCCAGAAGCGGCTTAGTCCTGCTGGCCACATGACCCGGAAGCTGTACACCGGCTCCCTCGGCCAATAAAGCGAGATGAGCGCCGCAACCCCAGAGTCGGACACGACTGGACCTAACGGTCAGTGGTCCCTTTACCTTTTAGTAAAATACTTCTACTTAATCGGATTTCAGTTCAACAATCATATTGATTAATGTCTCAACAAATGAAATTGATCTGTAAAAAATGTTACTTGAAAAGAAAAGAGGGACATTGCACATACTTTGTAAACCAAGAAAATCTTTAATAAAAATACATTTTAAAAAATTGCTTTGATAAAATACAGCAACAAATTGGACATATAAAGGACCCCATTACCTTCAGTAGCTTAGGGCCTCATCAAACCTAAATCCGGCCCTGGGTGCATTGCAGAGGGTTGGACTAGATGACCCTCGGGATCCCTTCTGACTCGGCAATTCTAGGGCCTTGCTTTAAAACATTCCCCACGCCACTCGGATGGGTGTGCTCATCAGTATGTGGATGACACCCAGCTCTACCTTTCTTTCAAATCAGAACCAGCGAAGGCAGTGAAGGTCCTGTGCATGTCTGGAGGCGGTTCGAGGATGGATGGCGGCTAACAGATTGAGGTGGAATCCTGACAGGACAGAAGTGCTGTTTTGGGGGGACAGGGGGCGGGCGGGTGTGGAGGACTCCCTGGTCCTGAATGGGGCAACTGTGCCCCTGAAGGACCAGGTGCGCAGCCTGGGAGTCATTCTGGACTCACCGCTGTCCATGGAGGCGCAGGTCAATTCTGTGTCCAGGGCAGCTGTCTGCCAGGTGCGCAGGATGAGACCCTCCCTGCCCGCAGACAGTCTCACCAGAGTGGTGCATGCTCTGGTTATCTCCTGCTTGGACTACTGCCATGCGCTCTACGTGGGGCTACCTTTGAAGGTGACTTGGAAACTACAACTAATCCAGAACACGGCAGCTAGACTGGGGACTGGGAGCGGCCGCCAAGACCACATAACACCGGTCCTGAGAGATCTGCATTGGCTCCCAGCACGTTTCCGAGCACAATTCAAAGTGTTGGTGCTTCCCTTGAAGGCCCTAAATGGCCTCAAAGGCCCAGTAGACCTGAAGAAGGGGACGCGGGTGGCGCTGTTGGTTAAACCACAGAGCCTAGGGCTTGCCGATCAGAAGGTCGGCGGTTCGAATCCCCGCGACGGGGTGAGCTCCCGTTGCTCGGTCCCTGCTCCTGCCAACCTAGCAGTTCAAAGGCACGTCAAAGTGCGAGTAGATAAATAGGTACCGCTCCGGCCAGAAGGTAAACGACGTTTCTGTGCGCTGCTCTGGTTCGCCAGAAGTGGCTTAGTCATGCTGGCCACATGACCCGGAAGCTGTATGCCGGCTTCCTCGGCCAATAAAGCGAGATGAGCACCGCAACCCCAGAGTTGTCCGCTACCCTAGAGTCATCCATCATTCTGCCCGGACACTGAGGTCCAGCTCCGAGGGCCTTCTGGCGGTTCCCTCACTGCGAGAGGCCAAGTTACAGGGAACCAGGCAGAGGGCCTTCTCGGTGGTGGCCCCCGCCCTGTGGAACGCCCTCCCAGCAGATGTCAAGGAAATAAACAGCTATCTGACTTTTAGAAGACATCTGAAGGCAGCCCTGTTTAGGGAAGTTTTGAATGTTTGACGTTTTATTGTGTTTTTAATATTCTGTCGGGAGCTGCCAAGAGCGGATGGGAAACCCAGCCAAATGGGGGCGGGGTATAAATAATAAATTATTATGATTATTATTATCTGCTCCCACTGCCCAAATGGATCCTGGGAACTGTAGTCCACTAAGGATGCTGAGCACTGTTTGGAAACTTTGTTTTCCCAATCTGGGGCCCTCCAGATGTTTTGAGCTGCAGCAAGCGCAGTGGGTTGGGATAGATGGTCTTTGGGGGTCCCTTCCAACTCTACGATTCCATAAGGATGGCAACCCTATTCCTCTTTCTGATGTAGGGGCTGTATTCTGGGATGCAGGTGGGCCCCCCCGAAATTGCAACGCTTTTTCGGGGAGCAGGAGGCGGCTGCAAGCTATAGATCCCAGGAAATGATCAAAATATAAGCAGGATTTCAGGCTGCCAACTCACCTCTGCTACTTTGCTCAATAACTGCTTCCCGATTCCTTTGCCTGGCGGAGAAGGTGGACAGAAAGAGGAGTCGGTAGGAGCCGCAACAAAAACAGCCTTCCCCAACTTGGCGCCCTCCGGCCATTTGGAACTACAACTCCCACCAGCCGCGGCGCCGATGGGAGTTGTAGCGCAAAACAGCTGGAGGGCACCAGCTTCCGAATAAGAACTCCACCAAAAAAACTAGGGGATTCTGTAAAAAGCACACAGATTAATAGTCCAACGTTGGACTGTAAAACATTATAAATAGACCATAGCAAGGGGGGGAACCAGAAGAATCCAATTTTTGAACTAGAATTGGTGTGATTCTTCAGACATTTGCCAGAACCTCATTGCAGTGGGTTCTGATTCTATAATTCCCAATTCTCTCACTGGGCTGTAAATGAGAGAAGGAGTCCGGGCGTCGGAGTCCAAAGTTGCTTTTTAAACCGCAGCATAAGAGATAAGCGAAAATGGAACCATTTTAACACCAGCGAAGTTACTCTTTATTTACAAAAGGCCGAAAGAGGATGGGAGCAATTTTCGCAGGCTGTGTGGCTCTTCCTTGTGCTGAGTTGTAAAGAAAACGACCATAATAATGCATGTTTTCACCTATATAAAAGGCAGGAAAATAGGAGGGCGTTGCACAATTACACCAGTCTTACTCTGAGGTGTAACTTCCTTTAAAAACAGGAGCAACTTCAGTTTTGAAAGGGCTCCTTCTACTTCGGTTCTGCTCCCAACCTCTTTCGAAATCCTTTATCTATATTATAGATTCTCGTCTAATTGCCAACACCTTTGTAAGTGATTTTGTTCTAACTCCACATACTTTCTCCCAGGTCCATAGTCCGGTGACCTAGAGTAGCTATCGATAATCTTTGTGCCCAAACACACACAGCCTAGTTTTTCTAAGAATCACAGAACTGGAAAGTTGGAAGGGACCTAAGGGTCATCCAGCCTGACCCGCGGTGTGCCACTCTGTAGTTAACTAGGAGAATAATTAATGGTTGCTATTAATTTGATTTTGAATTGATTTTAGAATGAATTGACCCGGGTGCCCACCAGATGTTTTGGACGTTGGGAGTGGTAGTCCAAAAACATCTGGAGGGCACCGGGTTGGGGAAGGCTAGTTTTTAAGCCTCCTTACTTGCCTCCAAGTTAAGGGTCCGTTTAGGTTGTTGCGCCGTTACTCCTGTTCAGGGAAGTTTTTAATGTTTGGTGAATTACAGTGGCACCTTGGTTGACGAACTGAATCCGTTCCGGAAGTCCGTTCCTAAACCAAAGCCTTCTTAATTTATAAATGGAACACACTCAACAGGAAGCAGAACATGTTCTGCTTCCAAGGCAAAGTTCACAAACCAAAACACCTACATCCGGGTTTGCAGCATTCTTAATCCGAGTTGTTCATAAACTAAAGGTAAAGGGACCCCTGACCATTAGGTCCAGTCGTGGCCGACTCTGGGGTTGCGGCGCTCATCTCGCTTTATTGGCCGAGGGAGCTGGGGTACAGCTTCAGGGTCATGTGGCCAGCAGGACTAAGCCGCTTCTGGCGAACCAGAGCAGCGCACGGAAACGCCGTTTACCTTCCCGCCAGAGCGGTACCTATTGATGTACTTGCACTTTGACGTGCTTTTGAACTGCTAGGTTGGCAGGAGCTGGGACCGAGCAACGGGAGCTCACCCTGTCGTGGGGATTCGAACTGCCGACTTCTGATCGGCAAGTCCTAGGCTCTGTGGTTTAACCCACAGCGCCACCCGCGTTCATAAACTAAACTGTTCTTAAACCAAGGTACCACTGTATTGTATTTTAATATTCTGTTGCAAGCCGCCCAGAGTGGCTGGGGAAACCCAGCCAGATGGGCGGGGTATAAATAATAAATGATTATGATTATGATTATTTGCGAGGGATGGGCTAGATGACCCACAGATGTCCCTTTCCAGCTGTACCTTTCTATATACCCAGCACAAAAGCTGAGTTGTAGCATCTTCTCCGAGGAAGGAGAGAGGAGGCTCTCGATTGGTCGACAGAATCCCCTAGGTGCCTCACAGCCCCTGACACTGCTATAACTTGGCCGGACGCTCCCACCACGTACCTCTGAATTCTGCCACCACGTAGAGGTTTTCCAGGTACACCATTCTTCCGTGGTTGACGTTGTACCCAAAGAAGTACAGGGCATGGCCAATAGGACGAGCTGCAGTGGGGAAAATAGCAAAGGATAGGTCTTCATGCAAGGGAGTAAACGGTGGTAGGAGAAAATATTATTCCTCTTGCTCTGCCCCTTCAACTTACTAGCACTTTACACCTTGGAGTAATTTACACCAAGGAGCTGAGCTTAGGGTGGGGGTGCATTGGGGGAAATAGCAAAGCATAGGTCTTCATGCAAGGGAGTAAACGGCAGTAGGAGAAAGGAAAATTCTTCCTCTTGCTCTGCTCCTTCAACTTACTAGCACTTTACACCTTAGAGTAATTTACACCAAGGAGCTGAGCTTAGGGTGGGGATGCATTGGGGGAAATAGCAAAGGATAGGTCTTCGTGCAATGGAGTAAACGGCAGTAGGAGAAAATATTATTCCTCTTGCTCTGTCCCTTCAACTTACTAGCACTTTACACCTTGGAGTAATTTACACCAAGGAACTGACCTTAGGGTGGGGGAGCATTGGGGGAAATAGCAAAGGATAGGTCTTCATGCAATAGAGTAAACGGTGGTAGGAGATAGAGAAATTCTTCCTCTTGCTCTGTCCCTTCAACTTACTAGCACTTTACACCTGGGAGTAATTTACACCAAGGAGCTGAGCTTACAGTGGGGATGGCTCTTACCTGGCTTGCACCCATTTTCCACAGGCTGTTCAGCCAGGAGGCATTTGAAGAAGGGGTCCTTGCCAAAGCCGTCCGCTTTTAAAACTGCGTGCCGGGAAGGAAAACAAGGAAGGAAAAAGTGTTTTAGGTCGAGTCCACTCTGGACCTGGCTAAATGGAATTGCAGAGTTGGAAGGGACCTGGGGATCATCTAGTCCAACCCCATGCAAGGCAGGAATCGCGATTCAAGAATCCCTGTTTAAAAACCTCTGAAAGACAGTCCACCATCTTCCAAGGCAGCCCCTTCCACCCGCTTTCACCACCATAAAATTATTGCTAATGTTTAGTTGGACTCTCCCATTTTGCCGTCGGTTCGGGTGGAGCCAGAACCAACGAAAGAGGCAGAGTCACCGAATTGTGGCAGTGCGGTGCAGTGGTTAGAGGGTTTCAAGAACTCAAGCAGAGCCTTCTTATTGATGATTTTATTGCTTCATCTTTTTGGGGGAAGCAGTTTTGAGGGTGTTTTGTTTTTTGTTTTACAATCAAGCGGTGTACAAAACTGATCAAATAAATAAATATGAAACAGAAAAGTCCCAGTATGCTATATTACCTATATTAACAAGTGAGAACTTAAAAGAAAACTCAGGACTGCATTGCCACTTTCTTAAGAGCGATGGGCTGATTTGTACTTGCAACTTTTTTGGGGTAACAACTTTAGAGGCAGTTTGCAGCAAAACTTCCTGGAACTCTTTATTGGCGTGGAGAGAGCTTATGGATTCGCACCCGGCACGCCTAACGCAGCACTCCCAGCCTTACCTTGAGAATTGATCGTCACATCCTCCAGTAAGTGGTGAAAGTCAGCAATTTCCTGGGCGGATCGAAGAACAGAAAGCAGGCATTCAAGTCAACGTTCAAAAGCTCCCTGGCGCTGCGCCAGGCCTCGCCCAGGGTTCTCTGTGTGCCAGACTTCTTCAGAGTAGTGATCTACTATGAGTGGTGTAGAATCACAGAACGGTAGAGTTGGACGGGACCCCCAAGGGACATCTAGCTGAACCCCCTGCAATGCAGGAATCTTTAGCCCGATGCGGAGCTCGAACCCGTGACCCTAAGCACCAGGGCCGGATTTAGGTCTGATGAGGCCCTAAGCAAGGTAATGGGGCCCTTGATATGTCCAGCTGTCCTTTGTCAACAACAAATTGTCGCTGTTTTTTGTGTTGAATATATGCTATATGGTCATTTATGGACCTAAAAAGTATAGCAGTTTGAAAGCACGTCAAAGTGCAAGTGGATAAATAGGCACCGCTCCGGTGGGAAGGTAAATGGCGTTTCCATGCGCTGCTCTGGTTCGCCAGAAGCGGCTTAGTCCTGCTGGCCACAAGACCCGGAAAAGCTGTGGACAAACGCCAGCTCCCTCGGCCAGTAAAGCGAGATGAGCGCCGCAACCCCAGAGTCGTCCGCGACTGGACTTAACGGTCAGGGGTCCCTTTACCTTTACCTTTTAAAGAGGTATCTAAAGCCATTTGCGAGGGACGCGGGTGGCGCTGTGGGTTAAACCACAGAGCCTAGGGCTTGCCGATCAGAAGGTCAGCAGTTCAAATCCCCGCAATGACGGGGTGAGCTCCCGTTGCTCGGTCCCTGCTCCTGCCAACCTAGCAGTTCAAAAGCACCTCAAAGTGCAAGCAGATAAATAGGTACCGCTCCGGCGGGAAGGTGAATGGCGTTTCCGTGCGCTGCTCTGGTTCGCCAGAAGCGGCTCAGTCATGCTGGCCACATAACCCAGAAGCTGTATGCCGGCTCCCTCGGCCAGTAAAGCGAGATGAGCGCCACAACCCCAGAGTCGGTCACGACTGGACCTAACGGTCAGGGGTCCCTTTACCTTTAAAGCCATTTGCACATAACAAATAGGAGCCTACAAAACACTGTTGCTGTATGCAGGTTTTATTTTATTTGTTTTTTATCTTATATTTTGGAAATGTACATCCAGTTGTTTTTTCCTGTAAAAAAATTTTGGGCCCCCATAATTTGTATAATTTGGAATATATAATTTGGCTTGATTGAAAACTTTTAATAAATATTATTTTTTTAAATGGGGGTGGGGGCAAGAGAGTGGGGCCCTGGGCTACAACTTGCTTAGCTGATGCGTACATCCGGCACTGCCCAGCACCCTGTTCTAACAGTGGCGAGAAACCTGTCTGCGGGATTCGAACTCAAGACCGCACTCACATGTATCAGGCTCATGAGGTTCTCGCAATCCTCGACCGTGGCTTCTCGGATGACACACTCCATCCTCCTCCGCCGGCGACGCGCGTCTCCAAAGCCTCTCTTTGCGTTACCAGGAACCTGCTTTTTTTATTATACGCCCCACCCCACCCGTGGAGTGCGCAGCCTTCCCGATCTCTCGTGAAAAAGTGAGATATTTTCCCACCTGGGAAGATGCGTGCCGGCGAGAGGTGGAAAAGTGCGACTCCGAAGTCGCGGCGCAAAGCGTGGGAGTTTTTAACACCCGCGGAGGAGCGCGTCTCTAAGACGCTTAGGGAGGGAGGGAGGGAGGGCAGTGGGCGCCCGCCCACGCAAAAGGGGCGGGGCAAGCGGTAGAGAACAAAGGGAGAACGGCAGCCAGCCCCCACCTGAGCAGGGGGGGGGGCTGTTGCGCCCTTCTGCCACCCCCGCCCCAGATCCGAGCCTGTGGGGGGATGCGCCAACCGTGCGCCAGAGCTGCGCCCCCCCATCAAGTAAGACAGTAACAGTACTTCTCTAACTGACCAATCATGTCGGTTCGGCACCCCCCAAAAAAGTCCTCCCCCCAAAAAACCGTCCTGGCTACCTCCATGCCTCCAGGCTGCTCCCAGGCACCATCAAAGTAGTTTTACGTTGCGGGTGGGGCGGGGCGAGCATCATCCTGGTAACTAGTCGTTTAGTCGTGTCCACCTCTTCGTGACCCCCTGGACCAGAGCACGCCAGGCCCTCCTGTCTTCCACTGCCTCCCGCAGTTTGGTCAAACTCATGCTGGTGGCTTCGAGAACACTGTCCCACCATCTCGTCCTCTGTCGTCCCCTTCTCCTTGGGCCCTCCATCTTTCCCAACATCAGGGTCTTTTCCAGGGAGTCTTCTCTTCTCAGCAGCCACTCCCAGATTGATTGATTCCAGTATACCTGAAGGAGCGTCTCCACCCCCATCGTTCTGCCTGGACACTGAGGTCCAGCGCTGAGGGCCTTCTGGCGGTTCCCTCACTGCGAGAAGTGAGGTTGCAGGGAACCAGGCAGAGGGCCTTCTCGGTGGTGGCGCCTGCCCTGTGGAACACCCTCCCACCAGATGTCAAGGAAATAAACAACTACCTGACTTTTAGAGGACATCTGAAGGCAGCCCTGTTTAGGGAAGCTTTTAATGTTTGATGTTTTATCGTGTTTTTCCTATTCTGTTGGGAGCTGCCCAGAGTAGCTGGGGAGGCCCGGCCAGATGGACGGGGTATAAGTAATAAATTGTTGTTGTTGTTGCTGTTATCAATCACTTGCTATCCTAGCTTACTCACAGCAGCCATCAGGGGTTTTCCCTGCATGCAAACCCAACCCCCTCAATCTTATGTTGTTGTTGTTGAGTCGTTGTCCAACCATCTCGTCCTCCGTCGTCCCCTTCTCCTTGTGCCCTCCATCTTTCCCAACATCAGGGTCTTTTCCAGGGAGTCTTCTCTTCTCATGAGGTGGCCAAAGTCTTGGAGCCTCAGCTTCAGGATCTGTCCTCCCAGTGAGCACTCAGGGCTGATTTCCTTCAGAATGGAGAGGTTTGATCTTCTTGTAGTCCATGGGACTCTCCAGAGTCTCCTCCAGCACCAGAATTCAAAAGCATCCATTCTTCGGCAATCAGAACTTCTTTATGGTCCAGCTCTCACTTCCATACATCACTACTGGGAAAACCAGAGCTTTAACTAGACGGACCTTTGTTGGCAAGGTATAACCAAGCACATTTAACATGGCCGACACTCTCCTGACACGCACAAAAATATGTCAGTCTTTAAGACGCCCCTGGAGTTTGTTTGTCTCTGGGTCAACGGGATTCTGTTTTGTGTGAACTCTGTGACCGCCCCTTTACGAATTCTTACATAATTTTACACAATCCAGATTACATGCACATTGTGCCTCTGTCCCCGATACGTTATCAGCAAACAGGTATCTCAACCAACTTTGCCTTGGCAGTGTTTTCCCTTTTATATGCGTCAGAGAACCTAGTTGCTGAGTTAGGAGAAATTGTGGCTCAGCGGCCGCAACCTCCGCGTTCTCAAGGAAAAGGTTCTGTAGTAATATCCAAGGCAACACGATGAACAAATTCAATGATACGATATCAATATACACTCTTTATATACAGTGGTACCTCGGGTTAAGTACCGTATTTTTTGCACCACAACACTCACTTTTTTCCTCCTAGAAAGTAAGGGGAAGTGTCTGTGTGTGTTATGGAGCGAATGCCTGCGGGTGGCGGGGGGGGGATCTGTTGGGATACTGCCAGGGAGACAAAGTCCATCATGGCCCCCAAGCCGGCTGCCGGACGATCCATCGATCTCCCGTAGATGCAGTATCAGCAATTAGCGACACGAGCTTCCAGAACTAGCTTGCCACATTCCAGAGCTCATGCACACTCTATCAGCAGATAATGCACAGCAAAAGTCGCACTCAGGAGAGCATTATTTACAAGTTTTATTCAGCGTTGATCAGAACAAAAAAACATGACTGCCTGCTTCAGTGTCTCCGACACAGAGAGAGACGAAAGCAAAGACACAACAGAAACATCCTGTGAAACAGGAAATACGCAGGCTGTGACACAAACATCCTGCTCCCTTTTAAGGTGGAACGGAAATATCCTAACATCCTCCCCCTTTCCGTGTAACCTGTAGTACCTGTGGTTCAACCCAATTGCAACCTTTGTACGTAAACCTTAAGTTGTTCTCTGTTAACAACCTTAGACAACAGATCAGCAGGAATTTCATTTCCTGGCATGTAGGACACCTGAATGAGTCCTTTCTGAATACACTCCCAGGTGGTGGTGGTGGGGATCTGCTGCAGTCGTGAGCAGAGGATCTATGGTTCCCCTTCCTTCCCTCCTCCGTGGCTCGCTTTGAAACAGCAAAGCGGGAGAAGAGCCGCTGAGTGGGGAGGAGAGAGGGACAGAGAGCCTGCTTGCTTTAAAGGAGCAAAGCGGGAGAGGAGAGGAGCCTTCTCCCCTTAAACCCCTCTTCTGCATTATTAGCAGCATCCTTCTCCACCCACCCCACGCGTGCTTCTTCTCCCCTTAAACCCCTCTTCTGCATTATTAGCAGCATCCTTCTCCACCCACCCCACGTGTGCTTCTTCTCCCCTTAAACCCCTCTTCTGCATTATTAGCAGCATCCTTCTCCACCCACCCCACGTGTGCTTCTTCTCCCCTTAAACCCCTCTTCTGCATTATTAGCAGCATCCTTCTCCACCCACCCCACGTGTGCTTCTTCTCCCCTTAAACCCCTCTTCTGCATTATTAGCAGCATCCTTCTCCACCCACCCCACGTGTGCTTCTTCTCCCCTTAAACCCCTCTTCTGCATTATTAGCAGCATCCTTCTCCACACACCCCACGTGTGCTTCTTCTCCCCTTAAACCCCTCTTCTGCATTATTAGCAGCATCCTTCTCCACACATCCCACGCGTGCGCCTTGTCCCTTCAGTGCTTTTCCTTCCCTCCCCACTTAAAACGTGGTTACAAAGCACGGATCCACATGGATCCTCAGGATTTTTGCACTGGTTCACCCCAAATTCACCGTCAGATCACATAGCATGTCCATGGCTACATCTTGCACCAAAAAAATCACGCACCCACTGTGGTGGGGCCACAGTGGTGCAAAAACGTGGTTACAAAGCATGGATCGACATGGATCCTCAGGATTTTTGCATTGGGCTACCTCAAACTCACCGTCAGATCACGTCTGTGGCCACAGCATGAACCACAAAAATCATACATCCACTATTTTGTTAAGAATATTTTTTTTCTTGTTTTCCTCCTCTAAAAACTACGTGCGTGTTATGGTCGGGTGCGTGTTATAGAGTGAAAAATACGGCACTTAATTCATTCCGGAGGTCTGTTCTTAACCTGAAACTGTCCTTAACCTGAGGTACCACTTTAGCTAATGGGGCCTCCTGCTGCTGCTATGCCGCCGGAACATGATTTCTGTTCTCATCCTGAAGCAAAGTTCTTAACCTAAAACACTATTTCTGGGTTAGTCAAGTCTGTAACCTGAAGCGTATGTAACCTAAAGCTTATGTAACCTGAGGTACCACTGTAATATGAAACATATGAAATCACATAAACAGAAAACGTATAAAACTCTGAAAGTCACTAAATATGTACTCTTGATGGATTCTCTTGAAAACATAAAACCAAATAAACATAAGTCTTATAAGTTTCTGAAGTTTTTGAAGACTATGCAAGTCTGTGAAAGAAGCAATGTATCAGATTCTTCTCTGGTGAAAAGAGGCTGTAAAGCTTTGTTTATGTCGTCCAACGCTGCCAAAGTGGTTCGCAAACAGACGTTGTGAACAGTGATTCTGGATATACCCGCTGTTTGGTGGAATTCTTCAGCACAGCAGAAGGATACAGAATTGCTTCATAAACTATAAAAGAATACGAAAACAATGACCTGCATATGCATGGTAACTACAATAAACTCAAAATTTTATGAACTATACACATAAACTGTATGGGACACAGGTGAGGCTGTGGGTTAAACCACAGAGCCTAGGACTTGCCGATCAGAAGGTTGGAGGTTCGAATCACTGCGACGGGGTGAGCTCCCGTTGCTCAGTCCCTGCTCCTGCCAACCTAGCAGTTCAAAAGCACCTCAAAGTGCAAGTAGATAAGGTGAACGGCAAGTAGATAAGGTGGGAAGGTGAACGGCATTTCCATGCACTGCTCTGGTTCGCCAGAAGCGGCTTAGTCATGCTGGCCACATGACCCGGAAGCTGTATGCCGGCTCCCTCGGCCAATAAAGCGAGATGAGCGCCACAACCCCAGAGTCGGACACGACTGGACCTAACGGTCAGGGGTCCCTTTACCTTTAACCTCTATACACATAAACTATAATGTCAAAATCATGTGAAATAAAACCAAAGGTACATACCCATCTATATGGTGAATGGAAAAGTTTAACCACAATAGCTATGGAGCAGTGGTCATAAAGTTACGTAAGGTAGTTCTCAAGGAAAAGGTGCGGTCCAAGGCACAGCCTCATTCAACTCCTGCCCGAACCCAGCATTTTCTTGACTGTGCACGGCTCCAGAGGTGGCTGGACCTCAGGGCCAGGTGAATAGTCAAGGTACAGAAATGCTTGCCCGCCCCCAGAAGTGGCTGCAATCGAAGGGAGCATCTCCACTGACAACTCGCAGCAGGCGGGGTCGTCTTCAGGGATTGTCAAATAAATGGCTCCTAGCGGCAATGGCTGCTGTTTTTTTTCTGCGAGATCCCATTTATACCTAGGTAAAGGTAAAGGGACCCCTGTCCATTAGGTCCAGTCATGACCGACTCTGGGGTTGCAGCACTCATCTCGCTCTATAGGCCGAGGGAGCCGGCGTACAGCTTCCCGGTCATGTGGTCAGCAGGACTAAGCCACTTCTGGCAAACCAGAGCAGCGCACGGAAACGCCGTTTACCTTCCCGCCAGAATGGTACCTATTTATCTACTTGCACTTTGACGTGCTTTCAAACTGCTAGGTTGGCAGGAGCAGGGACCGAACAACAGGAGCTCACCCCGTCGCGGGGATTCGAACCACCGACCCTCTGATCGGCAAGTCCTAGGCTCTGTGTTTTAACCCGCAGTGCCACCCGCGTCCCTTGTTTAGTTGTTTAGTCGTGTCCGCCTCTTCGTGACCCCATGGACCAGAGCACGCCAGGCACTCCTGTCTTTCACTGCCTCCCGCAGTTTGGTCAAACTCATGTTTGTAGCTTCAAGAACACTGTCCCACCATCTCGTCCTCCGTCGTCCCCTTCTCCTTGTGCCCTCCATCTTTCCCAACATCAGAGTCTTTTCCAGGGAGTCTTCTCTTCTCATGAGGAGGCCAAAGTCTTGGAGCCTCGGCTTCAGGATCTGTCCTTCCAGTGAGCACTCAGGGCTGATTTCCTTCAGAATGGATCGGTTGGATCTTCTTGCAGTCCATGGGACTCTCCAGAGTCTCCTCCAGCACCAGAATTCAAAAGCATCCATTCTTCGGCGATCAGAACTTCTTTATGGTCCAGCTCTCACTTCCATACATCACTACTGGGGAAACCAGAGCTTTAACTACACGGACCTTTGTTGGCAAGGTGATAAAACTAATTCCGCATTTGTAGGAAACCAATGCTTTGGTGTTGCAGCACCTGCGCTGTGGAACTCCCTGCCAATTGTCACCCAGCGGGCAATTTCGCTGCGCATCACCTGCTAAAAACATACTTGTTTAGCCGACCTGACCCAAATATGGAGAAAGTTGGCTGTTTTTAGCTTATCATTGGTGTTAATTGTACAGTGGTACCTTGGTTTAAGAACAGCTTAGTTTATGAACAACTTGGATTAAGCATGCTGCAAACCTGAAAGTAGGTGTTTTGGTTTGTGAACTTTGCCTTGGAAGCAGAGTGTCAATTGAGTCCCCAGCTGCAACGGGAAAGCCTGCCTTGGTTTAATAATAATACTACTACTACTACTACTACTACTAATAATAATAATAATAATAATAATTTATTTATACCCTGCCCATCAGGCTGGGCTTCCCCAGTAAAATACAGTAATGATTTTTCATATCAAACAGTGTCATCAATGCTATGAAAATTATCTAGGAGGAAAACACTGTAACTTAATTAACAAGCCAATCCCCTGAGCCTATCTGCATCTCCCAACTTTGCATTTCTATCTCTTTCACCACACTCCATTGCTAAACTCCTGGAAGAAGACTAACACAGGAATCCTATACATATCTAGTCAGAAGCAACTACTATTGAGTTCAGTGGGATTTGCTCCCAGGTGTGCAATGACAACCCTAGACAGCATCTTAAAAAGCCTTGCCGAGAAAGGTCCGTATAGTTAAAGCTCTGGTTTTCCCAGTAGTGATGTATGGAAGTGAGAGCTGGACCATCAAGAAGGCTGATCGCCGAAGAATGGATGCTTTTGAATTCTGGTGCTGGAGGAGACTCTGGAGAGTCCCATGGACTGCAAGAAGATCAAACCTCTCCATTCTGAAGGAAATCAGCCCTGAGTGCTCACTGGAAGGACAGATCCTGAAGCTGAGGCTCCAATACTTTGGCCACCTCATGAGAAGAGAAGACTCCCTGGAAAAGACCCTGATGCTGGGAAAGATGGAGGGCACAAGGAGAAGGGGACGACGGAGGACGAGATGGTGGGACAGTGTTCTCGAAGCTACCAGCATGAGTTTGACCAAACTGCGGGAGGCAGTGGAAGACAGGAGTGCCTGGCGTGCTCTGGTCCAGGGGGTCACGAAGAGGCGGACACGACTAAACGACTCAACAATAACAGGCAAATACAGGATTGCAGCCTCACTGAAAGCCCCCATAAAGGTAAAGGTACCCCTGACCGTTAGGTCCAGCCACTTTGGTTTAAACGCTTTGGTTTAAGAACGGACTTCCGGAACGGATTAAGTGCGCCAAACAAGCTACCACTGTATGTTGAATGTTTTAAATAGCTGCTTTTCGCTGTTTTTACTGTGCAGCTAGGACCAGGGAGGGACCTGGGTTCAAATTCCCGCTTGGCCACGAAGCTCCCTGGGTGACCTTGGGGGCCTGTCGCTGCCTCTCTTAGCCTAGCCTACCTCGCTGGGTTGTTGTGGGGGGGTGAATTCAGGAGCAGAAGAGACCTGTGTAACATTGAGCTACTTGGAGAAAAAGATGGGAGACAGATGCAATCGTCCCCAGAACATTACTGTCTTATTCTTTTCGTAAGCTGCTTCGAGGGGTGGATAAGAGTTTGTGAAATAAAGCATAGAATTGTAGCGTTTAAAGGGACCCCGAGGGTCATCTAGACCAACCCGCTGCGAACCTGAGCACGAAAAAACTTCTACCTCCTTGCAGATCAAAGATGCTGGAGAAGGCAGCATAGTTGGACTTTTTGGATCTGGCTGACCTTATTGGAAGAATCCAGAGAGAGGAGGAACATCAAGAAGAATGGAAGAAATTTAAGGAACGTTTAGTAAAATACAATAATATAACATAAGAGGAAATACTTGCAAGCACTAAATTTGGCTTAGGATTAAATTATGTTGAATGTATAAGATGATGGATTGAGAATATTATGAAAAGAAAGGAAGTTAGTGATCTGAACAAGTTAATTTTATTAGAAGTGGATATCGGAAAATTGCCAAAATGAAATGTAATGAAAATCAGTTAGGAAGGATTTGAGGAAGTCACCTAAAATGGAATGAATTTGGATTTTTAGTTGTAAGAAATTTTGAATGTGTGTTTGTTTTTCTTTTTTATATGTTTGTTATTTGTTTGTTGTTTTGTGTTGTGTTAAAAATGGAAAATTAATTTGAAAAAAATGAAAAAAGAGAAGGCAGCATAGGGGTCCGACCCCCTTTCTGCACACCCAGCGCTTTCATCTCTGGGGAACGGTGCCCATCTTGATAACCGCGTTTCTCAACACTTGGCTGAGGCAGCATTTGTGCAGAAAGAAAGGAACAAAGGAGGAGGCGATGGGGCGATGGCTGTCACACAACGGAGACCTTTGAGCAGCGGAGGTTCAAGGCGTCCGCAGGTGCCCGTACCTGCCTTCTGAGCAGCGAGAGGCGAGATTTCAGACAGATGCACCTTGGAACAGAGGCCAAGGGTTCAAGTCTGCCTTTACTGGGAAGGAAGGTTTAGATCGGGGTCAGCACCACAGGCCGGTGTCTCCAGTGCCAATTACACGCGCGCCTATACACGTGCGCACACACTATTTCTGCCGCACTTCCGGGTCGGAGGAGCACCGGAAATAGCTTGTGCGCATGTGCATGGGCCTCCTCTGACTCAGATGTGCACCAGAAATAACGCTTGTGCATGCACAAATAACACTTGCGCATGCACAAATGTTTGCACATACACAAATAACACGCATGCACAAATAACGCTTGCACGTACACAAATAACGCTTGCGCATGCACAAATGTTTGCACATCCACAAATAACACGCATGCACAAATAACGCTTGCACATACACAAATACCGCTTACACATGCACAAATAAGGCTTGCGCATTCACAAATAACACACATGCACAAATAACATGCATCCACAAATAATGCTTGCGCATACACAAATACCGCTTGCACATGCACAAATAATGCTTGCGCATGCGCACAAGCTATTTCCGGTGCTCCTCCGACCCGGAAGTGGGCAGCCGTGCAGCGCAGCGCTGGTAAGAGTGGGTGGCGGCAGGGGTCACCGCGGGCCAGATAAATGAGTCCCTCGGGCCTTATCCTGCCCGTGGACCTTCGTTTGGGGACCCCTGGTTTAGGTAAAAGAGAACGGTTTGCGGAGGGGATTTTTTTGCAGAGGAAAACAGGACCGGCTGCAGTTTATTTAGTAGTTCTTCCCTTTCTGTCCTGCTTTTCCAGCTCAAGATGGCACGCATGGTTTCGCCCCCCTCCCCATTTGATCGTCACAGCAACCCTGCAAGGTGGGCGAGGCTGGGAACCTGTAGGCCGCAGAACAAGTCCAGTTTGGAAGCTGCTGCCTTTGCCTCCCCCCATTCCTGTCCCCCTCCCACCAATTCCGCAAACAGTTCCAGCTTCCACTTGTATTTCAGAACAAAACTGCTTTTCGTCCTTATGGCCTGGAGTCTGGTGCCACCTTGTGGTCAGGGAGGGGAAAAGGACAGGGAAGCTGTGTTTGGTTCGCCAGGAGAGAGAGAAATCTGCAAACTATTCTGCGATAACTTTTGTTGTTGTTGTCGTTTAGTCCGACTTTTCCTGCAAAGATTACCGTAATAAAGGACGAAAGTGATACGGACCTAACAGAAGCAGAAGGCATCAAGAATAGGTGGCAAGAATACACAGAAGAATTACCGTATTTTTTGCTCTATAAGACTCACTTTTTTCCTCCTAAAAAGTAAGGGGAAATGTGTGTGCGTCTTATGGAGCGAATGCAGGCTGTGCAGCTATCCCAGAAGCCAGAACAGCAAGAGGGATTGCTGCTTTCACTGCTCAGCGATCCCTCTTGCTGTTCTGGCTTCTGAGATTCAGAATATTTTTTTTCTTGTTTTCCTCCTCCAAAAACTAGGTGTGTCTTGTGGTCTGGTGCGTCTTATAGAGCGAAAAATGCGGTATACCAGAAAGACCCCAGGCAGTGTGGTTGCTGACCTTGAGTCAGACATCCTGGAGACTGAAGTCAAATGGGCCTTAGAAAGCTTCTTCTTCTGTGATCCCTCGTAGCCGAGTAAGATTGTCTTCCATAAACACAGTTTTAACAATGAGTCCGTAGGTTACTACGGAGGCCAATTCTGGACCCACACGTCCTTCCACAGTGGGGACATTGGTTCCCGGGCGGGAGTTGATCACGGTGTCGATTTGCCAAGCGTGCCTTCCTCTTAGCACGTTTCTCCCTTGCGTCCTGAGTTCGAGTGTCTTCAAAGCCCAGGACACCTTTGGTAAAGGCTGTTCTCCAATTGGAGCGCTCGCAGGCCAGTGTTTCCCAATTGTCAGTGTTTATACTACATTTTTAAAGATTTGCCTTGAGAGAGTCTTTAAACCTCTTTTGTTGACCACCAGCATTATGCTTTCCATTTTCAAGTTCAGAATAGAGTAGTTGCTTTGGAAGACGATCATCAGGCATCCGCACAACATGACCAGTTCAGCGAAGTTGACGTTGAAGAATCATTGCTTCAACACTGGTGATCTTTGCTTCTTCCAGTACAGTGGTACCTAGGGTTAAGTACTTAATTCGTTCCGGAGGTCCATTCTTAACCTGAAACTGTTCTTAACCTGAAGCACCACTTTATCTAATGGGGCCTCCTGTTGCCGCCGCGCCGCCGCCGGAGCACAATTTCTGTTCTCATCCTGAAGCAAAGTTCCTAACCTGAAGCACTATTTCTGGGTTAGCAGAGTCTGTAACCTGAAGCGTATGTAACCTGAAGCGTATGTAACCCGAGGTACCACTGTACACTGATATTAGTTTGCCTGTCTTCCCAAGTGATGTGTAAAATTTTTCAGAGACACCGTTGATGGAATCTTTCGAGGAGTTGAAGATGGCATTTATAAATGGTCCATGTTTCACAAGCATATAGTAAGGTTGGCAGTACAATAGCTTTGTAAAGGAGCATTTTGGTTTCCCTGCAAATGTCCCGGTCCTCAAACACTCTGCACTTCAATCAGGAGAAAGCCACACTCGCAGAACTCAGGCAATGCTGGATTTCGGCATCAGTGTCGGTCCTTGTGGAAAGATAACTGCCCAGGTACGAGAAGTGATTGACATTTTCCAACGTTACCCCACTGAGTTGGATTTGTGGCACTGCAGAGGGGTTATTTTGTGCTTGTTGGTGCAGCACTTTGGTTTTTTGGATGTTGAGTGACAGGCCAAGCTTTTCGTAAGCTTCTGCAAATAACAAGGCCAGTGGAAGTGATGGTATTCCAGCTGAACTATTTAAAATTGTAAAAGATGATACTGTTAAGGGGCTACACTCAATATGCCAGCAAGTTTTGGAAAACTCAACAGTGGCCAGAGGACTGGGGAAAATCAGTCTACATCCCAATCCCAAAGAAGGGCAGTGCCAAAGAATGCACCAACTACCGCACAATTGCTCTCATTTCACACGCTAGCAAGGTTATGCTTAAAATTCTACAGGGCAGGCTTAAGCAGTATGTGGACCGAGAACTCCCAGAAGTGCAAGCTGGATTTCGAAGGGGTAGAGGAACCAGAGACCAAATTGCAAACATACGCTGGATTATGGAGAAAGCTAGAGAGTTGCGGAAAAACATCTACTTCTGCTTCATTGACTATGCAAAAGGCTTTGACTGTGTCGACCACAGCAAACTATGGCAAGTTCTCAAAGCAATGGGAGTTCCTGATCACCTTATCTGTCTCCTGAGAAATCTCTATGCGGGACAAGAAGCTACAGTTAGAACTGGATATGGAACAACTGATTGGTTCAAAATTGGGAAAGTACCTTAGGGCCAACCAAAATATTACTGAGTCACTAGGAAGCTTCCAGGTTCCACAGAATGCTTCGTCACAATAGGGAGGGCAGGGAGAAAGATTGGCTTGGGGTATGCAAAGAGGAACAGAGGAATCTGCCTTATAATGAACCTTATCATTGGTAAATTAAGCTCAGTATTGTCTCCCTCTTTTTTTAGTTTTTTATGCTTTTCAAATTTATACATTTTCATTCATTTTACAATCAATTAACATTTCAAAATCCGACTCCCTTCCCCCTCTTTCTGCAGTTCCTTAAATTTATTTTCTAATATCTTCTGCATATCCAAATTCATTTGATTATCTACTATAAATATATACTCTTATAAAACAGCAGGTTATTACAATCATCCTGCCAATGTGTTTATCTGTTTGCAATTTATCTGCAAATATTCAATAAGCCGTTTCCATTCTTTTATTTAAAAAGTTTGTTGTCTTGATTTCTTATTCTTCCGGTAAGTTTCGCCATTACTGCATATGCCATAAGTTTTTGTATCCGTTCTTCCTTTGCTGGGACTTCTGCTCTTTTCCATTTTGGGGCAAGTAACATTCTTGCCGCTGTAGTCGCAGAGCTCAAATGACTAGATCTATCTGGCACGATTTTATTTATTTTCACAAATATTGTGTCTCATGATCACCCAGTGCCACCTATATATGCAGATGTCTGGGTCGTTTAAGGCCATTGTTGTTGTTTAGTCGTGTCCGCCTCTTCGTGACCCCCTGGGCCAGAGCACGCCAGGCCTTCTTGTCTTCCACTGCCTCCCCCAGTTTGGTCAAACTCATGCTGGTAGCTTCATTAATGAATTTGTTCATTATTTTCCCCCAAAATATAGTCCAGCCCCCACAAGGTCTGCGGGACAGTGGACCGGCCCATGGCTGAAAAAGTTTGCTGACTTGTGACATAAAGCAAGGAGGAAATAGCTCATTCGGTGGAGCACAATACTCTTAATCTCTAGGTTGTGGGTTCGAGCCCCATGTTTTGTGAAACATTCCTGCATTGCAGGGAGTTGGTTTAGATGGCCCTGTGTTCCCTTTCCAACTTTACAAATTCTTTCCTGAAATATCTAGCAGTTAAGAGGATGGTACCTTGCCCCTTCTTAAAAAATCTGGGGAAAGGATGCTCAGTTTCCAGCTCTGTGTGTTTTTGCATTGCTGGATGACTCATTTTTTTTCTTCCAGGTACTTTCCCAGTTAAAAAGCATAACAAAAGCCCTTTGTGCTTGATCAGGTGGCCCAGCATCCTGTCTCCAACAGAGAGAAGCTGCCTGTCAGCTCCCAGCCTGGTGTCTGGAATTCAGAGTTAACCCTTTTCTTTAAAAAAATGTTGTTGATTTGTTTACAAACCAACAGAATAAAGGTTCTTAAACGATTGGTTCAAAATTGGGAAAGGAGTATGACCAGGCTGTATATTGTCTCCCGGCTTATTTGACTTATATGCAGAATTCATCATGCGAAAGGCTGGGCTGGATGAATCCCAAACTGGAATTAAGATTTCTGGAAGAAATATCGACAACCTCAGATATGCAGATGACACAACATTGATGGCTGAAAGTGAGGAGGAATTAAAGAAGCTTTTAATGAGGGTGAAAGAGGAGAGCGCAAAATATGGTCTGAAGCTCAACATCAAAAAAACGAAGATCATGGCCACTGGTCCCATCACCTCCTGGCAAATAGAAGGGGAAGAAATGGAGGCAGTGAGAGATTTTACTTTCTTCGGTTCCATGATCACTGCAGATGGTGACAGCAGTCACGAAATTAAAAGACGCCTCCTTCTTGGGAGAAAAGCGATGACAAACCTAGACAACATCTTAAAAAGCAGAGACATCACTTTGCCAACAAAGGTCCGTATAGTTAAAGCTCTGGTTTTCCCAGTCGTGATGTATGGAAGTGAGAGCTAGACGATCAAGAAGGCTGATCGCCGAAGAATTGATGCTTTTGAATTCTGGTGCTGGAGGAGACTCTTGAGAGTCCCATGGATTGCAAGAAGATCAAACCTCTCCATTCTGAAGGAAATCAGCCCTGAGTGCTCACTGGAAGGGCAGATCCTGAAGCTGAGGCTCCAAGACTTTGGCCACCTCATGAGAAGAGAAGACTCCCTGGAAAAGACCCTGATGTTGGGAAAGATGGAGGGCGCAAGGAGAAGGGGATGACAGAGGACAAGATGGTTGGACAGTGTTCTCAAAGCTACCAGCATGAGTTTGACCAAACTGCGGGAGGTAGTGGAAGACAGGAGTGCCTGGCGTGCTCTGGTCCAGGGGGTCACGAAGAGTTGGACATGACTAAACGACTAAACAACAACAACCACAGAGATGAGGGTGGGTTGGTGTAAAGGGAACCTTGGCTGAAGCCTTTAAAACCTTAAATGGAGCGAAACAAGGATATAGATTTAAGATTTATTTTTTATTATTATTTTAAAAAAATATTTAGAATTTTTTAGATGCTTTGGCTGCAAGGAAGATAGGGAACAGAGAGCTAGGGTTGCTATATTTCAAGAGGTAAATATCAGGACAGAAAAATTTGTTGCCTGAGGCTGCCCCACCAAACCCCATAATGGACATTTGCTATAAAATGCCAACATCCCCCCAGATGGGCATGTCGGCCCCCCAAAAGAGGACGTGTCCAGGATTTCCCAGACGTATGGCAACCCTAATGTTGCAAAAAGATTCCTGAACTTGAGGATTCCGGCGGCATTTCTTTAAATCATCGATGCCTTACTTTGTGCCCTTGCTGTGAGCAATGGTACGTTTTGCGGTTTGGCAAACTGCAATGAAATTGTTACGGCTTTTCGTTCATACAATAAACCTTTGGTACAGGCACTCACACCCCACCCACCGCAACTCCTGCGTGTGAGGGCAAAACTGGTTTGACACCCAACGGCCGCTGGGCACAAATTCCAGAAGCAGCTCCCAACGCCTCCCTCCCTCGCCCAAAGTTTACCTTTTTCAGCAAATCCAGGCACGCCTCGGCTCTCGCCTCTTCGCACCTTGAGCACTGCATCAGTGCAGGATTTGACGGCTCTGCGATTCTACGAACCCTGTTCACCCCATGTAGAATCATACATTGAAGGCTTCCTGCCAATAAGCCTGGGAACTTTAGTTTGCTAAGGGTGCTGGGAACTGTAGTTCTGCAAGGGGCAAATTTGCAATTACTGGGATAGGTAAAGGTAAAGGGACCCCTGACCATTAGGTCCAGTCGCGACCGACTCTGGGGTTGCGGCGCTCATCTCGCTTTATTGGCCGAGGGAGCCGGTGTACAGCTTCCGGGTCATATGGCCAGCAGGACTAAGCCGCTTCTGGCGAACCAGAGCAGCGCACGGAAACGCCGTTTCCCTTCCCGCCGGAGCGGTACCTATTGATCTACTTGCACTTTGAGGTGCTTTCGAACTGCTAGGTTGGCAGGAGCAGGGACTGAGCAACGGGAGCTCACCCCGTCGCGGGGATTCGAACCGCCGACCTTCTGATCAGCAAGTCCTAGGCTCTGTGGTTTAACCCACAGCGCCACCCGCGTCCCTAATTGCTGGGATACTTAAGCGTGTAAGATGAGCCCTCCTGGACCAATTTGGTGATAGAATCATAAACATGTTGAGTTGCAAGGGACCCCCAGGGCGTGGGTAGGCAAACTAAGGCCCGGGGGCCGGATCCGGCCCAATCGCCTTCCAAATCCGGCCCCCAGACGGTCCAGGAATCAGCGTATTTTTACATGAGTAGAATGTGTCCTTTTATTTAAAATGCATCCCTGGGTTATTTGTGGGGCATAGGAAGTCGTTCATTTCCCCCCAAAAAATATAGTCTGCCCCCCCCACAAGGTCTGAGGGACAGTGGACCAGGCCCCTGCTGAAAAAGTTTGCTGACCCCTGATCTAGAGGGCTGAGTGTGGGGATGTTTTTGTTGATGTTTAGTCGTTTAGTCGTGTCTGACTCTTCGTGACCCCCTGGACCAGAGCACGCCAGGCACTCCTGTCTTCCACTGCCTCCCTCAGTTTGGCCAAACTCATGCTGGTAGCTTCGAGAACACTGTCCCACCATCTCGTCCTCCGTCGTCCCCTTCTCCTTGGGCCCTCCATCTTTCCCAACATCAGGGTCTTTTCGAGGCAGTCTTCTCTTCTCATGAGGTGGCCAAAGTATTGGAGCCTCAGCTTCAGGATCTGTCCTTCCAGTGAGCACTGGATTTCCTTAAGAATGGAGAGGTTTGATCTTCTTGCAGTCCATGGGACTCTCAAGAGTCTCCTCCAGCACCATAATTCAAAAGCATCAATTCTTCGGCGATCAGCCTTCTTGATGGTCCAGCTCTCACTTCCATACATCACTACTGGGAAAACCAGAGCTTTAACTATACGGACCTTTGTTGGCAAGGTGATGTCTCTGCTTCTTAAGATGCTGTCTAGGTTTGTCATTGCTTTTCTCCCAAGAAGCAGGCGTCTTTTAATTTCTTTTAATTTGGGGATACCTGAGCTAAATGAATGGATCCTCCATAGCCAGGGGCAGTCTATCTCTGAATGCCAGGGGTTAAAAGGGCTTTGGGGGGGGCGCATCTGGCCAGCTACTGGCCTTGCATTCTTGTGTCTGAAACTTTCATTTTCAACACGAAGCCCGGAAGCGTGTTCAGGGATACAGTACTGTACTGTATAAGTGATCCCTAGGGCGGACAGCAGCTTCCTCGCCGCGCAGCTGCTCGCCTCGCTAAGCCCCGCCCCAAACCCCGTGCCCTTCCTCAAGATGGCGCCCGCGGCTTCCGCTCGCGAGACCGAGCTCACCCGCGGGAACCAAACAGGGGAATCCCCGCAGCATGGCCATTTCCACGCCTCCCCTGATCCCATCTGATTTTGCCGCCGCTTACAGTTCAGTCGGGCGGAGGGCGAGGGGCGAGGCCGGGCTGCTGGTGGAGGGGCCGCTACCTGGAGCAGGTAAAGAGATTGCCACAGCCTTTGACCTTCCTTTTTTTTTGGGGGGGGGGTGTTTAGAAAACCGAGTTCCTGCCCACCCGGGTAAAGGCCAGGCCGTGGTAGGCGCGCGCGCGCGGGTTATGCGGAATTGTTTATTTTTTTTCTGGCGGGGTTGAGTCACCGGCCGATGAGCCGCTTCCGTCCCACGGATGAGCCCCATTGAAAATACTGCGGCCGCAGTATTCCATCCCGTGGAACGTTGGTGGCCGTCGCGTTCTATCCCGTGGAACATTGGCGGCCGCAGTATTCCATCCCGTGGAACGTTGGCGGCCGTCGGGTTCTATCCGTGGAACTTTAGCTCCGCCGCCCCCGGGATTTGCCCGTGCAGGGAACCGGAGGAGAAGAAAGAGGAGGCCTTGCTTCGGTGAGGAACTTTCGCTTAGCACGGCGGCGGGGGAGAAAGGAGAGGCGCTTCCCCAATCTCTCCCCCACCCCACTTTGCCCCCCAAGAGGGTCGGAAAAACGGGGCTTCCTTTTCTCCCACCCCCGTTCTTGTGCGTCCCTCGGAGATTGAAAAAGGAGCTCGCGGCCCGATCCCCGCAGGCGTTTACTCGGGAAGTAAGCCGCTCCGAATACCCCCAGTGAATGCAAAAAAACAAACAAACGGAATTGCAACTTGCAAGTTTATTTTTTTAGATGTTGCTTAAGAGCCAGTGTGCTTCCTCGGAAGGTAGATCCATTGTGTTCAGTGGGGCTTACTCCCAGGTAAACGGTGCGGAGAGGCCGAGCCCGGGAGAGGCAACGTTTCTAGATCTTTCTGGAAGGGGGGGGAACGTTACTTTTTTGGGGGGGTGCGATCCCGATCCTTATAGAGGTCTGAGGCCCCCAATGCAATTTTTCATTGAAGTGTGCAAAGATTGCAGGGAAGGTCAGGCGAGAGAGAGGGAGTGCAAAGATTCTCGGAAGTTTCCTGCTTAAAAAATGTTTCCATCTCGGAGTTTCCACCGTCCTGAAAAGAAAAAGACCCTGGTTCCCTCCAGCTGTTTTGGAATGCAAAAAAAAAAACACATCTGGAGGGCGCCAGATGTTGAGAAAGACTGCTTTTGTGTCTAGGTGTTTGTGAGAGGGTAAATGGAACCGACGTAATATGTATGTCTCGCCCCCCACCAAAAAAATCTGACACCTCCCCCCAATATTCTTGATTTATCAATGTGTCCCGTGTCGGAGGTATTTCATATGCAAAAAAGTTTGCTCGCTAGGAGAGGATGCTGCTACAAACATTCCATGCATTAAATTTATTTGCATAGGAAATTAATTGGAGTGAAAAATACCGGACGATTTTCAAGTCAGAAAACTTTTAACGTCTGCTTTTAGAGCCTGCTAACCTTTTATTGTATGCAAAACTTAGTCATTATTTTTGTGCCCTAAACTGCAGCTTTTACTTTGTGCATAAAGCCAGCACTAGTCCCAATCATTGATTTCCTTTTTCAACAGGCAGGCAAAAAAACCCCCAAACCCCACCGTGGGAACCAATCCCCCCTAAATGCGTCCCTGCCCCTTTAATAGAATTAAACCCTTGCCCTAGATTTACCATCTCCTATTCCCCCCCCGTCTGGAAACCTGCTACATGGTACAGTCCTCTTTGGCATTCAGCCTGGTGTCAGAAGGGACCATAACGATGCGAGGAGGGGTGATGGGGAACTGCTAGGCGCCTTATACATTTCTGTGTGGCGCTTTTTGCCCTTCTGATAATTCGAGTTTCGTGTGTAAAGCGGTGCAGCGGTGTAGAAAGGATTGTGTGTGGAGACACGATAGGGAGCGAAGCGTAGTTGACGAGCTTTTTCAATATACACCCCCCGCCGTAAGAAATGGTACGGCCGAGGCCAAAGAACCCTTTCCTGCCTGGAGGCCGGAAAGGAACGTACTAAGAACGTTTCTGGCTGGGGAAGGAGAGTTTAGGCCTTCCTCTTATCTATATTTTTTTTCCTACACTGATTGCCTGCTTAAGGTTTTTGTTTTTGTTTTCCCCCCCAAATTTTTAAAATTGGTTTTCACAACATTATAAACAAACAAACACATAAGACAAACAAACATCAATCATAGCCTTATTGAAAATTACACTTGTTAACATTGTTAAGTGACTTCCTTGCTTCCCCTTGGTTGAATTTCATTGCATGTCCTTTTAACGGTTTTCCCAATCACAGTTCTTATAAAATTTAACTTAAACATTAGCATCCTTAGATCTTCACAATATAAAATTAAACATATTAATTCGACACTTAACATAAATAAAATCCTGATTGCCTGCTTAGGGTTATTTGTTTGTGCATGCACAGAAAAGAATCAATGTTATTTATTTATCAGTGTAATTATTATTATTAAAATTTATATCCTGCTCTTCCTAATGAATAAATGGATTTTTATTTTTAACCCAAAATGCATTCAACTGGTGGGGCTTCTGCTTTCAAATGCAGATCTTTTGGAAATTTGGATTTCATATTTTTTTTCCTGTTGGCTCCAAGAAAGGCAACAAGGGAGGTGGGAAAAGGAGAGTAAGGGAAAGGGAGCAGTATTTTTCTTACAACAAACACATACTTGGATTGCATTTTTTATTTTAGTCAGTGGCGTCCAAACTTTCTTCATAGAGGGCCAGATTTGATTAAGTGAAGGGCCGTGAGGGCCGACCAAAGTTGTTAACCTTTTTTTAGGATTGAAGTTGAGCTTTTTTAAGGGTTTTACCTCAGAGTTGTTGACCTTTTTTTAAGGATTTTACCTCAGAGTTGTTGAGCTTTCTTTAGGATTGAAGTTGCTGAGGGTTTTTTTTTAGGATTTTACCCCAGGAAATAAACTGCCGCAGGGGCTGGATTAAACCGACCAGGGGGACGGATTAGGCCCCAAAACAGACTTTGGACATGCCTAATTTAACTGGTCTTGCTGCTGGTTTCAAATGCAGATCTGCTGGAAATTTGGATTTCATATACAGCGGTACCTCGGGTTACATACGCTTCAGGTTACATATGCTTCAGGTTACAGACTCCGCTAACCCAGAAATATTACCTCGGGTTAAGAACTTTGCTTCAGGATGAGAACAGAAATCGCGTGGTGGTAGCAGGAGGCCCCATAGGCTAAAGTGGTGCTTCAGGTTAAGAACAGTTTCAGGTTAAGAACAGACCTCCGGGACAAATCAAGTACTTAACCCGAGGTACCACTGTATTTTTTTCCTGTTGGCCCCAAGAAAGGCAACTAGGGAGGTGGGAAAAGGAGAGTAAGGGAAAGGGAGCAGTATTTTTCTTATAACAAAGTTCATACTTGGATTGCATTTTTTATTTTAGTAAAAGCAGAGAAAGGTGAATAGATGAGGAGGCGGGGAGAAGACCAAAAAAAAAACCCACACTGAGGACTGGTGGCATGTTCAGTCCTGAATAAATATTTTTGAGAGATTAGCATCGGGTATAGAAGAATGCTTTAGCATAAGCTGAGAAGCCGCCTCCTCCCCAAATACTCAATATTTTAAGCCAGCTTTTGTTTTGTAGGAATATGGGGAATACATATTATTACGTGGTGCCCACGAGTTGCTGTTCTCATGATCAGATAATTGAGTTAAATCTGTTTCCTGTGGTCAGTATTAGTTGGTAAACATAGTGATGTGCCAAGAGAGTTCAGCTTAGTAGAGCCTGAGAATTTCGGGATATTTAAGATTCTGGGAGAATCCATAAGGCCATAAGGATCTCTTCCTTGGCTGATTGACACCTGTTTGGGATCCTTGGGCAACTGAAAGGGTCATAAGCTTTCCTGCCTTTGCCCATAGCTGTCAACTTACAGATTTGGAAATAAGGGACCAGCAGCCTCGAAAAATAAGGGATCAGCAGCCAAAATAAGGGATTTTCAGGGCACAGGTATGTTCGGCTTCTGAGCCAAAGGCAGAAAGCCCAGCCAGCAGCCAAACGAAGCCTCAAGCAGTGGTTCCCACAGCACAGAAACCCGGCAAAGGGGATGCAGCAAGGAAAACCACCGTCACCTCTCCGCTGGGAAGCGCTGAGCAAAGGCGAGTCCCCAGGCAACGCGGCTGATTTGATCAGCACAAGGCATGCAAGCTCCACCCCCCAGTCATTCTTAGACTCCTTATTGGGTGAGCAACGCAGCCAAGCAACACAGTTGGAGCCTGCCTCCTCCCTGGCCGGCAGGGAGGGAGGGAGAGGAGCTGCTTCCTTTGAAACCCGGGAAATTTAAGGGACATCATCAATAAGGGACAGCAGCGGGACACGGCGCTGGGATAAGGGACTGTCCCGCCAAATAAGGGACGGTTGACAGCTATGCCTTTGCCATGTTTTATTATCTTCCCCATCCAATGAGGAATGATGGGTCTTAGTACAGCGGTACCTCTGTTCTCAAACTTGATCCGTTCCGGAGGTTCGTTCCAAAACCAAAGCGCGTTCCAAAACCGAGGCGTGCTTTCCCATAGAAAGTAATGCAAAGCGGATTAATCCGTTCCAGACTTTTAAAAACACCTAAAACAGCAATTTAACATGAACTTACTCTCTAATGCAGGGGTCAGCAGGGGGCCGGTCCACTGTCCCTCAGACCTTGTGGGGGGCCAGACTATATTTTGAAGGGGGAAAAAGTGAATGAATTCCTATGCTCCACAAATAACCCAGAGATGCATTTTAGATAAAAGCACACATTCTACTCATGGAAAAACACCAGGCAGGCCCCACAAATAACCCAGAGATGCATTTGAAATAAATACACATTCTACTCATGGAAAAACATGCTGATTCCCAGACTGTCCAGGCCAGATTTAGAAGGTGATTGGGCCGGATCCGGTCCCCGGACCTTAGTTTGCCTACCCTTGCTCTAACGAGAGTGCTGATCCATAAAATGAAAGCAATAAACAATGTACTGCAGTCACACCGTCAATCCCATCAGTAGCTGAACTGGGTTCCACACAGTCACAAAAACAACAACAAAAAGAGCCGCAAAAACAAAAAGGCAAAATAAATAGCCAAAACAGACACAACACTCAAAACAGATGTGTGGCACTCCAAACGGAGCACGTTCGGCTTCTGAAAAAAGTTTGCAAACCGGAACACTTACTTCCGGGTTTGCAGTGTTTGGGTTCCAAGGCGTTTGAGAACCAAGGGACCCCTGTAGCTAGACATGAGGCCAGCAGTGCGATGCAGCAGCAAAATGAGCCAATTCGATTGTAGGCTGCTTCCAGGGTGGATCTGATTTAAATCCAATCTGTTTAAATCACCAGTCAGTAAGACTTGATTTAAAACTCCCCCCCACCAAAAAATAAGACTAATTCTTGCTGGTATAATCTTAATAGTTACAACCAGATGAAGGGGCTGGACTAGATGGACCAATCTACTGTCCTGTGTTTCTATTGCTGTGCAGAAATATTGCAAATAAATTCATGTATACGAGTGACCTAGGTATCGTCTCTGCGCATCCCCCTTAATGGTTTGCTTTGGTGTAAGGGGGAGAAAGAGAACTATGATTAGCAGATGACCTGTTTTGAAACGAAGTCCTCCTCCCTCCATCCGGTCCCCTTTCCAGATGTTTCAGGACTACAATTCCCATCATCCGTAGCAGCGGATGATGGGAGTTGTAGTCCTGAAACGTCTGGAAAGGCATTGGGCTGGAGAAGGCCGAACGAAGGAGGCAGAGCAGGCCTAGGCAAACTCCGGCCCTCCAGATGTTTAGGACTACAACGCCCATCATCCGCAGCAGAGGATGATGGGAGCTGTAGTCCCGAAACGTCTGGAAAGGCATTGGGCTGGAGAAGGCTGAACGAAGGAGGCAGAGCAGGCCTAGGCAAACTCTGGCCCTCCAGGTGTTTGGGACTACAATTCCCATCATCCTGGACCACTGGTCCTGTTAGCTAGGGATGATGGGAATTGTAGTCCAAATACACGTGGAGGGCTGGAGTTTGCCTAGGCCTGAGATAGAGGGACCGAAATCTAACAAATCTGCATCTTTTTTTCCCAAGGAACATCTGTCTGCTTCTCCTGCTCCCGGCTTTGAAGATGGAACAGTTGTTTGAATCCGACGCGGTGTTCAATGAGCTATGGACTTGCATGCAGTCCAGCAAAGATTTTGAGGTAAGTGGAATTCGTAGAATTGTAGAGTTGGAAAGGCACCCTCGATCGGTTTGATCTAATACAGGGTGGATTTGATTTAAATCAAATCAATTTAAATCACAATTTAAATCACTAGTCAATAATAATAATAATAATAATAATTTATTATTTATACCCCACCCATCTGGCTGGGCTTCCCCAGCCACTCTGGGCGGCTTCCAAAAAAATATTAAAATACTATAATACATCAAACATTAAAAGCTTCCCTAAACAGGGCTGCCTTCAGATGTCTTCTAAAAGTCTGGTAGTTGTTCTCTTTGACATCTGGTGGGAGGGCGTTCCACAGGGCGGGCGCCACTACCGAGAAGGCCCTCTGCCTGGTTCCCTACAACCTCACTTCTCGCAGTGAGGGAACTGCCAGAAGGCCCTCGGTGCTGGACCTCAGTGTCCGGGCAGAACGATGGGGGTGGAGACGCTCCTTCAGATATTATTATATTATAGATTCTTTATTGTCATTACACACGTGCAACATTGCACAAGTGCAACGAAATTGGATGCCATCCCTTAAAAACAACAAAAGCAAAACAACAACAACAACCAACAAACCACATTCCAGCCACACCCACACCCATCAATCTCCCAGGTCACACTATCGAGTTACAGCATTCAAAAGGGCCACAGCTCTCGGGTAAAAACTGTTTTTCAGTCTATTTGTCCTTGACTTGATGTTTCTATATCTCCTGCCAGAAGGCAGTAGTGCAAACAGACTGTATCCCGGGTGAGATGAATCCTGCAGGATGTTGTTTGCTTTCCTAAGACAACGGGAACCGTACAATTCTTCCAAAGATGGGAGAGGTTGACCAATAATCCTTTGTGCTGTGGTTATGACCTTCTGGAGCACCTTCCTCTCCCTAGCTGTACAACTGGAGAACCAAGCACAAATACAGTATGTAAGAATGCTCTCTATGGAGCCTCGGTAGAAGGACACCAGCAGTCTCTCACTCAGATTGTTCTTCTTTAAAAGTCTGAGGAAATAAATTCTCTGCTGGGCCTTCTTCACCAGAGCAGTGGTATTTGCGCTCCAAGTCATGCCCTGATCGATAGTTACTCCCAAAAACCTGAATTCCGCCACCCTCTCCACCCGTTCCCCATTGATATACAAGGGCTGAATGTCCGCCTTTTTTTTCCTGTAATCCACCACTAATTCCTTGGTCTTAGCCGTATTAAGAGCCAGATTGTTCTCTCCACACCAAACACAGAGCCGCTCCACCTCGTCCCGATAGGCGGACTCATCCCCTCCTGAAATGAGCCCTACCACCGTAGTGTCATCAGCAAACTTGATGATTTTGTTGCTGGAATAGGTGGCTGTACAGTCATACGTATAGAGAGCATAGAGCAGGGGACTCAACACACAACCCTGTGGTGAGCCGGTGTTAAGGCTAAGGGCTGTGGACATATGTGACCCTACTCTAACCCTCTGAGAACGTTCTGACAAAAAATCCAAAACCCAGAGACAGGTGGAGTTGGAGAGTCCAATCGCCTCTAGCTTGGACACCAGTCTATGGGGGAGGATAGTGTTAAAAGCTGAGCTAAAGTCCACAAACAGCAGCCTCACATAACTCCCCGGCTGCTCCAGATGGGACAGAGCAGCATGGAGAGTAGTGGTGATAGCGTCCTCTGTGGATCTATTTGCCCTGTATGCAAACTGGTAGTTGTCAAAAGTTGATGGAAGACAGGAAATAATATGACGGCGCATCAGTTTCTCAAAACACTTCATGATGATTGGAGTCAGTGCAACTGGTCTGTAGTCGTTCAAACTACTGATTGTGGATTTTTTAGGCAGAGGGACAATAGTTGACGACTTCAGGCAGGGTGGGACAATAGACTGGTGTAAGGACTTATTGAAGATCTTAGTAAAGACCCTCGCCAGCTGATCCGCACAGCCCTTCAACACCTTTCCAGTGATGCCATCAGGTCCAGCCGCCTTCCTCGGATTCACCATCCTCAATACCTTTCTCACCTCATGCTCCTCTACCGTGAATGAGGGGCCCCTATGGGCTGGTGGCTGTAATACCGGCGTCTCAGGTGGCTCCTTCTCGAAGCGAGCAAAGAAGAGGTTAAGCTCCTCCGCCAGCAAAGGGTCACCGTCGACAGCACCAAGGTTAGGTTTGTAGTTGGTAATGTGCTGAATCCCCTGCCACATCTGTCTTGTGTTGTTGCTCCTTAAATTGTCCTCAATCCTCAGCCTATAATCCCGTTTTGCCTGTCGAATACCCCTCTTCAAGTTTGCTCTTGCCACACTGTAAAGCTGCACCTCGCCTGACCTGAAAGCCCTGTTCCTTTCCCGCAACAGGCCCTGGACCTCTCTATTCATCCAGGGTTTCTGATTGGGATAAAACCGGATGGATTTGTTTACTGTGACAGTGTCTGTGCAGTGATTGATATAGCACAGAACTGCCGCCGTGTGCTCCTCCAGGTCTGAACGATCGAAAATATCCCAATTAGTTCTCTCAAAACAGTCCTGCAGCTGGTGAATAGCACCTTCAGGCCAGATTTTAACAGATTTTAATATTGTGGGAGCCCGTTTCCTGAGTGGGATATATGCTGGTACCAGGAACAAAGACATATGGTCGGACTGGCCCAAGTGTGGCAGCTGTAAAGCCCTATAGCCGTGATTTACATTCGAATAAACTTTATCTAGTGTCTTGTCCCCTCTTGTGGGACATTTCACATGCTGATAGAGCGTTGGGAGCACTGTTTTAAGTTCTACATGGTTGAAGTCTCCCGCAATGATGTGCACAGCTTCAGGATACTTGTCTTGCTGGCTGCTGATAAGGCTCTGCAGGCATCCCAAAGCCAAGTTGGCATTGGCATCTGGTGGCACGTACACACCAGTTAACATAACAGCTGTAAACTCCCTAGGGAGATAGGCTGGTCTACATTTAACAGCCACATATTCCAAATCCGGTGAACAGTGACTGCCCACAGTCTTAGAATTATTGGACCAGCATTTGTTCACATATACGCACAGCCCCCCTCCTCTGGTTTTTCCGAAGTCCATGCCTCGGTCATGACGATGTACCACCCAGCCTTCCAACTGAATAGCTGTGTCTGGTATGGACGGTTGAAGCCATGTCTCAATGACAAATAAAACGCAGCAATCTTTTACAAGGCTGTTCTTTGCTGCCTGCAACCTCAATTCATCCATCTTGTTGGCAAGAGATCTCACATTGGCAAGAAATATGCTGGGGAGTGGTGGTTTAGATGGACTCCTCTGTAATCTTACCAGGACGCCAGCCCGACAACCCCGCCTTTGCCTCCTGTCTCTACGCCGCCTTCGCCTCCTCCCTGGAGGCATAGTAATCCATGGAGAGCCCGGCGGCCTGGCTACTCCCACCGGAACGTTATCTGGGCGAAAATAATCAGCTCTTACAGCTCGTTCACACTGTAACCCGACCTTCAGAAGTTCCTGCCTGCTGTAAATCTTTCTTGCCCGGTCAGACATACTCGGACCAAGCAAAAATAATAAAAGTAATAAAAACAAAACAAAACGCTAAGGGAGAGCACTAAGCCGCAGCGTCTATGCGCGCCGCCATACTGGACCAAGGCCGTTTAGGGCTTTCAAGGTCAGCACCAACACTTTGAATTGTGCTCGGAAACGTACTGGGAGCCAATGTAGGTCTTTCAAGACCGGTGTTATATGGTCCCAGCGGCCGCTCCCAGTCACCAGTCTGGCTGCCGCATTCTGGATTAGTTGTAGTTTCCAGGTCACCTTCAAAGGTAGCCCCACGTAGAGTGCATTGCAGTAGTCCAAGCGGGAGATAACCAGAGCATGCACCACTCTGGCAAGACAGTCCGGAGGCAGGGAGGGTCTCAACCTGCGCACCAGATGGAGCTGGTAAACAGCTGCCCTGGACACAGAATTGACCTGTGCCTCCATGGACAGCTGTGAGTCCAAAATGACTCCCTGGCTGTGCTCCTGGTCCTTCAGGGGCACAGTTGCCCCATTCAGGACCAGGGAGTCCCCCACACCTGCCCGCCTCCTGTCTCCCAAAAACAGTACTTCTGTCTTGTCAGGATTCAACCTCAATCTGTTAGCCGCCATCCAACCTCCAACTGCCTCCAGACACTCACACAGAACCTTCACCGCCTTCACTGGTTCTGATTTGAAAGAGGTAGAACTTGATTTGATCAGTGACTTGATTTAAATCACTAGTCAGTAAGACTTGATTTAAATCATTTATTTTTTTACAGAATGATTCATTCTTGCTGGTATAATCTTAATATTTACAACCAGATAAAGGTTTCATTTATGGAATGAATAAAATTTCAGAGTGGGTTTTACAGTTATATCAAAAATTACTGATTTGTTTATACTGTTAGAAATACATAGATAATTGTGTAATTATTGTGAGGTTTAATAAGTCAACTGTTTATAGTTGGACAACTTTTCTGCTGTACTTTGTTGGAAAGAGAAAAATAATCATTTCCTTAAAACCAATTGAAACTATTCAACTAAAACAATAACTTTATAGCATATGTATCCATGTTTGTTAACTGATGTGGTTAAATGGCTTTTTGTGTGTTTTTTTAAACTTAGACTGAGTTTTAGGACACATGAAAAACTTAAAACAAATCCTTATTTCCTGATGAATAGCTTTTGGACTATAATGTAAGTTAAAATAGAAAACTACCTTATTTTTTGCCCCGTAAGACACACTTTTTTCCTCCTAAAAAGGGGAAATGTCTGTGCATCTTATGGAGCGAATGTGTGGCCCCTGGAGCCGAATTGCCCAGGGGAGAAAAGCAGATCATGCTCTTTTTTTTTTTTAGAAAGAGGGAAGGGGGTGTTGAAAGGAAGCAGCTGATCAGCAAGCGATTGGGAGAGAGATAAGTGACGCTAGAGATAAAGGAGGCTGCCTGGGAGGGGGGAGGTAAAAGCCCATGGATCCTCGGGTTTTTTGCATTGGGCTACCCCAGACTCACCATCAAATCACATATCATGTCTGTGGCCACAGCATGAACCACAAAAATCATACATCCACTGTTTCGTTCAGAATATTTTTTCCCCTTGTTTTCCTCCTCTAAAAAATAGGTGCGTCTTATGGTGCGAAAAATACGGTATTTTTCGGCTACCGATTGATTGATTGTGGGTTTTTTGCTTTCATTTTATGGATCCATGGTCTCGTTAGATAGTAAAATTCATGTTAAAGTTCTGTTTTAGGGGTTGCTTTTAAAAGGCTGGAAGGGATTAATCCGTTTTGCGTTGCTTTCTATGGGAAAGCGTGCCTTGGTTTTGGAACGCTTTGGTTTTGGAACGGACTTCTGGAACGGATGAAGTTTGAGAACCAAGGTACCACTGGAAGAAGATGATGATGGTGATGATGTTTGGGCACTTGTCCTGCTGAGACCACATTGCTCGCTCTGGTCCATTCAACTTGCAACACCATAATTCTCTTTTTAATTTCTTTCTCTCTTCCCACCCTCCACCCCTCCCAGGAGGAACTTCATAAGGACCTGACCCTGGAGACTTTTGCCCTTCCTTTCCCAGAGGAGGGCAGTGCCCCCCAGGCGGGCGAGCAGAGCAGCGAGGGCATAATCCTCCCCGCCACCTCGGCCGTCCCTTCCACTGAAGACTACCCTGGCGAGCACAAGTTTGAGCTGGCATTTGAGGCGTCGGGGACCTCCAAATCTGTCACCTGCACCGTACGGAGCTGGGCAGGGGGGTGGAAGTGGGGCGGGGGGGAGATCTAATTTTTAAAAAAATAATGGGTTGGGGTGCATTCAGGGCCGGATTTAGGTTTGATGAGGCCCTAAGCACCTGAAGGCAGCCCTGTTTAAGGAAGTTTTTAATGTTTGATGCTTTATCATGTTTTTAATATTCTGTTGGGACGCGGGTGGTGCTGTGGGTTAAACCACGGAGCCTAGGACTTGCCGATCAGAAGGTTGGCGGTTCGAATCCCCGCAATGACGGGGTGAGCTCCCGTTGCTCGGTCCCTGCTCCTGCCCACCTAACAGTTCGAAAACACGTCAGAGTGCAAGTAGATAAATAGGTACCGCTCCGGCGGGAAGGGAAACGGCGTTTTCGTGCGCTGCTCTGGTTTGCCAGAAGCAGCTTAGTCCTGCTGGCCACATGACCCAGAAGCTGGACGCTGGCTCCCTCGGCCAGTAAAGCGAGATGAGCGCCACAACCCCAGAGTTGGCCGCGACTGGACCTAACGGTCAGGGGTCCCTTTACCTTTTAATATTCTGTTGGAAGCTGCCCAGAGTGGCTGGGGAAACCCAGCTAGATGGGCAGGGTATAAATAATAAATTATTATTAAATTATTATAAGCTACTGAAGGTAACTGGGCCCATTCTATGCCCAGCTGTCCTTTGTCAGCAACAAATTGTCGCTTATTTTTGAGTGTGTTGAATATATGCTATATGGTCATTTATGGACCTTGCCAGGGAGTCTTGTCTTCTCATGAGGTGGCCAAAGTCTTGGAGCCTCAGCTTCAGGATCTGTCCTTCCAGTGAGCACTCAGGGCTGATTTCCTTCAGAATGGAGAGGTTTGATCTTCTTGCAGTCCATGGGACTCTCAAGAGTCTCCTCCAGCACCAGAATTCAAAAGCATCCATTCTTCGGTGATGAGCCTTCTTTGTGGTCCAGCTCTCACTTCCATACATCACTACTGGGAAAACCATAGCTTTAACTATACGGACCTTTGTTGGCAAGGTGGTGTCTCTACTTTTTAAGATGCTGCCTAGGTTTGTCATTGCTTTTCTCCCAAGAAGCAGGCGTCTTTTAATTTCGTGACTGCTGTCACCATCTGCAGTGACCATGGAGCCCAAGAAAGTAAAATCTCTCACTGCCTCCATTTCTTCCCCTTCTATTTGCCAGGAGGTGATGGGACCAGTGGCCATGATCTTCGTTTTTTTGATGTTGAGCTTCAGACCATATTTTGTGCTCTCCTCTTTCACCCTCATTAAAAGGTTCTTTAATTCCTCCTCACTTTCTGCCATCAATGTTGTGTCATCTGCATACCTGAGGTTGTTAATATTTCTTCCGGCAATCTTAATTTTCCATTTAATAATACACGTTTACATCATCATTATCGACTTTACCACCCTGGCTTTCAAAATTAACTAACTCTACAATTAATTCTTAACTAATTTAATTGATTTGTAGAATCGTAGAATTACAGAGGGGCCCTGATGGCTATGTTGTCGAACCGTCTTGCAATGCAGGAATAGCTGAACCAGTGATACCAGCTTTTCAAAGTCTTATATCTTGGCACCAATCTAGGGGTTCCTGCTGTCACCCATTAACGCTTCATTTTCACAAACAGAAGACCTGGCCTGCTCTCTCCTTCCCAAAATGTTTGGAAGGGGCCACGTTCTTTTTAGAAACTCACTTCGGGTGGATAACACCCATCCTTGACTCTTGCCCTGCCGGCCGGGGACCGGTGGGAGTTGTAGTTCAAAGGAGCTTGGGGGCACCCAGCTGAAGGATATCGGCCGGCTTGGTGCCATTTGTTTGAAGCGCTGTGATGCCACACGTCAAACCATCATGGCTTCACCCCCCCCAAAGGATTCTGGGAGCTGTAGCTTGTTCCAGGTGCTGAGAGAGCCCCTATTCCCCTCACAGAACTATACTTCCCAGAGTAGTTGTAATAGGGATATTCAGACAGCACCTAGCACCCTTTATAAACTACAGTTTCCCTGAGATAGATATACACACACCGTATATTTCACTCTATAAAACGCACCCGACCACAAGACGCACCTAGTTTTTGGAGGAGGAAAACAAGAAAAAAATATTCTGAATCTCAGAAGCCAGAACAAGCAAGAGGGATCGCTGCGCAGTGAAAGCAGCAATCCCTCTTGCTGTTCTGGCTTCTGGGATAGCTGCGCAGCCTGCATTCGCTCCATAAGACGCACACACATTTCCCCTTACTTTTTAGGAGGGAAAAAGCGAGTCTTATAGAGGAAAAAATACGGTATACACACACACACACAGTGGTACCTGTGGTTAAGTACTTAATTTGTTCCGGAGGTTCGTTCTTAACTTGAAACTGTTCTTAACCTGAAGCACCAATATAGCTAATGGGGCCTCCTGCTGCCGCCGTGCCGCCAGAGCACGACTTCTGTTCTCATCCTGAAGCAAAGTGCTTAACCTGAAGCACTGTTTCTGGTTTAGCAGAGTTTGTAACCTGAAGCGTATGTAACTTGAGGTATCACTGTATATATATAGGGGTCTCAGTTTTTACTGTTTAAAGAGTTTAAATGTATGGCGCAGATGGGCCCTGGGATAAAGAAAATTCACTTTGAAGACTTGTTGAGAAATTCCTAAGGCCCCATTTTCACTATACATTTAAAGCAGCACCGTCCCACTTTTAACCCGTCAATCACTTCCTCCCACCAAAGTGTTCTGGGAGTTATAGTTTGTTAAGCCTCCCTTCTTCCCCTCACAGAGCTACAATTCCCAAAAAAGGGGGGGGGGTTGATTACTAAACTGCTCTGGGAATTGTAGATCCCACAGCGGGGACGGGGCCTCCTCTCGCCTCTGAGCACCCTCAGTAAACTACAGTTCCCACAATTCTTTGGGCGGAAAAAACTCCCGGCTTTTGGAAGTGGTGCTTTGATCGCATGTTGTGACTGCGACCCGAGTCTCGCAGCTTTTTAAAGGCGGATATTCGAGGAGGCTGGACTTTAGACCAGACCCCTTTTCTCCACGCCCCCCCCCCAACTCCATAAGGCAAGTTTGGACATGTTTTGCTCTCCTCCTTGCGCAGTTCATTGAGTTTCCTGCGTCACTGGGAGGGATTTGGGGGGGGGGGCTGAGAGACGGACGGACACCGTTGCTCAGTCTCCAAAATTAAATCCCTTGCTCTTCTGCAGTGATGGCCGAAAAGGTTAGTTGAACTTTGTGCATGTTAATAGGATTGTGGTGTGTGTGTGTGTGTGGCTTTTTTGGGGAGGGGGGATCCTGTGTGGTTGAGATCACTACCCCCCCCCAAAAAAAAAACAGTGTCAGGAAAGGAATTTTAATGTAAAGCAAAGAGCCAGCAAAAAGACTGCTGGGGTTTTTTGGGGGGGGTGTTGCCTAAAAGGACGGGTGTGAATTGATTCCTACATTTTCTGAGGGGTGCTAAAAATTATTGGGGGTGGGCCAGGCTTAATACATTCCTATGAGGGTGAAAGGGGGGGGCTGGATTATCCTGCAAGGGTATAAGATCTAGGGCAGGGGTGGCCAACTCGCAATCTACTCACAGAGTTAAAAACTGGCAGTGATCCACCCCCGTTTTTTAGGGGTTCATGTCAAAGATGTTGAGCGTTTTTTTGTAGGAAGGAGAGCCCTGTTTGGGGGGACGTTTTTGAGCTTTTTTTTAGGGGAGCCAAAGTTCTTGAGCTTCTTTGTGGAGAGCCGGTGATCTACCCCAGACATCCGGTGATCTACCAGTATTTGATCTAGGGCATTTGGGGAGAGAAGAGGGGAGCTGTCGTGGGGGCAGGAGAGAATTGTAGGGTTTACAGCTCCAGAATTAATATAGATTCGACTCCGAGGTTGGGGGGGGGGGCGCGGCTGGACGCCTGGGTTCCCTCGGAGGCTGGTGGAGCCTGTTGCTTGGACATCTCACAGTTATTCTTTTTAACTTGCTTTTTAAGTTGTTTTTTAAATGTTGCTTCAGATGTTGTTGTTGTTGTTAGTTGTTTAGTCGTGTCCGCCTCTTCATGACCCCCTGGACCAGAGCACGCCAGGCACTCCTGTCTTCCACTGCCTCCCGCAGTTTGGTCAAACTCATGCTGGTAGCTTCAAGAACACTGTCCCACCATCTCGTCCTCCGTCGTCCCCTTCTCCTTGCGCCCTCCATCTTTCCCAGCATCAGGGTCTTTTCCAGGGAGTCTTCTCTTCTCATGAGGTGGCCAAAGTCTTGGAGCCTCAGCTTCAGGATCTGTCCTTCCAGTGAGCACTCAGGGCTGATGTCCTTCAGAATGGAGAGGTTGGATCTTCTTGTAGTCCATGGGACTCTCAAGAGTCTCCTCCAGCACCAGAATTCAAAAGCATCCATTCTTCGGCAATCAGCCTTCTTTATGGTCCAGCTCTCACTTTCATACATCACTACTGGGAAAACCAGAGATTTAACTATACGGGCCTTTGTTGGCAAGGTGATGTCTCTGCTTTTTAAGATGCTGTCTAGGTTTGTCATTGCTTTTCTCCCAAGAAGCAGGCATCTTTTAATTTTGTGGCTGCTGTCACCATCTGCAGTGATCATGGAGCCCAAGAAAGTAAAATCTCTCACTGCCTCCATTTCTTCCCCTTCTATTTGCCAGGAGGTGATGGGCCCAGTGGCCATGATCTTCGGTTTTTTTGATGTTGAGCTTCAGACCATATTTTGCGCTCTCCTCTTTCACCCTCATTAAAAGGTTCTTTAATTCCTCTTCACTTTCTGCCATCGAGGTTGTGTCATCTGCATATCTGAGGTTGTTGATATTTCTTCCAGCAATCTTAATTTTCCATTTAATAATACACATTTACATCATCATTATCGACTTTAACGCTTTCTGGCTTTCCTCTGGCTTTCCAAATTACCTAACTCTACAAATCATTCTTAACTAATTTAATCGATTTATGGAATCGTAGAATTACAGAGGGGCCCCAATGGTCATGTTGTCGAACCTTTGTCGGCAAGGTGATGATAATAAATTGTATAATTTCCATGTTGTAATGTTCTCCCTCCCTCTCTTTTCTCTCCGCCCCAATGTGTAGTACTCACCGGATCTCAACAAGCTCTACTGCCAGATGGGCAAGACTTGCCCCGTCCTCATCAAAGTGGCCACGCCGCCCCCTCCCTGGGCTGTCATTCGCACCACAGCCATCTTCAAGAAGTCTGAGCACATCGCTGAGGTGGTCAAGCGATGCCCGCACCACGAGCGCTCTGGCGAGGGCAGCCGCGGTAAGCTCCAGCAGAGGGAATGGGCTGGCTCTTTTGGGCAAGGGCGCTGGTCTCTGGGGACGAGGACTGGGCCGATGCCCTGAGGAGTTGTCTACAAAGGATTCGAACCCAGCGCACCCTTTCTCTTTCCTCCCCCGTCCAAATGCATGCTTTGTGGTCAAGGTGGGTTTGATTTAAATCAGATCAAATGACGATTATTTAAATGACTAGTCAGTAAGACTTGATTTATATATATTTGTTAAAATAATCCCAATTCTATTGTAAATACGTACAAATCAAAACTTGCACACTTGAAGAAAGAAAAGGAAATGAAGGAAGGTTACAAAAAAAGAAGAAAAGGGGAAAATTTGGAGGATTCGAACCCGGCGCAGCCTTCCTCTTTCCTCCCCCGTCCAAATGCATGCTTTGTGGGTTTGATTTAAATCGAATCGCAATTTAAATGACTAGTCAGTGAGACTTGATATCTATCTATCATCTATCTATATTAAAAAGGTTATTCAATTTTATTGCAAATACGTACAAATCAAAACTTGCAGACTTGAAAAAGGAAAAAGAAATTAAGGAAGGTTACAAAAAAAGAAAAGAGGAAAAGGGAAACAGAAAGAAAAACAAACATAAATAAATAAATAAAATGTATAAACTTGAAAAGTATAAATAACAACAACAAATAATTCTCACTATAAAGAAAAGGTGCCTAGACTTTCAGTTTTGGCTACCGCAACCTGGGTTTAAGGTGCGATTAGATTATATACGATCAAATTATAAAGCAGCTGCGCTCTTCACTATAAACAGAGCAGTTGTTTCTTTTCATTTTCTGACGAATTTCTTAACGATAAACAAATTTGGTGTCGCACAAGCAGATCTTTATTCTGAAAGTGCAGCCCAGGGGAAAAAGCTCGAGAACCGGTTCCCCTGCGCTATAAAAAGCGTTATTCGGAAGAGCGCTTTGGACAACACACTAAGGGAGATAAGAATAACACCGTAAATCTTGGAACGAGAGTGATGAATTGCGCATTGGCTCCGAACCCGATTGAAACTAGTTTGATTAATTCAATGAAATGGGATGAGCTTGACCCGGCAAAAGGACCTTTCCTAAGCTGGGCAGCGATTTACGCCCCCAGCGCTCACCTGAGCCCCCTCTTGCCTCTTAGCATGCCTCCAGGTAACCCTCCTTGAAATTTACTCCCAGGGATGTGGGTGGCGCTGTGGGTTAAACCACAGGGCCTAGGGCTTGCTGATCAGAAGGTTGGCGGTTCAAATCCCCGCGACAGGGTGAGCTCCCGTTGCTCGGTCCCTGCTCATGCCAACCTAGCAGTTCGAAAGCACACGAGTGCCAGTAGATAAATAGGTACCGCTCCAGCGGGAAGGTAAATGGCATTTCCATGCGCTCTGGTTTCCGTCACGGTGTCCCATTGCACCCGAAGCGATTTGGTCCTGCTGGCCGCAAGACCTGGAAAGCTGTCTGCGGACAAACGCCGGCTCCCTCGGCCTGAAAGCGAGATGAGCGCCACAACCCCAAAATCGCCTTTGACTGGACTTACCCATCCAAGGGTCCTTGACCTTTTATGTTTTAAGATGCAGTAGAAAAAGATTTAAGGGACCCAGGTGGCGCTGTGATCTAAACCACAGAGCCTAGAGCTTGCCGATCAGAAGGTCGGCGGTTCGAATCTCTGCGACGGAGCGAGCTCCCATTGCTCGGTCCCTGCTCCTGCCAACCTAGCAGTTCAAAAGCATGTCAAAGTGCAAGTAGATAAATAGGTACCGCTCCAGCGGGAAGGTGAATGGCGTTTCCGTGCGCTGCTCTGGTTCGCCAGAAGCGGCTTAGTCATGCTGGCCATATGACCCGGAAGCTGTACGCCGGCTCCCTCGGCCAATAAAGCGAGATGAGCGCCGCGACCCCAGAGTCAGCCACGACCGGACCTAATGGTCAGGAGTCCCTTTACCTTTACCTATGTGGAGCAGGCGGTTTGGGGGTGGTTAGCCTCCGGTGTGGGGTGGGCCCTCTGCACGCGCTCAGAGGCCACGCTGTTGAAACCATCATGCGGCACACGTTCCCACTTTGGACGCCGCCTGTGCCGCCCGTCACTTTTGCAAAGCAGCCGTCCCCATCCTTTTCTCTCTCTCCCCTTCTCCCTCTCCCCCCCCCCCCGGCCCCGATCCGGTTTTGTGTCCTCCAGAAGGCATCGCCCCCGCCGAGCACCTGATCCGGGTGGAAGGGAACCGGCAGGCCCAGTACTTATCCGACCAGAACACCAAGCGCCACAGCGTCGTCATTCCCTACGAGGCACCCCAGGTTATCGAAATTGGGGCATTGGGGGAGGGGGCTTGGACCGGGGAAAGATCCCTGGATCGAACTGGAGATCTACCCTTTGCATTCAGGTGTCGCGGCAGCCAGTGACGTCGGGCCAGGATCGGCGCAAATGGGTCAAGCTGTCTTGTCCTGGCTGCCAAGTTCTGCTCCGAGTTGAAGTTCCTGAACTCTCTTTGGAGAGTTTTTATCTTGCGTTAACAGCGAAACCTCGGTTGCCGAACTGTAATCCGTTCCGGAAGGCTGTTCGGCTTCTGAAACGTTCGACAACGGAGGCGCGGTTGCCGGTCGGCAAAATCCATCGACAGATGGAGAACCGCGCCTCGGAAGCCATTCGAAAACAAAAGCATTCTTTTCCGGGTCTGTCGGCGTTTGGGTTCCGAATTGTTCTGCCTCCGAAGCTTTTGACAGCAGAGGTTCCGCTGTATTTTTAACGCTGTAAACCGCCCGAGATATTTGGGTGTAGGGCTACCGTATGCACGTTTAATTAATATTAATTATACAGTGGTACCTCTGGTTATAGGGACGCGGGTGGCGCTGTGGGTTAAACCACAGAGCCTGGGGCTTTCCGATCAGAAGGTCGGCGGTTCAAATCCCCGCGACGGGGTGAGCTCCCGTTGCTCGGTCCCTGCTCCTGCCAACCTAGCAGTTCGAAAGCACGTCAAAGTGCAAGTAGATAAATAGGTACCACTCTGGCGGGAAGGTAAATGGCGTTTCCGTGCGCTGCTCTGGTTTGCCAGAAGCGGCTTAGTCTTGCTGGCCACGTGACCCGGAAGCTGTACGCCGGCTCCCTTGGCCAATAAAGCAAGATGAGCGCCACAACCCCAGAGTCGGCCACGACTGGACCTAATGGTCAGGGGTCCCTTTACCTCTGGTTATGTACTTAATTTGTTCTGTAGGTCCGTTCTTAACCTGAAACTGTTCTTAACCTGAAGCACCACTTTAGTTAATGGGGCCTCCTGCTGTGCCACCGGAGCACGATTTCTGTTCTCATCCTGAAGCACAGTTCTTAACCTGAGGTAATATTTCTGGGTTAGTGGAGTCTGTAACCTGAAGCGTCTGTAACCCGAGGTACCACTGTAATTGTAATACTATGCGGCTTGCAAAGAAAGTTGCACACTTTCTCCCTCATGATAATAATTGTAATTATAGTAGTAATGATCTTGCATTGCACCTTGCAAAGACGCTCCCCTTGAATAGTCTGGGGGGAGATCAGCAGGTCTCTGTGCCCCAATTCCTGCCCCCTCTTTGCCTTTCAGCTGGGGACGGAGAGCAGCAAGATTCTCTACAACTTCATGTGCAACAGTTCCTGCCAGGGGGGCATGAACCGCCGCCCCATCCTGATCATCATCACCCTGGAGACCCATCTGTGCGTAAAACACTTTTCATCCTCTTCCTCTCTTCTCCCTCCTCCCCCCGGCGCCTCCTTGCCCCCCAGGGAGGGCCCTCGAGAGTGCATTGGGGGCGCTGTCTCCTGGGTTCCAGGACTCCTGGGTTCTCTGGGAAGGATGAGGCCAGCGCCCCGGGTCTGTGGCCAGGAGATGGGGCTCTGAGCTCCTGTTTGCAGATAGAGAGATCACAGGCAGCGTTGAAGCAAGCCCATAACTCTAGAACCAAATTTCTCGTGAGATCTGAGATCTGTTAAAATTTCTTTGGTGCTTGGCTCTAGATCCCATGAGACTAGGGCCCTGCAGGATTTAACCTCCTTCCACCGGGCCTGTAAGACAGAGCTATTCCGCCTGGGCTTTAATTTGAATTCAGCCTGATCTTTTATTCCCCTTCCTTCCCTCCCCTTCCCCTTTTATGAAGATCACCCGCTCTGAGACCCCACAGCTAATTCTCCCCTGGTCTCCTCGCTGGCCCAAGTAGGACCAATTCAGCCAGCTAGCCCTGGGGATTATCTAATTGATTTTTGATTTTTATTGTTGTTCATGTTTTTATACTGTATTTTATTCTGCTTTTATAATTAAGTGTTTTAAATTTGTTGTTAGCCGCCCTGAGCCCGGTTTTTGAACCAGGAAGGGCGGGGTATAAATAAAAATTTATTATTATTATTATTATTATTATTATTATTATTATTATTATTATTATTATGTTATTATATAGATCCTTGCTCTAACTATAGGTCCAGGGTTGGGGGGTGGGGTGGGAGAAGGGTGCCCAGTGGCCCTAGAGATCTGTGACAGTGGGTGGGTGGGTACTGATCCTGTTGAACCGCAAGGAAGGGAGGGGTCCTGTCCAAATCTGGCTACAGTGGTACTTTGGTTCTCAAGCTTCATCCGTTCCGGAGGTCCGTTCCAAAACCAAAGCGTTCCAAAACCAAAGCGTGCTTTCCCATAGAAAGTCATGCAAAACAGAGCGATCCGTTCCGGACTTTTAAAAACAACCCCTGAGACAGCAATTTCAACATGAATTTTACTCTCTGACGAGACCATTGATCCATAAAATGAAAGCGATAAACAATGTGCTGCGGTCAATCAATCAGTAGCTGGACTGGGTTCCGCACAGTCACAAAAAAGAGCCGAAAAAATGCAAAATACCTCGGGTTAAGAACTTAATTCATTCTGGAGGTCCGTTCTTAACCTGAAACTGTTCTTAACCTGAGATACCACTTCAGCTAATGGGGCTTCCCACTGCTGCCACCGCACAATTTCTGTTCTCATCCTGAAGCAAAGTTCTTAACCTGAATTACTATTTCTGGGTTAGCGGAGTCTGTAACCTGAAGCGTATGTAACCCGAGGTACCACTGTAAATAGCAAAAACTGACAGACTTCAGCGTAACACTCAAAATGGAAGCCTGTGGAACGCCCTCCCACCAGATGTCAAAGAGAACAACAACTACCAGACTTTTAGAAGACATCTGAAGGCAGCCCTGTTTAGGGAAGCTTTTAATGTTTGATGTATTACGGTATTTTAATATTTCGCTGGAAGCCGCCCAGAGTGGCTGGGGAAGCCCAGCCAGATGGGCGGGGTATAAATAAATAATTACTATTAAACACTCAAAACGGAGCATGTTCGGCTTCCGAAAAAAGTTCCCAAAGCGGAACACTTACTTCCGGATTTGCAGTGTCTGGGTTCCAAGTTGTTTGGGTACCAAGGCGCTTGAGAACCAAGGGAGCACTGTAACCACTTGGGAAAACGCCATCGCCTGGCTTCCTTGCTGTCATTTGCAAATTTGCCCCGGCCTTTGGACTCTTTCTTTGCCTGCATGGGGAGCCTAGTTCATGGAGGTAAAAAAAACCCCATTCATTCCTTCGTCCCTTTCTGCCTTTCCCACTTGCATGCGGCCCTCGGAAGCCTTCTCCAGATGTGAATGCGGCCCTTGAGCTGCAAAGAAAAAGGGAAAAAGTTTTCCCTCGTCTGACGTCTCCTCTCCCCGTCCGTCCTCCCTTTCTCCGCAGGGGCCAGCTTCTCGGACGACGCTGCTTTGAGGCCCGGGTCTGCGCCTGCCCAGGCCGGGACCGCAAGACGGAGGAGGAGAACTTCAAGAGAATGCCTCCCTCTGGAATTAACGCCAAGAGGAATAAACTCGAATCTGACGGCGGCGGGAACACCAAGAGGAGTCGACTGGAAGCCGGCAGCGGGAACGCCAAACAGTGCAAGTCTGAAGAGGAGTCGTCCCAGGAATGGTCGGGGAGCCCAGGAGCGTGTAAGCAAGCCTGCTACTCATATATATAATTTTTATTTATTTTCCATTTAATAATATACATTTGCATCATCATTATCTACTTTACTGCCCTGGCTCTCTAGAGTCTATCGACTTCCTTCCTTCCCTCCTGCCTCACAGCTTTCAAAATTAACCTTTATATCATTGCATTTTAATCATCATCATCAATCTTTATTATGGTCCAGAAACCCAACAAATCATTACAAAGCAATACATAATTCATACAGCCCACCTGCAGGTTAAACAAGCATTTTGTTCAGAATATAGGGATCATTGGTTCTTGCAACCACCGATAAAAACTTTGCCACTGCTAATGTTCTAGCGTTTGTCCGGTCTTCCAATAGGAACCTGACATAGTGAGCCTCTGATTTTCCCGGGAAAGGTACCAGCAAGGGTAGTATCAGTTCAGCCCTGGCTTGCTCATATTTTGCACAGTGCAACAAAATATGTTTTATTGAATCGATGTCTTGAGCACACGAGCAAAGTCTGTCCTGGTAGGGAACTCCTCTCAACCTGCCATCCAACATTGCAGAAAGAAAGACATTTAGTCTGGCTTTGGTGAAAAGCCTTCGATAGTTTGGTACTGTCAGGTTTTTAATGTAAGATGTTAACTTAAAGACATGCCTGTATTGTACTCCTACTGCCAGCGGACTACAGACTGTGTGCGATCGAGATCGCAAGTCACTGTGCCCATTATCCCATAATCTTTGCTTTAATAAATTTTATTTATACCCCGCCCTCCCCAGCCAAGACCAGGCTCAGGGCGGCTAACACCAGCTATAAAAACAGTTGATTGAAATTGCGTTTTCCAATTCTAACTGCACTCATTGCAAAAGGACTTGAAACTTAAATATAGAAACGTAGAAAATTTCTCATTACAAGTCTTCAGGCAACCCTGCTAGTGATGTTAATTGCTTACAATGATCTTTCAAATATTGTATAAATTTACTCCAGTCCTTTTGGGAATACTGGTTTCGGATTTTTCTTGTCAAATTCGCCAGTTCTGCACAGTCCATCATTTTCATCTTCCGCTCTTCTTGCGTCGGTATTTCTTGCTGTTTCCATTTTGGGGCTAAAATGATTCTTGCCGCAGTTGTTGCACACATAAAGAGTATTTTATCTTCCCTTGGTATCTTGTCACCCACTATACCCAATAAAAAGGCTTCTGGTTTTAAAAAATAAAAGTACCGTATTTTCCGCTCTATAAGACGCACCAGACCACAAGACGCACCTACCGTATTTTTCGCACCATAGGACGCACTTTTTCTCCTTCAAAAATGAAAGGGGAATGTGTGCGCGTCCTATGGAGCGAAGACAGCATAGCCCCGCGGCCCTCTCCCGGCTGGAGAGGTGACACGCAGCTATGGCAGGAGCCTCTATAGCCGCGCGCCACCTCTCCAGCCGGGAGAGCGCACTCGGGGCTAAAGAAGCCCCGCTTACCCTCTCCCGGCTAGAGAGGTGACATGCGGCTATGGCAGGAGCCTCTATAGCCGCACGCCTTTCCGCTGCTCCCCGACCTGCTCTTTGGGGCTGGTGGTGGGCTTCCCCCCGCCAGCCCCAAAGAGCAGGTCGAAAGGAACCTGAAGCCTGGAGAGCGAGAGGGGTCGGTGCGCACCGACCCCTCTCACTCTCCAGGCTTCCAAGGTAGCCGCCTGAAAGCGACTGAACGCACCTTAAATGGCACCTTGTTTTAGAGGGGGAAAACAAGAGGGGGGAAATTCTACCCCTCTCTGCGCAGCGCCTCCTGCCGCTTCGCTGAAGGGGCGCTGGGCAGAGAGGGAGGGAATTTTTTTCTCTTGTTCTCCCCCCTCTAAAACAAGGTGCGTCCTATTGTCCGGTGCGTCCTATGGTGCGAAAAATACGGTAGTTTTTGGAGGAGTAAAACAAGAAAAAAAACATTCTGAATCTCAGGAGCCGGAACAGCAAGAGGGATCGCTGCGCAGCGAAAGCAGCAATCCCTCTTGCTGTTCTGGCTTCTGGAATAGCTGCGCAGCCTGCATTCGCTCCATAAGAGGTACACACATTTCCCCTTACTTTTTAGGAGGGAAAAAGTGAGTCTTATAGAGCAGAAAAGACGGTATTTTAAAATGCAAGCCTGCTCCTCTCAATGCAATTCTCTCCCTCTGTTCTAGGGTTGGGTTTGGGGGGGGTGTTTCCAGGGCGGAGGGCACTTTCAAAAGGGGACGCATATACAGTGGTACCTTGGTTCACGAATTCAATCCGTTCTGGAAGTCCGTCCGTTCGGCTTCCGAAAAACGTTCACAAACCGGAACACTTACTTCCTGTTTTTGGGAGCCAATTTGTCCGGGAGCCAAGGTAACACTGTTTTAATATTTGTTCCTCTTCAAGCAGACCTTTGGACGTCTGACGCCCTCCTTCTGTAATCCTCATAGAACTCTGGCCCAATGGTTGCCATTAATTTGACTCTGAATTGATTTTAGAATGAATTGATTTTCAAATGTATCTCAATTAATTGATTGTGATTTTATGTAAACTATGTTACTTTTACTGTTGTTGGCTGCTCTGAGCCCAGCTTCGGCTGGAACGGGCGGGATATAAATAAAATTTTATTATTATTACATGTGAGATGGTAGCTTTGATTTTTATTGTTATTACGCATTTTGCATTTCTTCCGTGGCAAACCGTTACAAAGCGCCCTGAGAGCTGCGCGTGAAGTAGGGTGTGTGTGTGCAGATTTAATAAATAAAATAAACCGACCCTTCCTCCTGTCCCTTTCCACAGCTTTCTCTCAGAGCAGTGATTCAGGAGGCTCCAAGAAGCGGATCGTAGAGGCTCCCAGCGGCGTCGGCAGTAGCACTGAAGGAAGAGTTTATACCATCCAGGTGACTTTTGCGGGGCGGGAAAGCCTGAAAGTCGCATCGCATCCTGGGCCTTGCATAAATGTTCACGCCGAACTGCGTCCGTTTGGCTTAAGTGTCCCCCCTCGGACTGCGAGGGGGCTGCAAGATGGCCGCTCCCTGGTTAATAATAATAATAAATAATAATTTATTATTTATACTCCTCCCATCTGACTGAGTTTCCCCAGCCACTCTGGGCAGCTTCCAATCGAGTGTTAAAAACAATACAGCATGAAATATTTAAAACTTCCCTAAAGAGCGCTGCCTTCAGGTGTCTTTTAAAGATAACTACTTATTTCCTTGACATCTGGTGGGAGGGCGTTCCACAGGGCGGGTGCCACCACCGAGAAGGCCCTCTGCCTGGTTCCCTGTAACTTGGCTTCTCGCAGGGAGGGAACCGCCAGAAGGCCCTCGGAGCTGGACCTCAGTGTCTGAGCTGGACGATGGGGGTGGAGATGCTCCTTCAGGTCTACTGGGCCTTTGAGGCCGTTTAGGGCTTTAAACGTCAGTACCAACACTTTGAAACGTACTGGGAGCCAATGCAGATCTCTCAGGACCGGTGTTATGTGGTGTCAGCGGCCACTCCCAGTCACCAGTCCAGCTGCCGCATTCTGGATTAATTGCAGTTTCCGGGTCACCTTCAAAGGTAGCCCCACGTAGAGCGCATTGCAGTAGTCCAAGCGGGAGATATTTAGAGCATGCACCACTCTGGCCAGACAGTCTGCAGGCAGGGAGGGTCTCATCCTGCGTACCAGATGGAGCTGGCAGATAGCTGCCCTGGACACAGAATTGACCTGCACCTCCATGGACAGCTGTGAGTGCAAAATGAGTCTCAGGCTGTGCATCTGATCCTTCAGGGGCACAGTTGCCTCGTTCAGGACCAGGGAGTCCCCCACACCAGCCCGCCCCCTGTCCCCCAAAAACAGCACTTCTTGGAACCCAAGTTCCCTGGGAGGAGCCACCACCAAGAAGGCCCTGTGTATGGCTTGCGCCCAGGATGCCTGAGGACTATATTTCCCTCATACAAACCTGCCCAGGCTCTGAGATCTTCGGTGGGGGGGCCTTCTCTCGGTCCTGCCACCCTCACAGGTGGGGACATGGAACAGGGCCTTCTTGGTGGTGGCTGCTCCCAGACACCTTTGGAACTCCCTGCTTAGAGAAGCCAGACTGGCTCCCTTGTCCTTCCACCAGTAGGTGAAGATGATTTTATTCCAACAGGCTCTTGGGAAGCAATGGGATTTTAAAGAAAGGGCTTTTAAATAGTCTAGTACCATGCTGCTTCTATTATCTACATTTTAATAGATTTCTTTAAAAATAAATAAATTACATCTTAATTACTTTGGAACAATGATCTTCCACCGCTTAGCTTTTTCGTATCTCAATCTGCGCTGTTTTAATTTCTGTAAGCCGCTTTGGTTCCTGGTCTGTGGGGGAAAGCGAAGGTATAAATAAATACGATGGGAATAATTGATGACGACAATATTTCCTCCTCCTTTTCCAGACTCGTGACCGGAAGCTGTACCAGCTGCTGAAGAAAATAAAAGAAGCCATCGAGTTTCAAGATTTGATGAAGCAAAACAAGGAGCCGGCCAAAGTGTGAGTGGTTAAACGCTGCCTCCTTCGCCCTTCTCCTGACTCCCATCTATCTTCAAGCGTCGACTGGCAGTGACTTCTGCATGCCAAGCAGGTGTCCTCCTCCCCGGCTACATCCTTTTCCCCCTCCATCTCGCCAGCTCCATCCACCAGTCTGGTCAGATTGGAGTGTGGGGTTTTCGCCTTGCTTTCTTGCTTGCTTTTGTGGGGTGCAGCGTGGCTCGCTGACTCGAGCCGCTTGAGGCTCATTTTGTTGTTGGTTAGTCGTGTCCGACTCTTCGTGACCCCCTGGACCAGAGCACGCCAGGCCCTCCTGTCTTCCACTGCCTCCCGCAGTTTGGTCAAACTCATGCTGGTAGCTTCGAGAACACTGTCCCACCATCTCGTCCTCCGTCGTCCCCTTCTCCTTCTGCCCTCCATCTTTCCCAACATCAGGGTCTTTTCCAGGTAGTCTTCTCTTCTCATGTGGCGGCCAAAGTCTTGGAGCCTCAGCTTCAGGATCTGTCCTTCCAGTGAGCACTCAGGGCTGATGTCCTTCAGAATGGAGAGGTTGGATCTTCTTGTAGTCCATGGGACTCTCAAGAGTCTCCTCCAGCACCAGAATTCAAAAGCATCCATTCTTCGGCGATCAGCCTTCTTTATGGTCCAGCTCTCACTTCCATACATCACTACTGGGAAAACCAGAGCTTTAACTATACAGACCTTTGTCGGCAAGGTGATGTCTCTGCTTTTTAAGATGCTGTCTAGGTTTGTCATTGCTTTTCTCCCAAGAAGCAGGCGTCTTTTAATTTCGTGGCTGCTGTCACCATCTGCAGTGATCATGGAGCCCAAGAAAGTAAAATCTCTCACTGCCTCCATTTCTTCCCCTTCTATTTGCCAGGAGGTGATGGGACCAGTGGCCATGATCTTCATTTTTTTGATGTTGAGTTTCAGGTCATATTTTGCGCTCGCCTCTTTCACCCTCATTAAGAGGTTCTTTAATTCCCCCTCACTTTCTGCCATCAAGGTTGTGTCATCTGCATATCTGAGGTTGTTGAGGCTCATTAAGAGCTTGCTGATTCCCCCCCCCCCAAAATAATGGCTGCTTGCTCCTCCTGTTATGAGTGTGGGCTACCCCCCCCCAATTTTTAAAAAACAAATAATCCCCCTTCCCCCGAACCAGGACATTTCATGTAAAATGCAAAAATCTGCCCAGGAGGGCATGGCGACTCCCCAAAAGAGGACTTGTCCTGGAAAACCTGGACATATGGCAACTCAGCATTATCCGAACCTAAGTGTTTATGTCTGCCTTCAAGTCACCGACATTGTGAGGATGGGTGTCAAGGAGTTGAGTCTCCCGTCCTTGGCAACCAATTTTGCCTCTTTTCATCCTTAAGTGGGAGGTGGGTGAATATTCAGGATAATAATTATAATAATAATAATAATAATTTATTATTCATACCCCACCCATCTGGCTGGGTTTCCCCAGTCACTCTGGGCGGCTTCCAACAAAACACTACAATAACCTATTAAACATTAAAAGCTTCCCCAGACAGGGCTGCCTTCAGATGTCTTCTAAAAGTTTGGTGGTAGTTGTTCTCTTTGACATCTGGTGGGAGGGAGTTCCACAGGGTGGGTGCCACCACCGAGAAGGCCCTCTGCCTGGTTCCCTGTAGCTTGGCTTCTCGCAGGGAGGGAACCGCCAGAAGGCCCTCGGCGCTGGACCTCAGTTTCCGGGCAGAACGATGGGGGTGGAGACGCTCCTTCAGGTATATTGGACCGAGGCCATTTAGAATATTCCGAAATGCCTTTCTTTGAGCCGGCGGCTGGCAATTTGACTTCTTCCAGAGTCAACAGAGCTCATCACGGACGGTTTCATGTCATAATTAGAGTCATGTCGATCTTGTGCCCCGATCCGCAGAGGTAAACCACACCATAAATTCAGATTAATTAGGGTTGCCGAATTATTCGGCCCTTGTAAACGGCGTGCGGGAGGAAATCACTGAAATTTGATTCCCTCCCCCTCTTCTTTTTTCCTTTCTCCTCCTGTGATGAGGCTGCGTTTCAATGTTGTATTTTAATCTTGTTTTTAAGTTGTAATCGTTCAACTTGTTTTTATTATTGGTTGTTAGCCGCCCTGAGGAGGGCGGGGTATAAATAAAATTTATTATTATTATTAAATGTCGGGGAGTGTAGATTTCGGCAGATTTCTTTAAAAAATTGGCCTTGGCTGGGGAGGGCGGGGTATAAATAAAATTTATTCTTATTATTAAATGTCGGGGAGTGTAGATTTGGGCCGATTTCTTTAAAAATAGCTCAAAAACTCCAGATTTTCGCTATTTGAAATACGGATAACCCTAAATTAACACCTCCTTTTCCATCTCTTCTTTCCCTAGGCTCCAGAAGAAGATGGCTGTGGTTGTGAAGGACAACTGAATAGGGGTGCTGCTTCTCCTATCCCCCCCTGTTCCCCTCCCCAACTCCTCACCCCATTTCCCCTCCCAAAGTCCCTTCTTATGGTTGAGCCATTCTCCAGCCTTCTGATTGGGCCAGGTCACAGCAGTGCTGAACCTCCCTGGACCAATCCGGGTTTCCCTAATAGCTGCTGCGGGAGGGGTGCCTCTTTCTATCGCCCCCCCTGCCATCAAATGGTTTGGGACAGGCTGCATTCTCCTAATTGCACAAGGTAACTGCCAGTTCTTGTTTTTTTCCTGAACTGCCTCACTGAGGAGTAGAGAACTGTTGCTCTGTCAAAACTTCGTTTTTTTAATTTTTTATAAAAATTGAGTTTCTCAAACAGTATTTCTTTTTTTAATTTCTATTTTTATTTTACAAAAGAGATGCTGCTTAGTTCGTAACACGGGTGGCGGAGCGCTGCAACCTGCCCCACATGTATTTCCCCAGGCGAGGGCTTGTTAGGGAGCGGGAAGGGTGAAATGTTGAGCTCTCGTTTCTACAGGGGGGGCTCTAATTCAGTTCAGTATTAGACTGTGGAGACCCGGTTATACTCCACATTCCTTGACCGCGCAGCCTTTCCCCCAACCTGGTGCGCCCACCGGGCGCTCTGTACTACAGTTCCCAGCCCTCTGTGCTGGCCATCGCTGTCAGGAGTTGAGCACCAGAACATCTGGAAAGGCAAACCAGGTTGGCAATGGAGGGTGTGTGTGTGTGTTTCCAAATAAAATAATCATGGAAGGTAGAAAAACGAGGAAGAAAAACAAAACCCAAAACTACAATGATCTGACGCGTTAGCAAACAGTCCTTCCCCCCGCAATTAATTGTCCCGAAGTTTAGCAAAGCCCTCTCCTTTTCCCCTCCGCCTCCCCCCTCCCATTGCTTTGTAGTTTATTTTATATGCTTTGATTTTCCCTGCATGGCTTTTTTTAGGAACCCCCTTTTTTGTACTTTAATAAAAGATAGACTTTGGTCCTGTTCCTGTTTTTTCCTCTAACGTCCCTCTGAGCAGTATTTGTGTATGAAACTCTAAATCGGGGTGGGGTGGGGACGGGGACACCCCAGATGTTTGTATTTTTATATTATTTTGTTGTTGCTTATTTCTTTATCGTTCGCTCTTTGCCATAAGCTGAACATTACTTTTCATTCTGGGTTTTCAAATGAATGAATGAATGAATGAATGCAATGTCAAACAACTTCGCTCTTTGCCATAAGCTGAACATTACATTGCCACAGGGTTCTGTCTTGGGCCCGGTCTTATTCAACATCTTTATCAACGACTTGGATGATGGACTCAAGGGCATCCTGATCAAATTTGCAGATGACACCAAACTGGGAGGGGTGGCTAACACCCCAGAGGACAGGATCACACTTCAAAACGACCTTGACAGATTAGAGATCTGGGCCCAAACAAACAAGATGAATTTTAACAGGGAGAAATGTAAAGTATTGCACTTGGGCAAAAAAAATGAGAGGCACAAATGCAAGATGGGTGACACCTGGCTTGAGAGCAGTACATGTGAAAAGGATCTAGGAGTCGTGGTTGACCACAAACTTGACATGAGCCAACAGTGTGACGCGGCAGCTAAAAAAGCCAATGCAATTCTGGGCTGCATCAATAGGAGTATAGCATCTAGATCAAGGGAAGTAATAGTGCCACTGTATTCTGCTCTGGTCAGACCTCACCTGGAGTACTGTGTCCAGTTCTGGGCGCCACAGTTCAAGAAGGACATTGACAAACTGGAACGTGTCCAGAGGAGGGCAACCAAAATGGTCAAAGGCCTGGAAATGATGCCTTATGAGGAACGGCTAAGGGAGCTGGGCATGTTTAGCCTGGAGAAGAGGAGGTTAAGGGGTGATATGATAGCCATGTTCAAATATATAAAAGGATGCCACATAGAGGAGGGAGAAAGGTTGTTTTCTGCTGCTCCAGAGAAGCGGACAGGGAGCAATGGACCCAAACTACAAGAAAGTAGATTCCACCTAAGCATTAGGAAGAACTTCCTGACAGTAAGAGCTGTTTGACAGTGGAATTTGCTGCCAAGGAGTGTGGTGGAGTCTCCTTCTTTGGAGGTCTTTAAGCAGAGGCTTGACAACCATATGTCAGGAGTGCTCTGATGGTGTTTCTTGCTTGGCAGGGGGTTGGACTCCATGGCCCTTGTGGTCTCTTCCAACTCTATGATTCTATGATTCTACTTTTCATTCTGGCTTGTTTTTTTTTAAAAAAGTAATCCAATGTCAAACAACTTCCAGCTGCAAAAATGAAGGTGGTTCCCCAAAAACAGACACCTGGGGCATCAAAAAAGGTGTGTCTTCAGAGTCCTCTGAAATCTGGGCGATGAAGCTGTTGGATGCACGTCTGGTGGAAGGGAGCAGCCCCACAATGTAGTCTCTGCCTTTTTTATATCCCACCTTCCATTCCAAACTTGGGGGGGCCACATGGTTCGACTGCCCTTCACCTGAAGATCTCGGGGTGCTCCCTCCTTACAACAACCCTGCCAGGGAGGTTAGGCCAGGAGAGGCAGGGAGTGCCCCTCGCCTTGCAAGACCACCCTGCGAGCTTCAGGTCCAGAGGTTGCAGCACCACTCCGGCTTGCTGAACTACAACTCCCAGACTGTTGAAAACGGGCAACCACAGCAATGAAAACCAACCACTTCAATTAAAAGCAGTTTGTTCCCCCAAGCCTGTTGAAAGAAGAAAATGTCTCCGCCTGCCGTCGAAAGGACGGCAAGGAAGGGAGCCAATCTAAACTCCAGGAAGGGAGCCACCACTGAGAGGGCCCCGTCTAACCACCACCAGCACCAAACATTCCTGGGAGGGAGGTGGGACAGAGAACGGCCTCCCCCCAAATATGGCAGATTCATGGGGGAGAATATGGCCCTTCAGAGAGCCTAAGCCAGATAGGGATTTGTAGGTGACTGGTGACTGGGGGCGGCCGCCGAGACCATATAACACCGGTCTTGAAAGACCTACATTGGCTCCCAGTACGTTTCCGAGCACAATTCAAAGTGTTGGTGCTGACCCTTAAAGCCCTAAACGGCCTCGGTCCAGTATACCTGAAGAAGAAGAAGAGTTTGGATTTGATATCCCGCCTTTCACTCCCTTTAAGGAGTCTCAAAGCGGCTAACATTCTCCTTTCCCTTCCTCCCCCACAACAAACACTCTGTGAGGTGAGTGGGGCTGAGAGACTTCTTTGAAGTGTGACTGGCCCAAGGTCACCCAGCAGCTGCATGTGGAGGAGCGGAGACGCGAACCCGGTTTCCCAGATTACGAGTCCACTACACCACACTGGCTCTCCTACACCACACTGGCTCTACCTGAAGGAGCGTCTCCACCCCCATCGTCCAGCCCGGACACTGAGGTCCAGTGTTGGTGCTGACCCTTAAAGCCCTAAACGGCCTCGGTCCAGTATACCTGAAGGAGCGTCTCCACCCCCATCGTCCAGCCCGGACACTGAGGTCCAGCGCCGAGGGCCTTCTGGCGGTTCCCTCATTGTGAGAAGCAAAGCTACAGGGAACCAGGCAGAGGGCCTTCTCGGTAGTGGCGCCCGCCCTGTGGAACGCCCTTCCAGCAGATGTCAAAGCGATAAACAACTACCTGACATTCAGAAGACATCTGAAGGCAGCCCTGTTCAGGGAAGTTTTTAACGTGTGATATTTTACTGTATTTTTGCTTTTTATGGAAGCCGCCCAGAGTGGCTGGGGAGGCCCAGCCAGATGGGCGGGGTATAAATAATAAATTATTATTATTATTATTATAGGTCACAACCAGCGCTTAGAATTGTGCCCAGATTTCTTTGGCGACCCCTCATAGCCGAGTAAGATTGTCTTCCATAAACACAGTTTTAACAATGAGTCCGTAAGTGACTGTGGAGGCCAATTCTGGATCCACACATCCTTCCACAGTGGGGACATAGGTTCCCGGGCGGGAGCTGATCACGGTGTGGATTTGCCAAGCGTGCCTTCCTCTTAGCACATTTCTCCCTTGCGTCCTGAGTTCGAGTGTCTTCAAAGCCCACAACACCTTTGGTCAAGGCTGTTCTCCAGCTGGAGCGCTCGCAGGCCAGTGTTTCCCAGTTGTAGGTGTTTATACTACATTTTTTTAGATTTGCCTTGAGACAGTCTTTCAGTCTCTTCTGTTGACCACCAGCATTACACTTTCCATTTTTAAGTTCGGAATAGAGTAGTTGCTTTGGAAGACGATCATCAGGCATACGCACAACATGACCAGTCCAACGAAGTTGATGTTGAAGAATCATCGCTTTGACACTGGTGATCTTTGCTTCTTCCAGTACACTGGTATTAGTTCGCCTGTCTTCCCAAGTGATGTGTAAAAATTTTTGGAGACACCGCTGATGGAATCTTTTGAGGAGTTGGAAATAGTGTTTATAAGTGGTCCATGTTTTGCATGTTTCAGAAACAGGCTGGTGTCAACACCTTTTTCTCAACACCAGAGATCAAAACAGAGGCCATCTGCATGCAGTGGGAATATCTTTTTAACTACAGCTCTTCCCCCTCAAGGATCAAGACAGAAATTTCTGCCTGCTGAACAAGGGGAACTCAGAACTGTGGACTTGGACGTGGGTGGCGCTGTGGGTTAAACCACAGAACCTAGGACTTGCCGATCAGAAGGTTGGCGGTTCGAATCCCCGTGACGGGGTGAGCTCCCGTTGCTCGGTCCCTGCTCCTGCCAACCTAGCAGTTCAAAAGCACCTCAAAGTGCAAGTAGATAAATAGGTACCGCTCCGGCGGGAAGGGAAACGGCGTTTCCGTGTGCTGCTCTGGTTCGCCAGAAGCGGCTTAGTCCTGCTGGCCACATGACCCGGAAGCTGTACGCCGGCTCCCTCGGCCAATAAAGCGAGATGAGTGCCGCAACCCCAGAGTCGGCCACAACTGGACCTAATGGTCAGGGGTCCCTTTACCGTTTAAGAGTCCCCCAGGGGTCATCTAGTCCAACCCCCTGCCATGCCAGAGTCACAGCAAGCAAACCCTGGACTGAGATTTCCATCTGACCTCTTTAAAAATCTCCCAAGGCAGGAAAGCCCATCTTTCGCCGGAATATCATTTCTTGCCCTTTGAATCCGCTGGTTCGGGTCCTCCCTGCTCCATCCAGCCCATCAGCTGTTTTTTTTTAGGGTGGCGATTTGGCCGCAACAACAGCCTTGCAAGCCGCTGAACAGTTGCCCAGGAGAGCGCTGCTGTTCCCACACTGCGCCAGGAGGGGGCAGCGCCGCACAAGGCAGAAATTCGTCTCCTGGGGACCATTTTAGCTGCATCCATTCAAGACCAAAAATAGGACTCTTATGAATGGGAGATGTAAAAAAGGAGGGGGAGACGTGGGGTGAATGGAAGCGGAGGACACAGCTTGCCTTTGCTGCTGCCAAATCCCTGCTCTCCCCCACCATAAAGAAGTCTTGAGAGTCCCCCACCCTCAAGAAATTGGGTTTTTTGCCTTCTACAAAGGGGGGGGGCTGAGCCAAGACACCCCACAGCCTCCTTTATATGAAAGCTCTGTGCAAAGCAGACTCCACACACGTCTTCTGCACCGGGCAATCTGGCACCCTCCAGATATTCTTCGCTGTCTTTTTCCCCCTGCAAGGAGTTTGAGGGGGGGTCACGGTTCTTCCCCCCTCCCTCATTTAACCGTCACAACAACCTTGCGAGGTAGGCCGGGTTGAGAGGCAGCGGGCCAGTGAGCTTGCTTCAGGGCGGCAGAGGGGGGATTCGAACCCTGGGCTCTCCTGGCTACGACACAGGCTGAGAGACGGTAGCCGAGTCAGGATTCGAATCCAGGTCCCAGTCCAGCCCTCTACCATGGGTAAGCAAACTAAGGCCCGTGGGCCAGATCCGGCCCAATCGCCTTCTCAATCTGGCCTGTGGACAGTCCAGGAATCAGTGTGTTTTTACATGAGTAGAATGTGCCCTTTTATTTTAAAATGCGTCTCTGGGTTATTTGTGGGGCCTGCCTGGTGTTTTTACATGAGTAGAATGTGTGCTTTTATTTAAAATGCATCTCTGGGTGATTTGCGGGGCATAGGAATTTGTTCATTCCTTCCCCAAAATATAGTCTGGCCCCCCACAAGGTCTGAGGGACAGTGGACCGGCCCTCTGCTAAAATAGTTTGCTGACCCCCCGGCGCTAACCACCAGGCGACGCTGCCTGGGAGCTGTAGCCCAAAGCACCTGGAGGGTGCTACGTTGGCGATGGCGGGGTGACTTTGCCACATTGCGGGGAGGGGGGAGCGGGGGGGGAGGAAAGGGAACGGAGCCCAGCTTTCCTCCTCTCACCCGAATTGTCCCGTCCTTCCACATCCCACAGTCGGTGGGTGCTGCCAAGTTCCTCCTGCAAAAAGCAGTCTGGCACCCTGCCCTTCCTTCGACCTTGAAGTTGCCCTGATGGGGAGGCAGCTACGGGCTCAGCTTTCGCAGGGACAGGAGGAGAGCGAGCCTGGTTTTCATTTTATTCCGCCTCGTTTCGTTCTGTTTCTCGCACGCTCGGCACGCCTCGCAGGGTTGTTGTGTCGAGCTTTTTGGAGGGAAATAATAATAATAACTGCAATTCGTACCCCTGCCCATCTGGCTGCGCTGCCCCAGCCACTCTGGGCGGCTTCCAACACATATAAAAACATAATAAAACTTCCCTATATATATAATTTCTGCAGTTTGTTAAAGTTTGGAGTCGCTTGGGGAGATCAGAACAAGTTTGTTCCTGAGAGCTAAGCTATGGTGGACTATGAATGCGATAAAGCTCAATATTTCGGCCAAATGGCCGAAATATTGGGAAATATTGGAAGAAGAAGGAGATAAATTGAAATTGCAGAGTTTTGAGAAATTAAAAGATAAAGTGCGAGACTGGCTTCATTATTACCAAATAAGAGAGGCCTATAATTTGGACAAAAAAATTGGCTTCCAGGTGGAAAAATCAAAATTGGAAACAGAATTGTTAGATCCCAAAACTAAGATACTTTCAAGAATGTATAACTTGCTGTTGAAATGGAATACGCAGGATGAAACGGTTAAATCTGCTATGATTAAATGGGCACAAGATATTGGTCATAACATTATGTTTGCGGACTGGGAACAGTTGTGGACCACCGGTATGAAATTTACGGCATGTAATGCCTTAAGAGAGAATATTATGAAAATGATATACAGGTGGTACATGACACCAGTCAAGCTTGCAAAAATATATCATTTGCCCGATAACAAATGTTGGAAATGTAAAGAAAATGAAGGTACATTCTTTCACCTTTGGTGGACGTGCCCAAAGATTAAGGCTTTCTGGGAGATGATCTATAATGAAATGAAAAAGGTATTTAAATATACCTTCCTGAAGAAACCAGAGGCCTTTCTCCTGGGCATGGTCGGCCAATTGGTGCCAAAGAAGGATAGAACTTTCTTCATGTATGCAACAACAGCAGCAAGAATACTCATTGCAAAGTATTGGAAGACACAAGATTTACCCACCCTGGAAGAATGGCAGATGAAGGTGATGGACTACATGGAATTAGCGGAAATGACTGGCAGAATCCGAGACCAAGGAGAAGAATTGGTGGAAGAAGATTGGAAGAAATTTAAAGACTATCTTCAGAAACACTGTAAAATTAATGAATGTTAAAAATGATGTTGGATTGAAAATAAGAGGCATTAGCAACAAAGTTAATGAGAATATGCAAAAATGAGTTGATAATGGATGAAAATATAGAGCTATAATATGTTAAGATATAGAGTTAAGATAAACGAAAGAGGGTAAGGATTTGCTGATTTGATTATTTAAATGGGAATACAAAAAGGGGAGGTGTGAGGAAGTCAAGGGAACAAGCTAATGAATTTAAAGTTACAAAAAATGGGTTTGTTTTTAACTCTTTTGTATCTATTCGTTTTTTGTACTTTGTATTTTTATTTTTTATTTTTTATGTATTTTTGTATGTTTTTTTCTTTTTCTTTTTGTATTTTGTAAATATGTTTTTGTAAAATTTCAATAAATATTTTATAAAAAAAACAAAAAAAATATGAATGCGATAAATAAGCAATATCATGTCAGAAAAAGCCATTTTGCACGCGAGTGGTCTTATTTTTAATAATAATAATAATAATAATAATAATAATAATAATTTTTTGCTATTTATACCCCACCCATCTGGCTGGGTCTCCCCAGCCACCCTGGTCAGTTTCCAACAAAGTATTAAAATACAGTGGTCTGTTAAACATTAAAAGCTTCCCTAAACAGGGCTGCCTTCAGATGTCTTCTGAATACATCTTATTTAATGGTGTTATTATCAGTGCAAAATACAAATACAAAAACAGTCGGGAGCGTCCCTAAATATTGCGGTATAGGAACAGGTTTAAAATTATATCAGAGCGTTAATGAGGGTGAAAGAGGAGAGCGCAAAATATGGTCTGAAGCTCAACATCAAAAAAAGGAAGATCGTGGCCTCTGGGCCCATCACCTCCTGGCAAATAGAAGGGGAAGAAATGGAGGCAGTGAGAGATTTTGCTTTCTTGGGCTCCATGGTCACTGCAGATGGTGACAGCAGCCACGGAATTAAAAGACGCCTGCTTCTTGGGAGAAAAGCAATGACAAACCTAGACAGCATCTTAAAAAGCAGAGACATCACCTTGCCAACAAAGGTCCATATAGTTAAAGCTCTGGTTTTCCCAGTAGTGATGTATGGAAGTGAGAGCTGGGCCATCAAGAAGGCTGATCGCCGAAGAATGGATGCTTTTGAATTCTGGTGCTGGAGGAGACTCTTGAGAGTCCCATGGACTGCAAGAAGATCAAACCTCTCCATTCTGAAGGAAATCAGCCCTGAGTGCTCACTGGAAGGACAGATCCTGAAGCTGAGGCTCCAAGACTTTGGCCACCTCATGAGAAGAGAAGACTCCCTGGAAAAGACCCTGATGTTGGGAAAGATGGAGGGCACAAGGAGAAGGGGACGACAGAGGACGAGATGGTGGGACAGTGTTCTCGAAGCTACAAACATGAGTCTGACCAAACTGCGGGAGGCAGTGGAAGACAGGAGGGCCTGGCGTGCTCTGGTCCAGGGGGTCACAAAGAGTCAGACACGACTAAACGACTAAACAACAACAATGTGCTTTCTTGCCAATTTGCCCCTCTTCCCACCCCCCAAAAGTTGATCCTCGGATCTTCTCATTGCCCCCCCCCCACCAAGGAAAAAACGAAAACACCCACCGCCCAGGCTACACTGGAGAAAACAGAAGGTAGCAGCAGGCAATGGGAGTATTTATAGTCCTGCTATAAATACAGTATGGTGCCTCTCTTTGCAGAGACCACAGGCCAGTGGGAAGCAGGGGGGGGCTTGAGAGATGCTGTCTAAAGCCCCCCTCCCTCCACGAAGGCCAGATAATCCCACCCCACCCTAAGGAAAATCCCATAAGCCGCTGCTCTTCCTCTGTCCTTGTAGAAGGATTAGTCGGGGTTAACGCTTTCGGCCCTGGATGTTGGGGAGGCTGCACGGACAGAGGGACATTTTGGGTGGGGTCTTTTTTTTGGTAGGGTGGGAGGTTTGGGGACATGTGTGGTGGGGCCATATGCAGCCATGATGTGCCCCTGTGGGTTTGCCTTTGTTAACGGAGAAATCTGAGGGCTCCCTTGGACAAAAAACAAGGACACCAGCCAGGAATACCAGAGCAAAACAGCAGCCAGTAGGCTTGGTCTTGATTGAAGACTCTCGCGACAGGACTCCCACCTGCCACAAGGTGGAACAAGATGGAAGCCCCAAACAAAAGAGAACCCAAACTTTTATTAGCTGCTAATCCCCATGTTACACCCCCCCAAACTACATCACGGTTACATCATGAAAGGGGAGGTCTGGTGGCAGGAATCTGAGCATCCTGGACCCTGCCCCATGGTTCTACTTGCCCTCCACCAAACACCCATCAAATGAAACAAAAGAGATATTTACATTTCCCTGTTTCCCAGCCAAGTGAATCACGCCCTTTTGTCTTCATCTGGGTTTGTGATTTCTGGAATGGCTACCTGTCTGGCACTCAGGTATCAGGAGGCCAGGGATTATCACTCAGGCAGAGGGGCTGCTGAGGAGCTGAGCTCACATGTCTATATGAATTTCTGAAGTTTTCCCAGTGAGCCAGTACATAGATAACATTTATCAGTGAATTCTTACATTTGGTATTCTGCAGCAAAGGCCCTTTGAATAGATAGGAAGAAACTGTGATGAAGTGTTCTGTAGGGACAAATCACAAAAGTCACAGAAGCGATTGTGCTGGTTTTCGTAGTGGGCTGCATGTGCATGATATCTGCTGGAGGGGCAACCCCCCCCCCCAACCTATACATAAATTCCTGCAACACCTTTTTGCAGAGATGTTTTTATTTCATTTAATAACACACAGAACCAGTGCTACCCCCCCCCAAAATGTTTTCATTTTCCTGCTCATATTGAAATACTGACCCTCAATGACATGAGTAGGCAAACTAAGGCCCGGGGGCCGGATCCGGCCCAATCGCCTTCCCAATCCGGCCCGCAGATGTTCCAGGAATCAGCGTGTTTTTACATGAGTAGAATGTGTCCTTTTATTTGAAATACATCTCTGGGTTATTTGTGGGGCCTGGCTGGTGTTTTGACATGAACGCATCTCTTGAGTTATTTGTGGGGCTTGAGAATTCGTTCATTTCCCCCCGCAAAATATAGTCTGGCCCCCCCCACAAGGTCTGAGGGACAGTGGACCGGCCCCCTGCTGGAAAAGTTTGCTCAATGAGGCCAAACTTACATTCACAAAATGTTTGGGGGTATGCGTCCCCCTGCGTCACCCCCCCGAAAAAAAAGCACTGCAGAGAACAGTTATAACAGGTGGAAATTAAGAGATCATAGCATCAGGTTGGAAGGGGGGACGCGGGTCATCTAGTCTAATCCCCTGAAATGGAGGAATTTTTTTTGCACTAGGCGGGGCTCAAACCCATAACCGTGAGATTAAGAGCCTTGTGCTCTACTGACTGAGCTATCCTTCTGGAAAAGCGAAAATGTAAAACAGTTGCTCATGGGTTCATGGAACAAATGTCCCAGGAAATAATATTGGCATTTTCTGATCGTCAAATGTAGTTTCAGGTTTGCCCGGCTTGTGACGAGGGCAGTCTGAAAATGATGGTTCTGTTGCTTAAGAAATAATCAATAATCAATCTATAAGGCCATGGCCATTTGGTTTTTTTGTAACTTAGCAACCCACAAACATAGTATTAGGATAATAGAATAGGGCACATATCCACAATACAAATATAAAGGAATGTCCAATCATATAAAGAGAGAATTATTGTCTTGTCAAATTATTATCTAGTCATGATCTCAAATTATGTGTGATTTTCTCCATTATTGCTCTATACCAGAATGAGTGGTGCCAAGGGCTCAGTGTACAATTTCCGGCTGTTTTGGGTTGAGCTGCAATTATTATTTGAGCCGGCGAGATAAGCATAATACCAGTTATTTTGACAACGCATCAACATTGCCATCGTCCAAAATCTTCCGCGGCATTCATTTTGGACAGCAGACAGACGTTCCTCTGGTAATACTTCTCGCTTTCTGTCAGAATTTAATCCCAAAAATCTCGCGCCGACTTAAAGGTAAACGTAAAGGGACCCCTGACCATTAGGTCCAGTCGTGGCCGACTCGGGGGTTGTGGCGCTCATCTCGCTTTACTGGCCGAGGGAGCCGGCGTACAGCTTCCGGGTCATGTGGCCAGCATGAATAAGCCACTTCTGGTGAACCAGAGCAGCGCATGGAAATGCCGTTTACCTTCCTGCCGGAGCGGTACCTATTTATCTACTTGCACTTTGAGGTGCTTTCGAACTGCTAGGTTGGCAGGAGCAGGGACCGAGCAACGGGAGCTCACCCCGTCACCAGGATTCGAACCGCCGACCTTCTGATCGGCAAGTCCTAGGCTCTGTGGTAATATGACTCAATACCTTGAGGAGCAGCAGGGCAGGCCACAATAGCACAGGTGCTGCTTATAACACAGCAGCAGCAATGAGCGTAAGCTCCACCAGGTGAATTTCAGCCTGTTGGTTAGCTTCGGAGCAGGAGAGGCGACAGCGGCGATAGCCATACTGTTTCTCCGGTGAAAGAGTTGGGAACATTCTGTGCTGAAAGCCTTGACGACACCCCTAGCCACAACACCCCCCTCCCCAAGCGGTCTTGCTCCTTCCATTCACAAAAGCCTGGCGGTTCCTGGGCCAGGTGCCAGGAGAGAGAGAGAAAGAGAGAGAGGGACTGATTCTGCAAGGATTTTATTTTCATTTACGTGGTGCAAACAGTGCCATCCCCGTACAGGCGAGGCTCCGGGGAGGATGGGACCCCAAGATTTGCAGACGCACGGGAAATATTTAGCGAGGGCTGAGCATGCTCAGCAGGAAAAGAATAAGACCCTAACTCTGGGCTGCGTGAAAAAGGACTTTATTTTTTCTTCTGGCCAGAACCTTGCAGCGTTCAGCTTCACTGAATGCCTAGTACAGTGGTACCTCAGGTTACAGACGCTTCAGGTTACAGACTCCGCTAACCCAGAAATATTACCTCAGGTTAAGAACTTTGCTTCAGGATGAGATCAGAAATCATGCTCCGGCGGCGCAGCAGCAGCAGGAGGCCCCATGAGCTAAAGTGGTGCTTCAGGTTAAGAACAGTTTCAGGTTAAGAACCGACCTCCGGAACAAATTAAGTTCTTAACCCTAGGTACCACTGTATTGGGAAAGAGAGAGGGAGAGAGAGATACTGATTATTGGAAAGCCAGGGGAGGGAGGGAGGCCTGGATATCCAGGACGAGGCAAGGGCTGGCTGGCAATAATCACCTCATCCCATGCTGCAACATTTTGTTGCAGCTTCTACTTCAGCCTTAACAAAATGTCCATTGCCCCTGCACACTCACACACCCACAGTCTTTCTTTTACTTACCAGAGTGGCACATGCTCTGGTTATCTCCCGCTTAGACTACTGCAATGCGCTCTATGTGGGGCTACCTTTGAAGGTGACCCAGAAACTGCAACTAATCCAGAATGTGGCAGCTAGACTGGTGACAGGGAGCGGCCGCCGAGACCACATAACACCGGTCTTGAAAGACCTACACTGGCTCCCAGGACGTTTCTGAGCAGAATTCAAAGTGTTGGTGCTGAACTTGAAAGCCCTAAACGGCCTCAAAGGCCCAGGAGACCTGAAGGACCATCTCCACCCCCATCGTTCTGCCCGGACACTGAGGTCCAGCTCCGAGGGCCTTCTGGCGGTTCCCTCCCTGCGAGAAGCCAAGTTACAGGGAACCAGGCAGAGGGCCTTCTCGGTGGTGGCACCCGCCCTGTGGAACGCCCTCCCACCAGATGTCAAGGAAAGAAGCAACTAGCTGACTTTTAGAAGACATCTGAAGGCAGCCCTGTTTAGGGAAGTTTTTAATGTCTGATGTTTTATTGTATTTTTAATATTTTGTTGGGAGCCGGCCAGAGTGGCTGGGGAAACCCAGCCGGATGGGCCGGGTACAAATAAATTATTATTATTAGTATTAGTATTACAAAGTGACTTTTCATGACTGATGCTTTTCTTATCGTGAAATAGGACTCCCCCTTCAGTGAGAAACCCAGAGGAATTAAGTTTCGAGTTTTGGCAAGGTCTACACAGGGTGGAATCCAGCCTGTGTAGTCCTATGGAAGTGAGAGCTGGACCATCAAGAAGGCTGATGGCTGAAGAATGGGTGCTTTTGAATTCTGGTGCTGGAGGAGACTCTGGAGAGTCCCATGGACTGCAAGAAGATCCAACCTCTCCATTCTGAAGGAAATCAGCCCTGAGTGCTCACTGGAAGGACAGATCCTGAAGCTGAGGCTCCAAGACTTTGGCCACCTCCTGAGAAGAGAAGACTACCTGGAAAAGACCCTGATGCTGGGAAAGATGGAGGGCGCAAGGAGAAGGGGACAACATGAGTTTGACCAAACTGCGGGAGGCAGTGGAAGACAGGAGGGCCTGGCATGCTCTGGTCCAGGGGGTCACAAAGAGTCGGACACGACTAAACAACTAAACAACACACAGGCTGGGGGTGGCTGGCACAGTTTTGAGACTCAGGTGATTTCCCCCAGCCCTACTTAGGGAGGCCATCACAGATTGAATTTAGGGCTTGGTGCCCCCTAAACCTCTTCCCGGGATCCGCTGCCCTGCAACCCATAACCGCTCCCCTCCATTGAGGCATGGACCACTTACAAGCTTTTAACTTATCTGAATTAATTTTAAGATGTATTTTAATTAATTGATGTCTGTTTTAAAGCATATTGTGTTGTTTTTATGATGCTAGCTGTTCTTAGCCAGGGAGGGCGGGATACAAATAAATTATTATTATTATTATTATTATTATTATTATTATTATTATTATTATTAATGCCATCTCCAACTCCTCGAAAGATTTCATCAACGGCGTCTCCAAAAAATTTTACACATCACTTGGGAAGACAGGCGAACTAATACCAGTGTACTGGAAGAAGCAAAGATCACCAGTGTCAAAGCGATGATTCTTCAAAATCAACTTCATTGGACTGGTCATGTAGTGCGGATGCCTGATTGTCGTCTTCCAAAGCAACTACGCTATTCCAAACTTAAAAATGGAAAGCGTAATGCTGGTGGTCAACAAAAGAGGTTTAAAGACTGTCTCAAAGCAAGTCTTAAAAAAAATGTAGTATAAACACTGACAACTGGGAAACACTGGCCTGCGAGCGCTCCAGCTGGAGAACAGCCTTGACCAAAGGTGTTGTGGGCTTTGAAGACACTCGAACTCAGGACGCAAGGGAGAAATGTGATAGGTGGAAGGCACGCTTGGCAAATCCACACCATGATCAACTCCTGCCCAGAAACCAATGTCCCCACTGTGGAAGGACGTGTGGATCCAGAATTGGCCTCCACAGTCACTTACAGACTCATTGTAAAAACCATGTTTATGGAAGACAATCTTACTCAGCTACGAGGGGTCGCCAAAGAAGAAATCTGGGCGCAATTCTAAGCGCTGGTTGTGACCTACAAATCCCTATGTGGCTTAGGCTCTCTGAAGGACCATATTCTCCCCCATGAATCTGCCCAGGCCCCCAGAAGACGGCCCCCGCCCCACCAGGCTGGGCTCCATAGCTGCTAGCGACTCCTGCTAGCCAGTCTGGGGTGAAATCGATTGGGTAATTGCTCATGAACGAGGACGCTTTGTGTTGGCATCGATTTGCCCCTGGCAGGGGATTTTTTAATTCATTTGTTTTTGCTGCGTTGGGTGGGGCCGGAGTTTTGACTGCGAAGGAGAGGGGGGTGTCTGATGCAGGAGGGATGTTGGTGGCAGAGATTTGGGCGGGCGGACGTGGCAACGGGAGACTAGCAGCAGGGCACAGTGCCAAGCCAAAATGCATTTCATGACTCCGCAGAGCCGAGGGCATGTGAGGCCGCAGCAAAAAGAGAGCTTTTCCCCCTCCTCCTTCTCTTCTCTGCCTTCTCTTCCCCCCAGTCTGGCATCAAGCAGCACCGCGGCTGAGAAGCAGAGGGTGGCAAGGGGCCAGCCGGGCAGTCGGACAGAAATGCAGGCTGAAAGCCCCTGGGGAATATAAGCTGGAGGCAGGCGGGGAGGCTGGTTGGTAAAGCGCAAGCCGCATTAAAACGCACACACAAAACACACACACACACAAGCTGCCTGTCTGTCTCGCAATCTGGAAGGTTGCAGGCGAGCCAGGCCTGCAACGAAATGTTGCAGCGCTCAGCGGGGGGGGGGCATGCCAGCCTGCCAGCTCGCCCGCATCCTAGGATTGTAGAATGGCAGGGTTTTGGAAGGGGGCACCCGGTGAAGCTGGCCGTTGGGAAATTCAGGGCAGGTAAAAGAAAGCTCATCTTCGCGCAGCGCGGAGTTCGACTGTGGAACTCCCTGCCACAGGAGGCCACCGACCAAACTTTTGTGGAGTTGTAGAGTTGGAAGGTCCTGTCCAACCCTCTACAAAGGGTGCTGGTCCAGGTGGGCCGTTGGCCTGATCCAGGTCTCTCATTGAGTCCTAAAGAAACCCCAGCCAGCCACTTTTGGGGAAAGTGTAGGGGGAAATAGAAACGAGAGAAATAAAGGCAAAGTAATATCAATGACACAACAATTAAAATTAAAGTAATAACAATGAAGTCACACTTTGATGAAAGGAAGTCAATTTTTGTTTAATGTTTGTATTTGTTAATAGATGCATTGTATCTTATTGTTTTTCCACCCCTAAATAATATCTAGCCGCTCACACGCCGAACCCTGCAAATCGGGTTTGCTGGGGCTGCAGAGAGCGCCCTGCCAGACCTGGGATGGAGCTACTGCGTTACTCATGGAGATTAGAGGAATACAATCTGTCCTGTTGCGGCAGCAGCTGATGCAAGACTGGCTGGCGGGGTGGGAGAAGGATTAAGGATGATCCGGCCTTGAGAGGGAGAGGGGGAGACGAGGCAAAGGACCAATGATCGGGAGAGCGAGAAGATAAATTAATATAGCCGAAGGGGTGTGTGCAAATATAGGTTACTAGGGGAAAGCGACAGGAGGCTGGTGAAAGATATATTCTCTCCGCCTCCCCCCTTCCACAAAAGTGTCCACTACAGTGATGAAAGCAATGGATGCAGGTAGATGAGACTGTTGGATAACCCCGCTGTAAGAAAGCTAGCAGCTACAGACCGCAGCGCCTGTTTTCCCAGGATGGACATGGGTGCTGACAGCTGGGGGGGCGCCTCCTGTCGACCCCAGGAGGGGGCGTTAGGTGTGCGAGGAGGTCGTTTTGGCTTGTCACACTCAGTGAGCTTCGGGGCCGAGCAGGGATTTGAACCCTAGTCCAGCGCTCTAACCACTATGCAACACTGGCTCTGTTCTTATGCTTGCTACCCCCCCCCCAGTGGCACTGGGGGGGCGGTACCTGCAGGTCTTTCGTGGAAAACACACCATTTTTTGTTCCCTCTGCAATGAACTGGGAAGCTCTCCTGGTCGCCGCGGCAACCCTCCCTTCTGCAGAGATGCGGCTCCCGGTCGCCATGGCAACCGCATCACTTTGGGGAGCTGTCTCAGGTGCTGTTGCTGCTGCCTCAAGCGGATTCTGCATCGCGTTGCCATCGCCACAGGCTCTCGGCCCCACAGCACAAATTATGGCCTGGGCAGCTGTTCTGTGTGCAGATTAAGGCCAGGCAGGCCCAGAGAGCCACTGCCAGCCAGGAAAGGCAGTCCTGAGGCCCGACTCTAATCCCAACGTTCCTCTTCACCCCTGTAATCCAAAACAAGCAGCAAAAAACAGGTGGTTCAAGGATGTTCTGACTCGGGCAGTGGACCGACAAGCTCAGTCACTGCTGTGGGCAAATACACTTTCACCTAGCCTTCTCCTTGTCAGCTGGGTCAGAGGCCTGTGGTACTCCCTGCTACAAGATGCTCCGGGGGGGGGGGGGGACACAATTTCTGCCCAGTGACCTTCTTGGTCCAGAAAATCTTGAGCCCTGAAGTACATTGTAAAAGCTGCAGCCTGCATCCTATGCAGGAATTCTCAGGAACATTTTATTCTTGCTAGTTGTGCTGGGGAAGAGAGAAATATTTTATTGCTCTAGCAGTAGCAGAATGAGACTGAGGTTCTAGCCTCCTCGGTTTGCCCTGAGAGAAGCCAGAGGTTTATCGCCAGAATCGTGTTCAGCTGTGGGCTATGTCGCCCAAAATATCCAGAGGGCACCAGACTGGGGAAGGCTGCTTCATAGTTTCATTTCGCCCATCCTTTGTCATCCACAAGCGTGCTGATACCAGCCTCATGCCCGGAGATTTCTGTCGCAGTGCCCAGGTCAGCGATGCACCCGCAAAAAAAATGGCTATGGGTTAGCGAGAGAAGCAGGCAGAGGGCCTTCTCGGTGGTGGCGCCCGCCCTGTGGAACACCCTCCCATCAGATGTCAAGGAAAGAAACAACTATCTGACTTTTAGAAGACATCTGAAGGAAGCCCTGTTTAGGAAAGTTTTGAATGTTTGAAGTTTTACTCTGTTTTTAATGTTCTGTTGGGAGCCACCCAGAGTAGCTGGGGAAACCCAGCCAGATGGGTGGGGCAGAAATGATAACATGATTATCATTATCATTATTATTATTATTATTATTATTATTATTATTATTATTACAAAGTGACTCTTCATGACTGATGCTTTTCTCATTGTTAAATAGGACTCCTTCAGGGGAAACCCAGAGGAATTATTATATAATAATAATTAATAATAATAATAATAATAATAATAATAATAATAATAATAATAGGACACGTGTACCCATGCATAGGGACGCAGGTGGCACTGTGGGTTAAACCACAGAGCCTAGGGCTTGCCGATCAGAAGGTCGGCGGTTCAAATCCCCGCGACGGGGTGAGCTCCCGTTGCTCAGTCCCTGCTCCTGCCCACCTAGCAGTTCAAAAGCACGTCAAAGTGCAAGTAGATAAACAGGTACTGCTCCAGCGGGAAGGTAAACGGTGTTTCCGTGCGCTGCTGTGGTCCGCCAGAAGCGGCTTAGTCCTGCTGGCCACATGACCTGGAAGCTGTACGCCGGCTCCCTCGGCCAATCAAGCGAGATGAGCGCCGCAACCCCAGAGTCGGCCATGACTGGACCTAATGGTCAGGGGTCCCTTTACCTTTACCCATGCATACCCGCTCCACAGGTGCCAATTCATGACATGTCTGTGCCACCCCAGTGGAAAACCCACAGGACATGCATGCATGAGTGTACCAGGATTTTTTTGGGGGGGCTGCCAAAGCTTTTTAAAGGTAATAATAGCCCATAAATAGCGGGGGGGGGCCTCAGATAATTGAGTACTTCCAATGCTTTTCAATATTTGCGGATATGTGGGGGCAACTGCCCCCCACCCCCGCATGCATGCAAACTCCCTTGCAAACAGTCACTGGGGGTTGCATAGCAGAACGAGCTTCTACCCTCGCTAATGGCACCCACATTCAAGATCCCCTTGTCTTAGCAAAACACAGAGGGTGTGCCACCCCCAAAAAACCCCCACACTTCACTCCACTTGCTTTGGCGCACAGAGTTTGTCACAGTCACGCTTTGCATTGGCAGCGGGGGTGTTGTTGTTGTTTAGTCATTTAGTCGTGTCCGCCTCTTCGTGACCCCCTGGGCCAGAGCACGCCAGGCCCTCCTGTCTTCCACTGCCTCCCGCGGTTTAGTCAAACTCATGCTGGTCGCTTCGAGAACACTGTCCCACCATCTCGTCCTCTGTCGTCCCCTTCTCCTTGAGCCCTCCATCTTTCCCAACATCTGGGACTTTTCCAGGGAGTCTTCTCTTCTCATGAGGTGGCCAAAGTCTTGGAGCCTCAGCTTCAGGATCTGTCCTTCCAGTGAGCACTCAGGGCTGATTTCCTTCAGAATGGAGAGGTTTGATCTTCTTGCAGTCCATGGGACTCTCAAGAGTCTCCTCCAGCACCAGAATTCAAAAGCATCCATTCTTTGGCAATCAGCCTTCTTTATGGTCCAGCTCTCACTTCCATACCACTACTGGGACCTTTAACTATACGGACCTTTGTCGGCAAGGTGATGTCTCTGCTTTTTAAGATTCTGTCTAGGTTTCTCATTACTTTTCTCCCACGAAGCAGGCGTCTTTTAATTTCGTGACTGCTGTCAACATCTGCAGTGATCATGGAGCCCAAGAAAGTAAAATCTCTCACTGCCTCCAGTGGGACCAGTGGCCATGATCTTTGTTGTTTTTTTATGTTGAGCTTCAGACCATATTTTGCACTTTCCTCTTTCGCCCTTATTGAAAGGTTCTTTAATTCCTCCTCACTTTCTGCCATCAAGGTTGTGTCATCTGCATATCTGAGGTGGTTGATATTTCTTCCAGCAATCTTAATTCCGGCTTGGGATTCATCCAGCCCAGCCTTTCCCATGATGAATTCTGCATATAAATTAAGTACGCAGGGAGACAATATATAGCCTGGTCGTACTCTTTTCCCAATTTTGAACCAATCGTTTAAGGCCATACAGCTTTAACTATACGGACCTTTGTTGGCAAGGTGATGTCTCTGCTTTTTAAGATGCTGTCTAGGTTTGTCATCGCTTTTCTCCCAAGAAGCAGGCGTCTTTTAATTTCGTGGCTGCTGTCACCATCTGCAGTGATCGTGGAGCCCAAGAAAGGAGGCCAATGGCTTCCTCCCCCCCCCTTTCCTCCCCTCCCTGTCAGCTCACTGAAAAGAAAAGAAAAAGGGTTACAGGCAAGGCCTTAATGAAAGCCATTCATTCGGTCTGGCTCGGAGGAGACCAGGGTGCCTCTGCCAACATCTCTCCCCCCCCACCATGACATGCCAAGTGATTTAGGGGGTGGGGTGCCCATCCCTCGAAGGGGAGCCCCAAATTACCAAGGGGCTATTTATTGTGCCACTCCTGGCTTCAACTCGGCCAGATTTTTAAAAAGCTACGCGTTCAGTGAAAAAGGACCCTCTCTTTCCTGGCTCCCCCCCCCAATGCCCCCCTATTCAAAAGGGCTGACCTTATTTCATAGAATTACAGCTCTAGTCCAGTCTGCTACAATGCAATATTCTGGATTCCAGTCTGATTTTTCACCAAAAAAAGAGAGAAAAAAATCAATGCATCATTTTTAAGATGCTGTCTAGGTTTGTCATTGCTTTTTCCCCAAGTCTTTTAATTTCGTGGCCAGGAAAAGGCCAAAATATGGAGCTGCGCATATGCTAATTTCTAAGGACAGGTGCACATTTAGGAAGAAAAGGCTGCGCTTTAATTAAAAGCGCAAAATGCATCTCGGCCTCATTGGGGGGGTTAATGCATTTTGGACCTGCAGAGTTTGCTGCCAACTATGGATGGGCAACTTGGAAGGTGAGGCAAGGTGATGTTTGGCGGCTGGAGTGTCAGGCTAGGACCCTGGAGAGACCCGAGTTCAAATTCTGCAACATACCTGGCCATAGAACTCCTTCCATGACCTCCTCCTCCCAGCCGAACCGACCTCACAGGGCTGCCATTAGGCTAAATGGAGAGGAAGGGAGGAATATATGCACTTTGTGAGCTGGGTAAATGCAAAATAATAGCAACCACTGAGAAAAAATATAATTTTCCTTCGCTCCATTTAACGTATAACGTATCTAAATGCACGGTCAAAAACTCTGACCCAAAAGGCAACCAAAGTTTTTAAAGTTTTTATTTATTTATTTATTTCTCATCTTTACAGTAAATCGGATACAGGCAATTAAATAATTCTGCAAATAAAAACAAAGATAAAAACAAAAGAGTTAAAAAGCCAAAGATTTTTAAGTTATGTCTTCCATTCATACACGTAATAATAGACTTCGATGCAAGCCTTAAAAGAGGTGAAAGGGGTGAAATTTAATAACTATTGAAAAAACAAGAAGCAAGGGAGGGTTTTTTTTAAAATAAAAAAAACACCCATTGCCAAAAAATTAAAGTTTGCTTTCGTTTTAAAACAACACTTCTGTTCTTCCGATAAATATTAAACGGGAAGTGAGAGGTGAGGCAAGCGAGAATCTAAGAGAAAACAAAAATAATTAAAAAAAACTCCATCGGTTAATTAAAGTGACTAAAGAGGCATTATTGGGTTCAGTCAATATTTCCCCCTCAACTATGGCAGAACCAGTGGTTTTGTTTCGTTTTTTAAAATTTCTTTTCTATCATCATCTTAGTGCAATGTGTGCCACTATTATAACAGATTAAAACAACTGTACACTAAAGGACGAACAGGGTCAGAGTAGATCCTATTTAGAAGAGAGAGAGAGAGAGGGAATAAAAGAGGGATGGCGGGGTGAGACAATTAAGACTGACAAGCTTCGTTTTTCACAGCCGCCACAACCGTTTCCTCTGCGAGGGAGTCAGAACAGCCGCCATGCCCAAAAAAAGCCTTTTGTCTGCCATTTTTTTAAAAAAAGAGCTGCTTGCAAGTCAAGAGAGAGATGGCAAGCTATTCCCACACAGAAGTCAAAAGTAGTAAGGGGAGGAACGGAGACGCTTCAACCCCTGAAGCCGTTTTGGACGGTTGCCACAGATTCTGCGCTTTCTAAAACCGGGAAGAAGGGTTTACTGATTTACTGAGAGGACCGGCCAGCAGCAAAATGGCTGCCATCCAAAAACAGAGCGGCGGCCATTTTGTCCATCATGCAGAACTGAGAGAGTGCAGCCATTTCGCTCGGTGGCCAAGATTCTGAGGGAATAATTGGGTTTAATCCTTCCTTAAGTGTATTTAGAGAGCGCAGCAACACACACCCTCAAAAAAAACCCCATGTTTAACGCATATTTTGACGTTCGTCCGCGCAGTCATGGCCGCCGGAAGCTTCCGGAGCGGCTGAGACAAAATGGCTTCCCAACGGTCAACAGTCGGAGGCCCCAAACCGCAGCAATTCCCCCCAAATTAGGAACCAAGATGGCCCACCGCTAACCCCCATAGGGCCAAGGAGCCCCCGATAGCCATTTTCATAACAAGGGTTTCGTGGCAGGAGCGAAACTGGTAGAAAAGATGGCGAGGGGTGAGAGGAGAGGGAAGGAAAAGAGCTCTGGAAAAGGATGAAAATACGGAGGACTCAGCAGTACCTTAATTTTTAATATATATAAAAAATATCTATATACATTTATTATTATATTAGGAAATATCTCCGGGATGGGAAAGGGGGGGGAGATTCGTGGGACCTGGGCTTGGGGGGGATCACAGCCTCTGAGCTCCCCACATATGTGGGGCAAGAAGGGGGAGAAAAAAATGTCGTTAGAACGAGCCAAAGCAGCATTCCCAAATATTTCGAGAGAGGTAAAGGGGGCGAATGCGGGCCAGATGAAGGGGTGCAGGTGGAAGAAGCAAAGCTTTCGATTTTGGGGTTCGGGGATTGTCTAGCAACGGTTAAGGATGTGCAGAAGTGGGGTGCCCCCCCTTCACCCCACAACCACCTTGCTCTTCCTTCAACATCAATGCGCCACCCTCTTCTGAACATGGAAGAAAAAAGTTAGCTTTCTTTTCTTATTTTAGGGTGCTGGGGTGCAAGGGGGTGGGGCGGAGGGGAGGACGGACCGAGGATTTTTCGGGGGGACGCTATCATTCTTTGTTGACCCGGATCTTGAAAGCCACGCGGCCGGCAAACTTGTCCCGCTCATCGTTCGTGTTGACGTTGGCGGCGTTGACCCTGCACTCGATGTGGTGGTCGTAGTTGAACGTGAGGTTGAGGAATTTGACGGCCACGACGGGCTGCGTGTAGTTCACCTGCAGAATTGGGGGAGACCGAGTTGCAAAATCAGCCAGGGAACCAACCCATGGATCTCGTCTCGCATCCCCCAAATCTCTCACTCTTCCTCCAAAAACACTTAACGCAACTTTTGCGCTCGGATTAAAGCAGCAGCCCGAAATGTCCTTGCAAAAGTTAAGAGGTCCGACTTGCGAGCGGCTTCCAAATCTACCGAAAATTTCAGCGCCGAAAAACCCCTAGCTTGCTAAACCACAAACTGATTTTTTAAAAAAACTGAATTCATCTTGATTTTTATTTCTTGCCTAGCTGCTAAATACTGGAGAGACTGGTCAGCAAACTTTTTCAGCAGGGGGCCGGTCCACTGTCCCTCAGAACTTGTGGGGGCCAGACTATATTTTGAAGAAAAAAATATTTGAAAGAATTCCTATGCCCCACAAATAACCCAGGGATGCGTTTCAAATAAAAGGACACATTTTACTCATGTAAAAACACGCTGATTCCCGGACCGTGCTTGGGCCAGATTGAGAAGGCGATTGGGCCAGATAATTTGCCTACCCATGCTTTAGACTTTAACTTTGCTCCCATTTCGTTTTTAATTTTTACAAAGCCTTTCTGTACTGCTATCTACGAAGCGGTTTACGAGCCACAGGAACGGCAAAATATACAACGGAAATCACACATCCCGCAACAACGTGAGCCGGAGCAATTGAGTCAAAATGGTATGTAGGACTATAGAAATAAAGAACGCGATATGCGACGGTCCAGCTGAAATATAATATTGCAAACGGATTGTTGAATATGATGGCCGAATACTTGGAAAGCTTCCTCCTATTTCGGGGTTTAATGCCCCTCCACTTTCAACTTTGGAACAATAAATGTTTAGTCAAAGCCTGCTCCCTCCCACCCAACCTTTGTACATCCCTTTAGTAAACGATGGCGGGACGCGGGTGGCGCTGTGGTCTAAACCACTGAGCCTAGGGCTTGCCGATTGGAAGATTGGCGGTTCGAATCCCCACAACAGGGTGACCTCCCGTTGCTCGGTCCCAGCTCCTGCCAACCTAGCAGTTTGAAAGCACGTCAAAGTGCAAGTAGATAAATAGGTACTGCTCTGGCAGGAAGGTAAACGGCGTTTCTGTGTGCTGCTCTGGTTTCGCCAGAAGCGGCTTAGTCATGCTGGCCACATGACCCGGAAAAACTGTCTGCGGACAAACGCCGGCTCCCTTGGCCAGTAAAGCGAGATGAGCGCTGCAACCCCAGAGCTGTTTATGACTGGACTTAACTGTCAGGGGTCCTTTCCCTTTAGCAAAAGATGGCCCCAAGAAACACACTTTTGGGTTGAAGAGGAGGAAAGAAAAGGCTTGGGGAATGTGCAATACTTACATGGATTTTTTTGCCGTAATAAGGAAAGTACATTAGGTCAATGTTTCCATTGGGAGGGAACATCGCTATCTCCCCCAGTTTCTGGGCATCCTCCTCTTTCTGTGGGAGGAGAAAAGACGGGTGTCAAAACATATTTTATCCCTCCCCCCCTCCCTGACATGCGGCTAGCAACATGCCACCCCCATTCACCTCTCACTATTCCAAACTCACTTTCACTAACTGTGATATCTCCCTTTCCTAATGGCTGGCTACGCCAGTGGTCATTCTGCCCCCCACTCCCGGTCCTCGCTCGCTGCCCCATTCAACTCTTCTGCCATCCGCTATGTGCATTCAATTATCAAAAATCTCCCCTCCCACTAAGACATAGCCTCCAAGGCCGCCCCCCCTGCCCCCGCTTTTCCCAAACCGCACCCAACGTTGTCCTTACTATGAGATCTTCCTTAGGGTTTTTTTTCTTCTGAAGACAGAAACGTAGAAGAAGAAGACAGAGTGAACGCGTGGAGAGACAAAGAAGAAAATAAAGTGAACAAAGGAAAGGCTAAATGAACAGAGGAGGGAGACAGCCATTTTTACAAAAAACGTAAGAGGAACAAACAAAACCAAGGGCTATCAAGACTGTATTTCACACGACTGTGATCCTTTTCTTACACTATCTCTGTACAGGCATACCTCACGTTACGCTCTTTCAGGTTACACCCCGGAAGTACTGGAAAGGCTTACTTCTGGGTTCCGCCGCTCGCGCATGCGCACAAATGCTAAATTACGCTTTGCGCATGCGCAGAAGCGCCAAATCGCACTGCGTATATGTGCAGATATGGTGCTTCAGGTTGCGCTCTTTTCATGTTGCGAACGGGCCTCCGGAACGGATCCAGTTCGCAAACAGAGGTACCACTATATTACTTTACGATGACGGGACAACTTCAAGTTTTGTTAGGGAAGCGGGGAGGGGAGTAAGAGGGAAATCAAATGATATTCTTGGTGTAAATTTCTTCTCTTTTGGAAAAATCAGCAAAACGGTGTGTGTGTTTTAGAAAAAACACTGTGATCTAGCACCATCCGGAAATCTGAATTGTACACTCAAACCAAAGACATCTGGAAGCTCCAGCTTTCATAAATTCAACAAGAGGCTGTGAAGATGAACCTGAATGCAAGTCTGGTGACAGATCTCAGAAGCTGGGCGCTGGCGGTTGAGCCATGATTTGATAGGGAAAGGGAAAAGGTACTCAGAACCCGGACTACCTCTCCGCCTCTTCCTCGTATTGCAAAAACAAGGAAATCGTTCGACATTGCTTAACATGAAGGCGCGGCAAATTTCAACATCCCTTGGCGCAAGAGTTCGAACTGGTTTTTCAGAAGGGTATGCGCTGCCCCGATTACTCACAAAGGGAAAAACTACTGCAGGAGGCAAGAGGTAAACAAAGTAAAGTGGCTGAGTGGGAGAGCATCTACTTTGCATACAAAAAGTCCCGAATTCGATTTCCGACTGGATCTGAAGGTAAAGCTGGGGGAAAGGCCCTTTTCAGAAATCTCAGGGTGGCCACTGCCAGCACTGAACCAGATGGACTCATGCTCATGAACTTAACAAGGCAGTTCTCCATGTTCTTAACTTCATGACAAGCAGTATTTAAATGCATCGTCAAAGCTGTTAAATATCGCTTGGGTGGTTTTTTTGAGCAATCCCTTGGTAGGCTAGCTATCCCGATGTCTATCGGGATACCAAATGATGGAACTGACCTGGAGAAATGTTTATACGTGATTTTGTGACCCCTATATAGCAATGTTCAATGAATTTAGAGGCTAACAAATCAACATTTTTAAATAACCCCCCAGCCCTAACAAACTAGAGTGGCTGAGGGAACCCAGTCGCATGGGCAGGGTACAAGAAAATATTATGATTACAATTATTTATTTATTTTAGTATTATTCTTTCACAGGAGGCTGTGAAGTGTCCTTGGAGATATTTTCAAAAAAAATCCCAACCAATATGGATTTAGCCCTGCTAAACATGAAAAAGGGGACACCCCAACAGAATTCTACAATATTCATAGCTAGGGCCAGGGGAGAATGTCTCCCCTATTGATATTAATACTTTTGCGGGTTATTCACATTGCAACAAAGAAGTTCGAGTTGGGGGATAGAAGACAAAATTGCAGGAACAGGCCTGTGGCCCATCTAGTCCATTACCCTGTTCTCACAGTGGCCACCTAGATGCCCATTAGGGGGATGTCTGGAAGCAGGATTCGAACGCAAGATCCTCCCCTCCACATTTTCCAGCAACTGGTATTCTGAAGCAACACTGCCTCCAATTGTGATGGGAGAACATCGCCACCTTGGCTGGGAGCCACACATAACCCTCTCCTCCTCCAGGAATTTGCCTGATCCCTGCAGCCATCCCTGCACCTCCAGTGGCAGGGAGTTCCACTGGTTAACTCTGCTCTGCATAAAGAAGTTCTTCCTTTGACCCAGCCTGAAACTTCCAACGAGGTATTGTGGGACAGGAAGGTTTGCAGCAACTTCTTCCAAGCACAAAAGTGTTTTGCGCAAGAGGAGGCGAGTGGGAATCTAGCCGGGAATGTGGACTGCTGGGTTCTTCCAAAGGGCAAGGCTACTTTTGCGGGCCAGAGGCGATCGGCCCCCGATATGGGTTCTCTACCCCTATATCCTGAAGCGTTGCAGGAAGAGCAGGAAGCAAAAGCTGTCGGGGTTCTAGGATCCGCTAAAGGACATCTCCCTACATAGTTCTAGATTCATCTTCTAATGCTTTGGCAAGACCTTACCTCGTGCTTAGACCGGGGTCTCTGAATGCACAGAATATTTTTTTTTGAAAGAGACAAGGAGGAAGAGGAGGAGAGGGGAAAGTGGAGCGTTAATGAAATGGAATGAAAAAGAACAAGAAAGAAAAAACCAAGAAAGAAGAGAAGGAGAGAGAGACAAAAATCAGCAGAGCAGTGGCAGATCAGAGGCTTTTACCTTTGACAGGCAAGAGACGTTGATGGGCTTGCCGTCTCCCGCGTAGAACTTGATGACCTGCCGAGAGACAAGACGGGGGGAGAAAAGGGTTCAGGACCTCCAAGTGGCTCTCACTCTGCCCTCCCCGCCCCACAAAAAATTAACTGAGCTGGACGGGGGGGGGGGGGGGACGACACCACCATCTGCAAAAAGACGGGGTGGCATTGGCAGGGAAAGGCTGGCGCTTCTGCTTTCAAAACACCAGCCTTCACCGACTTGGTGCCGTCCGGTGGTTCCGCGCTACAACTCCCATGGGAGTTATAGTTCAAAATCACCGGGTCGGTGAAGGCTGCAATTCAACAGAATCAGCAACAGAATTCCTCCCATCTCCGCAGAAGAAAAGGTTAGGCAGCCTGAGGTTTTTATGTGCTCCTGCGACCTCTCCTTCTAATCCTCGGATGTAGGGCTCGCAATTCTCAGCTCTTGCCTGGGCTGCCCCCTTCCAAGGGAGTCTGTTCCACTGTCTCCCAAATATTTAGTTCTCCTTTTCTGCCGTTTGGATCCATCGGTTCAGGCCTGCCCTCGGGGAGCATGAGGAAATAATGAAAAACTAAAGTCTTTTATTACGTTTTTAATCTTCTGCTGGGAGCTGCCCAGAGTGGCTGGGGAGGCACGACCAGATCGGCGGGGTATAGGTAATAAATTATTATAAGGTAAAGGTAAAGGGGACCCCTGACCATTAGGTCCAGTCGTGGCCGACTCTGGGGTTGCGGCGCTCATCTCGCTTTACTGGCCGAGGGAGCCGGCGTACAGCTTCCGGGTCATGTGGCCGGCATGACTGAGCCGCTTCTGGCGAACCAGAGCAGCACACGGAAACGCCGTTTACCTTCCCGCCAGAGTGGTACCTATTTATCTACTTGCACTTTGACGTGCTTTCGAACTGCTAGGTTGGCAGGAGCAGGGACCGAGCAACGGGAGCTCACCCCGTCATTGCAGGGATTCGAACCGCCGACCTTCTGATCGGCAAGTCCTAGGCTCTGTGGTTTAACCCACAGCACCACCCGCATCCCAACAGAATATTAAAAACATGATAAAACATCAAACATTAAAAACTTCCCTAAACAGGGCTGCCTTCAGATGCTTAGGGCCTCATCAAACCTAAATCCGGCCCTCAACGTAGCCCAACCCATTATTATTGTTTAAAATAGATCATCTCCCATGCCCCACTTCCACCCCCCTGCCCAGCTCCGTACGGTGCAGGTGACAGATTTGGCGGTCCCCAACGGCTCAAACGCCAACTCGAACCCGTGCTCGCCAGGGTAGTTTTCAGTGGAAGGGACGGCCGAGGTGGTGGGGAGGTGACTAAGCCGCTTCTGGCGAACCAGAGCAGCGCACGGAAACGCTGTTTACCTTCCCGCCGGAGTGGTACCTATTTATCTACTTGCACTTTGACGTGCTTTCGAACTGCGTTTGGCAGGAGCAGAGACCGAGCAACGGGAGCTCACCCCGTCACGGGGATTCGAACCGCCAACCTTCTGATCGGCAAGTCCTAGGCTCTGTGGGTTAACCCACAGCGCCACCCGCGTCCCAATAAATTATTATAAACTGTTATTATTCCCTTCTGCAGACTGAACAGACCCTCAACTGACAAGAGAGGGGTCAGGGCTTCTTAGCCTACCCGGTTCATCTTGACGAGGATACAGGGGCGCCCGTCCCGGTATCCATAAGTGGTGTCGTTGAGGCCCGAGCAGTCACCCAGCATGGTGCGGTTGAACTGGCACGCCGTCTTCGGGTAATTCAACACCCCGTTGTCCACCTGCTCATTGTACTGCCCCGGGATGCAGTCCCGGTTGCTAGCCACCTGCTTGGCATTGTCATAAGCTAGAAGAGAAGGAGGAATCTTAAGAGTTCGAAAGGGAACCCCGGGGGTCATCTAGTCCAACCCCCGGCGACGCAGCAGGAGGAAAACGTAGCTTGGCGACAGAGCATCTCCTTGACCCAGTTCCCGGGGAGGTCCAGGGCAGGGAAAGACCCTTTTGATTATTATTTTTGTGGTAAATCTTTATTAGTTTCAAATACAGATGATCATTTACAACGAAGGTAAATATAAAAGAGAGAAATGCAGAAAGAAAAATCAAGACAAAAGAAAAAGGGGGGAAAGATAAAAAGAAAAAGGCAAAAATTTATACAAAAGCATATCCGTCAAATAAAAACTTATGCTTAAAACTTCCAATCGTTCTCATTATACTGTTTATATAGCCATGGTTTTATCGCACAGCTTTGCATTATATCCTTTTTCATATATTCCAAAGGGAAAGACCCTTTTGAGACTCCACAGCAGGCAATTCTGGGGCAACAGGTACTTTTAAAAAAACCTGTTTTGTTTATTTTTACATTTGATCTCACTTTTCCTCCAAGGAGCCCTGCTTTATGCTTCACAACAACCCTGTGGGGTTAGGCCAAGAGTTGAGCGGCAGGCCCAAGCTTCTTTTAAAGCTCATATACCAAAGCCACCCAATCTTGGGAACTGTAGTTTGCCGATGGCGCTGGGAAATGTAGTTCTATTGGGGTAAACTACAGTTCCCATGATTTTCATTTTATCAGCGCAAATGTAGGCCATTGTTGTTATTGTATTTATTTAATATTTCCCCAAACTCCCTTTTAAAAACACATCCAAGACAGGGCCGGCTGCCTCCACATCTCCCCATGTAAAAAATGGGGGGAGGCGAATAAATAAAGGCTGGCCGCAAAACATCATCTGGAAGGACTGCAGGTGCACCACCGTACGCAGAATAATATGAAATTTAAAAACCATGATGGGACAGATCAAATAGCCCAGGTTCAATCTGACTGAGGTTTGGTGGGGGCTATTTGTGGTGCAGAAACCGTGTCTTTGAAGCTGTTCTCCATCCACTAACAAGTGGGAATCGACAGTCCAAGTGTCTACTGAAGCACAGATCAAAAAGGGCTAAATAATGCTTGCAGCGCCAGCTCCAAAAAGCACACTGCGTTTTTATAGCGAGACCCTTTTTAAAAAGCAGAGCACACACACACGTCTAAATTATGCAGCTATAATCCTGATAATGACCCTCCAGAAGAGGTTAGCATTATCCTTGCATTGCTCTGGCATACAGATCTAATGGAGAAAATGACACACAATTTGAGATTTCGACAAGGGCTGCGTCCTCCAGACACCTTTTAATAAGATTTGGCATTCTTTTATTAGATATACAGAGGAACCGTCATTTCCAAGACAAGCTTGGCAAATCTGGAACTAGACTTAATAAGATAGCCTTTTACTTGGATTTTGCTATTTTAAACAACTTGCAAATGCACTTGTTCTATGCGGCTATTTTATTGTTTGGTTTCTCGTCTGAAACCTGGAAAGTCAGTGTAGACAGCACTGGCCTAGATGGACACTGTCTTGGAGTCCAGGGCAGTTTCCTGCACTGCTCAGATCTTGTCTGATTTTATAAGAGAGTGGAAAGCCCCTTGGAGGAAACCGAAGGCAGGTGATCATACAGATATATGCAACCTGGCTTAAAGGGCATCGTGGAGTTTCACCCAGCAAGGAGTTCCGCTGGTTAACGCGCCCAGCTCGTTTTTCACACCTGCCACCTCTAGGCGGCCTCAGCTGCGCACGCTTGCCCCAGCCCCTCTGAAACTTGGGTCCCCAGGTGGTGTTGGACTACAACTCCCATCATCCATTCCTCCCAGGACCCTGGATGATGGAAGTTGTAGTCCAACAACATCCGGCGACGAGAAAGGGAACATTGCAGAAGCTTGGGAAAAGGGGGCGTGCAGCCGTTCCTTCCCCAATTAAGTGGTTAATTAGCATCATTAGGCAGAAAGGCTGGGGAGGGGAGGAGAAAGGTGTTCCTCCTTCCCCCATTTTACTTACCCTCCAAAAACTTATTTAGCATCCTCACGTATTCCTCCCAGGATTCAGTCTGGCTCATGTTGTAAGTGATGTCCAGCGCGTCCGTCTTGGGGCGAATCATCACGCCTGTGAGGCAGGGAGGGAGAAAAAGAGAAACGGTTGAATTTCAGAACTCTGCCTGCCCACACTCCTCCCTGAGGACCAGAAACTTGCCTGGTCTGCCCCGCAGAGGACCTTAAGGTCCATGAATAATCAGTTTAGAGGTCCCGGGGCCTAAGGAAGCCAGACTATCCTCCACCAGGGCCAGGGCCTTCTCAGTGATGGCTCCAACCTGGTGGAATGCTCTGTCCCAGGAGACCAGGGCCCTTCAGGATTTAACCTCCTTCCGTTGGGCCTGTGAGACAGAGCTATTCCACCTGGCTTTCAACTTGAACTTAGCCTGATCTTTTATTCCCCTTCCTTCCCCCCCTCCCCTTTTTATGAAGATTACCCACTCTGGGATCCCATAGCGAATTCTCCCCTGGTCTCCTCGCTGGCCCAAATAGGACTAAAATAGCCAGCTAGCCCTGGTGATCATCTAATGTTTATTGGATGGATTTCCCCCCTAAATTGATTTCTGAATTCTGAATTTATTGTTATTCACGTTTTATACTGTATTTTATGCTGTTTTTGTTACATCAATTAAGGGTTATAAATTTGTTGTTAGCCACCCTGAGCCTGGTTTTCTGAACTGGGAAGGGTGGGGTATAAATAAAAATTTATTAATTATTATTATTATTAGTTCTCTCCTTGGAGAAATCCTGGGTCAGACTAGATGGCCCCAGCAAGCCCCTCATCTGTGTCAAAGACCAGTGGGGAGCTCCTAATTTGGGCCAGTTTAGCAAGCAGCTGGGCATATCCACACTGGGTTTACACATTCCTGTACACGGCCAGGGCTTGCCCCAAAGGATCCTGGGGATTGAAAGTTTGTGAGAGTGCCAAGAATAGCCCGTTTAACAGCTTCAACTTCCCCTCCCAGGGCTCCATGCAAGAGGGAGCGACTTTCAAAACCAGCTTTTAAGTTCGAAGTGTTAGCCTTCCTTTCTATTTTGGTGGGGCGGCAGGGGGACATTTAGCCTGAGAACACCCACGTCTCTGAGCATGTCCAGAGTTCAATGAATGACCCTAGCCAGATTCTGCACATCTGGGCAGTTCCTAGTGCAAGCTGGCTGGCCATCTGCCATGGGTGCTAAAGCTGAGATTCCTGCATTGCGGCGGGGGGGGGTTGGACTAGATGACCGCAGGGGTCCCTTCCAACTCTACCATTCTTTGAAGGCCAGGCACTTCTTTAGACACCAGTGCCTCATGCAAAACCACTTAAACATGCCCCATCCCACACAGCACCACTTATGTGAAAACCACATAGCTGTCAAGCGTCCCTTATTTGGCGGGACAGTCCCTTATCCCAGCGCCATGTCCCGCTGCTACCCCTTATTGATGATGTCCCTTAAATAAGCTACTGAAGGTAATGGGGCCCTTTCTATGTCCAGCTGTCCTTTGTCAACAACAAATTGTTGCTTTTTTGTGTGTTGAATATATGCTCTATGGTAATGTATGGACCTAATAGGTATCTAAAGCCGTTTGCACGCAACAAAATATGTATTTCATCAAAGCAATTGTTGATCCCTTATTTTGGCTGCTGATCCCTTATTTTCAAGGCTGCTGGTCCCTTATTTTCAAATCTGTAAGTTGACAGCTATGGAAAACCACCCTCCAAGCAGAAAGCTAACACCTCAGGGAGAACTCCAGGCTAGAGCCCCTCTCTTTGTTGCACCCGCTTTCCGCCTGTGGGGACTTTGCGCCAAGGCCTCACCTGGGATGGAGAGGCGGTCCTGGTATTTGGGGTTGAACTGGTCCACCGTCTGCAGCATCACCCACATCGTGAGGGTGAAGAGGGCCGTGAGGAAGCCGTAGAAGACCAGGTAGAACAGTAGGATCAGAGCTGCAGGTGGGGCAGGAAGGGGAAAAAATAGATTAAATTGAGGAAAGAAAGTCAGGCAGTGAGGTCCAAAAACTGTAGCCATTAGGACTGCCCCCCATTCTGTTTTCTTATCAGATCCTCACCTCATGCTCCCCTCTGCCAGAGGGGATGCTGTTCTTAGACAGGCCTGCAAATGAATATTGTAGAACAGCCTTTGCTGTGCCCTCCAGGGCTATTGGGACTCACCAGCCTCCACACAGAACTGCCAGTTTGGACTACGACCAGTGTTAGAAACTCAGGTATATAAGCTAATCGCAAACCTTAAAGCTAGGTTTTTGTTGCCACAGCGAGTTATCTCAAGGAATATTTTATTTTTATTATTAATTATTATTATTATTATTACTATTATATTTCATTTCTATACTGCTTTATATTTTAAAGAACAAGTCTCAAAATGGTTCACAACACACAAAAATGTCACATAACACAATCCAGATTAAAACAACTTCATATGAAGTTTATTATGAAAAGTATTTTTTCTTTTCTTGTTTGTTTCTTTTATCTTTTGTCTTCTTTTCTAGTTTGCATTCTAGAAAAAAATGTTTAAAATGTTTTTATGTATAGTTATGTATTGTTTCTTTCTTTTTTTCTATTCATTTTTTGGTAACATTTATTAAAATAAAATAGAAAAAACAACTTCAAGTGAAATATTTCAAATCCTCCTCTAAAAGACATTTTGCAGTCGCCAACCGGTCAGCCAGCGGTCACAATTGGACCCGCGGCAGTCGCAAAACGCGCCTAGCTCATTTCTATCCCTGACTACAACTCCCACCAGCCACCAGCCAAACAGGGCGATTTCGGAATACAACTCCCATCCACCGCAGCCAGCACACCTGTCTCACAGCCCAAAAGGAGCGCCGGTTCGACAAAGCTTGCTCCACAAAGAGAGCCTGCAAATTGCTACCGCCTTATGTCTGCCCTGCCTTTGAAACGCCTACGAAACCGTAACGTCTTTGGCCCATGCAGAAATTTTCCTCTGCAGCACCTGCCTGCCTCGCTAGGGCGTTGTGCCAATTTAATTAGATGATTGACGAAGCGAAGGAAACCCGAGATGGCCCCCCCCCAGCACAGTCGCTAGATATCCCACGAGGTTCAGCAGGAGGGCAGCCGGGCTATCCATGGCAGGAAGGCTTTAGGGCCAGGGAATTAAAAAGGGGGTCTGCACTGAACCCCAATCCCCCCCCAAATCTTTGATACTCCTTTAGCATGTTTTAACACTCCTTTAGCGTGTTGCATGCTAAAGGACCAGGGGTACAGCATCTGCAAAAGGTCCCAGGATCAGCAAGAGATTCTTAATCTCAGGGTTGTGGATTCGAAACTCTTAATCTCAGGGTTGTGGATTCGAGCCCCACGTTGGACGAAAGACTCCTGCATGGCGGGGGGTTGGGCTAGATGACCCTCAGGGACCCCAATTCTACGATAATCTCCCGGTCCGGCTAGGAGATACCAAAAATGTCTAAAAATGAAGATTTAAATTTGGTCGCAAGTGGCCGATGGCAAAATGCACCAGGCAAGTTTTGAATGCTTCCCAGGCCCCAAACCTGTAATCCCAGATTCGAGTAAATACTGTATATTTTTCGTTGAAAAGTCCCATGACCGGCCAAAGCAGACCTGCCCCTAATATCATCCCCTTCCTCTCCAAATGTCTCTCTCCTCTACTGCTAGGCAAACCTACCTTCCTCAAACTCAGCCCTCCAGATGTTTTTGGCCTACAACTCCCATGATCCCTAGCTAGCAGGACCAGTGGTCAGGGATGAGGGGAATTTTAGTCTCAAAACATCTGGAGGGCTGAGTTGGAGGAAGCCTGTACTACGGCCCCAGTGGCTCTCCCTCAGTGGTACCTTTCTGCTTAATGTGGATTATGAACCCATCTGTGTCTCCTTTAATTCACCCTCGTTCTCCTCCCTCCTGCTTCCCTGCACTTTCACCTCCCTAAATCCGCAGATTCCCAGTGTGATGCTATTCGGTTTTTCAAATCTTTGGGATTCTTTCATTTTAGGGAGGAAAAAGTGTGGGGTGGCAGGAGTTGGGGGGCAGCACCACTCAAATTTGAGAAGGCACAAGGCGTTCGCAATGGGCAGGGCCCTTAATCTCACAGTGCATAGCTGAACTATGGAACTCCCTGCCACAAGATGGCCAACAACTTGGGGGGGGCTTCAAAAGGAGATTAGGCAAATGCATGGTGGAAGAGGGGAAATATTCATAATCAGTTGGAAGCCCCCCAAAAGTGCAAAAGGTGGTCAACTTTACAGCCACTCTGCTAATTTGTAGCATAAATCTTAGCTGCAAAGACTCAGAAGGTAAAAATACTGCTGACAACATGGTGGAACATTAAAGTAACCGGGTTGTTGTTTTTTTTAATCCCCCTGGAGCCAATGATCAGGGGTTTTTTTTATTATTAACTTCCAACTGTTCCTTATCTCATTATTTAAGACAAGGAGAGTCTCCCAAACCAGTCAGCGAAGGAAAAAAGCCCAGAGTCCAGGCCGTGGGCTTGCAAAGTGAAGCCTTCGACCTGACATATAAAGCCAGGTGGTATCCAAGCTGTTCTCTAGACCCGCACGGGATTTACTCAATGCACCTAGGTCTCCTCCAGAGCACAGGCCCCTTTGTGGAAATAAGCAGTTGCATTAATCCCAAAGATGACTCCGAGCTCAGGTCAGCGGAGCTCTCCGTTTACTGTGTAATTTACTGAATTGGGTCGCTGTTGCCATTTCACATATCGGGGAACTGAGGCCAAGAGGAAGTGACTAGCTAGACACTCCACCCGGCGAGAGAATCTAACCCACAGGAATCCCAGATCCAGGTTGCAACACCTTCATTCAATGTAGGCCACGCAGATGGAATAAGTAGGCTATCAGAAGGAACCATCAAGAGACACAATTTGGCACAAGTCAGAAAGTAAACAGAGGCTAGGAGGGACAGAAACATTGTGTGTTTGTGTGCAGGAGCCTCAAACTTGTGTACGAAAATATGGAGACAGTTAGGATAATATCAGAGCTGCCCAATGCTTTGTTTAAAATACATCCCTGTATGTTTGAAATTCGCCAGGCAATTCAAAGAAACAAACTCAGCAAATCTCAGGGCAAATTTTTACTCCAGCTGCACCCCCCAGAACCCACAGCACAACCTGCCCCCCAGCTGAGTGTTAAAATAAGCAGCTCCTGGCAGCGGGGTCTAGGGGTCACCCTCACACAAATCCTGCGGTGTTTTTTCAACGCACGGAGACAAGGCAGAGCAAAGCTCACATCCAGGGTGTTAGTAAAGTAAAGGGACCCCTGACCATGAGGTCCAGTCGTGGCCGACTCTGGGGTTGCGGCGCTCATCTCGCTTTACTGGGCGAGGGAGCCGGCGTCCAGCTTCCGGGTCATGTGGCCAGCAGGACTAAGCCGCTTCTGGCAAACCAGAGCAGCGCACGGAAACGCCGTTTACCTTCCCGCCGGAGTGGTACCTATTTATCTACTTGCACTTTGAGGTGCTTTCGAGCTGCTAGGTTGGCATGAGCAGGGACCGAAAGACGGGAGCTCACCCCGTCGCGAAGATTCGAACCGCTGACCTTCTGATCGGCAAGCCCACGTCCCAGGGTGTTAGCCAATGCTTAAAGTTACTCAAGAGTCAAGCCTGGAATTGGATATCCCATCACCTCCACAGGCACCAAGTAGTGCGGTGTAGTGGTTAGAGAGTCGGACTACTCAAGAGCAGGGTTCAGATCCCCTCCCCGTTCAGCCACTGTCGTTCTGGGCCCAGCCTACCTGGCAGGGATGTTGTGGAATTGAATGAGGATAGGGGGAAATCGATGAGCTCTCCGGAGGAAGAAAAAAAAAAAGGAGAGTTGGGATGCCAGTGCAATAAATAAGTAATAAAGTGCATTTCTGAAGCACCCTCTCCAATGACACACACAGAGAGACAGTAAAGCTGGAAAACCTGCAGCTTGCAAGACATTAACCCCAGAACCTCTGGGCCTTGCAAGGCCAAAGCTGAGCTGACAGACAGGAGATAATCCTGTTTGCTGTGTCTGGAGTTCTTGCTCTCTCTCCAAAACACACAGGCATTTATAGCAAAAGAAATATGGGCATCCACAGAGGGGGAGCAAGGGGGCATTCCGCCCGTACCCCCCAAAAACACACACACAACCCCCAGATCCCCAGCCTTTAAATTTTTTTTAAAATGCATTTATAGCCTTTGTAGAACCCAGGATATAAGGCAGAACGTGGAAGCCCCATTCCTGGCCGTTCTTGTGAGAAATGCGTCTGCTGCTCCTTTCGGTGTTTGGCTTTGCCTGCCACCCAAAAAACTCCCACCCCCTCAAAAAAAATAAATAAATTCCTGTATATTCCCCACAAGAAGAAATGAGATTACAAAATTACAATTAGATTACAAAAATGATGGGGTTTTTCACTCCCTCGAAGAATCCACAGTCTCTTCCTCCGCCCTCTAAATTATCCATTTTTTCCCCAGGCAGCCCCCCAATGTAAAAGCTGCCCCCTTTTACCCCCTTCCTTCACGTTCCCTCTCTCTTTGCTAGAGATTTAAGCGCCTGCTTTGTCCCGTCTCCCCTCCCGGCCTCCCCGTGCTTGGCCAAATCCTGCCAAATCCAGCCCCCACTGCCCTTCTTCTCGTTCCAGAAATGTCCAGCCCCACAGATCAGGCCTCCTACCCTGTCCCCCCCCCCGATATCCTTTTCACCCCCCCCAAACACCCACAACTAGACATCTCAGCTTAAAATCCTGAGCACCCATTAATTGCTGTGTGAGTCTCTCTCCCCCACCCAATGCTGAAATATCAGGCCTCGTTTCCACCCTAGAGAAGACCCCATAACTCTTTCAGGCTCACCCATCCCTGCTCTTTTGCCTAAGGAGAACCCCAATATTAGGGGGTCTCCAATATTGACTGCCTGCATTCTGCACCAAAACCCATCTTCCTGCTGATGTTTCCTCCACTTCCTAGCACCAGTGGGTACCATTTCCCCCCCCCCAGACATTGGCATGGGATGGGGGGCATATCTGTGACCGATGAGGTTCCTGAACCCTCACCTTATTACGGAGATAACTGCTTCTCCCCCCTAAACCCCGCAAGTGAAGCTTGCATCCTTTCACCTGCTGCTAAAATGCTTTTCCAAAGAAGTATGTGGGAATGGTGCCCCCCTCCCCACAAGACCGCCTTTTGCCCCATGGAGAAATCGAGGCAGCAATGTCTCCTCCAACTGTATTAGACAGGGCGAAAGGCTGCGCCAACTCTCTCTTCTCCACACCATTTGCCAACGTCTTCGCTCCGCAGTGCCAAAGGCAACTGAACCCCAAGCAGAGCCAAGATGGAACCCCCCCCCTCCACAAAAAAAAGTGCTGTCAGATCTTGGCCTGGTTTCCTTCCTTCCCCCGCACGCCGGATCAGGATCAGCTACTGCAGCGGGGGTGAGGTGCCATCAGCTTTCTGCAGTGAAATGCAAGCCAGGATCGGGGGGGGGGGCGGTCTTGTTCCCCCAAAACCGCTCCGCACAGTCGCTGGGTCTCAAGAGCGCACAAAAGCAGAGAGTCGTAAATTGCAATAAATTGGTGGGGGGTGGAGGGGGGAACCAGATTATCAACGCAGCTTTGGTTCGCAATCAAAGGGGATGACCCCCCCCAAAAAAAATAAAATAAAACAGAGCAGGAAAAAGGCTGCTGTTGAACCAGATGCTGCAATTTTCTGGCAAGGAAAACTGCAAGAGATTCGAGTTTAGGAGAGTGGGAGACTTGTGGGATTTGACAAAAGCAGGGAGGGAGGGGGCAGATTTGTGGGGGGGTTGCAAGGAGGGGGCCAGAGCCTGACAGAGAGGTTGCAAGCTTTGGGGAAAGGAATTTTCCCACAGGCAAACAAGGTTTCCAAGGGAGAAGGAAAGCTTGCCAGGTTCCCCAGGAGTTGCAATGCGACAGACCCAAAGGTTGGACTTCTGTCGAACGGGGGAGGCAAGTCCTTCTCCAACCCCCACCCCCCACCCCAAATTTTATTCCCTCTCACCCTCCAGAAATTATTCAGATGCCCCATTCCCAGTTCAAACCACCAGCTAGTTTCCCAGCCATCTACATATTGTTGCAATCCCATCCTCACCCCCCCCAAAAGGCGACTTGGGGATGCCAGTAAGGTGGGTACAATTGGGGTGGGGGAATCAAGAGGTACACAGACTTGGGGGGGGTAGAAAGTCTGGAAAGGGGAGAATTCAAGAATCTGCAGTGGGAGATCTAGAAAGGCCTGGCCACATTTACACGGGTGGTTTGAAGAAGAAATCTCATAATGTCAGCTTGCTGGGGGGGGGGGGGTCGCAGGGAGATAGAAAGATCTATAAATCAACTGTCTCACAGATCAAGGGGGTCACCATTGGAAGGGAGGGTTCATTGCTCAAAGCAGATCTAGGTACACATCTAGTTTTTATGGAGGGGGGGCGCAACACAGAGAGGATGGGAAGCAAGGAAAGCACATCAGCATTTGCCGGGGGGGGGCATTTTAATCAACGGTTTTGCAAGCCTGATTATTTTTCGAAGCAGGACAAAGCGACAGAGCTGTGGCGAAGCCCCCTCCTCTCTGGTGCCAGGAGACTGGGGGGGGGGCGAGCTTGTTGACAGACTGGGCAGGCGGTGGGGGGGGGAGAGGGGGGGCCTCGCAAGCCAACTCCACAGAAGGAAAATAATGACCTACTTTTCCTGCTGCTCTGGCCTCTGCTGTTGCCTACAACAACCTTCTTCCCTGCATCAATCGATATTAAAAATGGGGGGTGGGGGAGGAGAGAGCCCACCGTCAACCCCCCCAAAAAACAAGAACATCAGGAAACAGAAAGCCCCATACAATCTCTGCCCCTTTTTGGGGGACACAGACCCTATACAGGACCTGATCGCTGGGACTATAAGGCCCCCCCCCCCACAAAAATATATATATTTTTCAGGCCTATTCCACTCTGTCATTACTGCCACATTTTCTACACACATTTAATATCGCCTTTCATCCTGAGCAAATGATCGCCCCCCCAATCTTCAGGGATGCAGTGACTCCGTAGGCACCCCACTTTTTCTCCACCCCAAACACAGCAAATGCTCCCCCAATTTTTTCCTTCAAAGCATATAATGATTTTGCTTCCTGGGCAGCCTCCACGCTCTGTTCTCTTTTCAAACTGGGGGTCTTTTAGCTCTGTCAAATACACACACACACATTTCCCCCCCAATCTGCTTTCTCCAAGGGGTGCTGTCCCCCCTCCCAATTCTCAAAGACTGCAGCGAGATCCCCAACATTAATTCTCTTCTGCACCTGCATTCATGACCGGTGCATGTCTAATATCTCCATTTTGTAGGTTATGTTTGTGTGTGCGTTTTTTTGGGGGGGGTGTTTGAGGTCAATCTTTGACCAAAGAACCATATACCCCCCCTCCCCTGTTTATCAACCTGCCTTCTAGAACATTGCAAAGGCAAGATCCTCTCCCTTTTCCATTCTACCCCACAAATGCAGAACAGGATCCCAGGGGAAATCCAGTTTTATCCACCTTCAAATTTCACTTCATGGCCTGGGTGGCGATGGGGTTTTTTTTGGGGGGGGTGCTTTGCCCAGGGTGTAAATAACCCAATGTGGTTTTTTTCCCCTTTCCTTTTTGGGGTACAGCCTTGGCTGCCAATCAAGGACTTAGATCACCTCACACACCCCCTCCTTCAAATTCAAAAATTGAGAATTATTTTAGAAGTGGGGCCCTGTTTTAATTCCAGTCTCCCTGCTTTTCTTCCACCCTAAATACTAATTGATAACATATATAGATTTTTTTTTGATTTTTTTAACATAGATGCCTAATAACCCCCTACTGAAATTTTTCATAAGGGCCCTTACCATATTAATCACCCTCCCCAAACAAAATCCACATGAAACCCAATTTCCCCCTTGCATTTCCTATTTTACTCAAGGTCTGCAGTTTCCCTTTTCGGGGGGGCACCCCAGCAGTCCGCCATATCTGCATGCCCCCCCCTTCCAGGATCGCATCACAACCCCCTCTTTTTCTTCTAGTCCCCCCCCCCAAAGGACTCAGATCTATTAAAGAAATTTCCCATTTTCCCCCTCCAGAAAGACCGCCCCCCATCACAAAACTCCCCCTTACATAACCCTCCCCAAAGCACCCCCCTCTTTTAAAAACCAAGGTTAGAAAATGAGAATATCCAGAATCTCCTTTCCAAGGAAGGGGACCCCGATTTTCAGCCAAAAAGCTTTGCTTTTGGCTCTTATAGTCGCCCCCCATCCCTAAAATAATCCCTTCCGTGGCCCTGTTCTCTCTACCCCCCCCCATCTCCACTAATCTCCCCCTTTAAATAATCTCTCTTGGCTAGGAGTCCTTGAACTATCTTGTCATTAAATCCTGGGGAAGGAGGAGGCGGCGGGCAGCCTCAAGATGCAGGATCAGGCCCCCCCACACTCCCTGCCTGCGTGCGCCCCCCCCAAAAAACCCAGACAAGACAGGCTCACCCCAGCTGCTCCCGGTGCGCCCCATAAACTGATGCGTGCGCGGGTTCCAGATAAATTCCTTCCACTCCGTCATCACTTGCCCGCAGGTCTTCTTCTCCTTCTCGACGGCCATGGTGGCTTCAAAGTGGGGGGGTCAGATCCTGGCAAGGGGCAGAGGGAGGAAATAGGGGGCTGGGTCTTCAGAGGTCTCCCCGCAAAACAAGGATGCCCAGGGAGAAGGAAGCAGGAGAGAGAGAGAGATGCAGGCGCAAAAACTAAGCTGTCCTCTTTTGCAAGGATGCTCAGAGCGCCTCCTCCTCTGGTGCAAAGCGAAAGAGGCTGGCGGAGAGGGAGGGCTCCTATTTATTGCCCTGGCCCCGCCCCCTCCTGCCCTGCCCCGCCCCCTGCTCATGAATATGCACGCGCGACGCCTCCGCCCCCTTTTCCCCATTCAGGATTTTCCCATCGGGGCTGGGCGGTTTTCTTGAAAGAGATGTTGGGCTGAGCCCCATTTGGAGAGGGAAGGGTGTTTGGGGAGGGGGAGGGGTGGGGAGGAGAGGAGGGGGGAGGGGAGGGGAGGGAGATTCCCCCCCCATCAAGTTTCTCAGGTCTGCTAGGTTTGGGTCAACCCCCAATTAGAGAGGGGTGGGTGGGAAAAATGCGCTTTTTAAAATTTGCATTGCGTGGAATTTGCTGCCTTTGCATTGCACGGAGTTTATTGCCTTCGTATGGGCATGGCGTTACCTGCCACCTTTCCGAACTGCTGTTGGCCAACTCATTTCCACTTTGCCGTCTCCTTGTCTTTTTATATATATTATTTTAAAAAAATTAGTTGTTTTTTTTTAAATGCCAATTTCAACAGTAATTAAACATATTTTCACATCTTATTTCATTTTTTCTGACTTCCATCAGTCCTGTCTGAAAATGTTCCCATCTAATCTCTTAGTATGCATTTCTTATTTTTCCCTGTTACATTTAAAACTCATAACCAATATCTCTATTCTTTATCTATTTTGTAGCACTTCATATATTCCTCCTTACAAAACTTCTTGTAGTCCTACTAGCGTAATTTGTTGGTTACAATTGCTCTTCAAATAGTTCATATACTTCTTCCAATCTTCTGTGAATCTCTGGTCCCGCAAGTTTCGAATCCTTCCTGTCATTTTGTCCAATTCTGCAAAGTCCATTATTTTCTTCTGCCATTCTTCTTTCGTCGGAATTTCTTCTTCTTTCCATTTCTGGGCTAACAATACTCTGGCCGCAGTTGTTGAATATAAAAACAGTTTAACATCTTGCCTGCTTTGCTGTCTCCTTGTCATCCAGGGCAGGAGCCTGGGGTACTCCCTGCCACATGATGCGCTGGAAAAATGAAAGATTTCTCCCTTCTGCCCACCAAACGCGCTTGGCCCAACATTAGCAACCTCACTCTCTGAACCCTGAAGCAGATTGCAAATGCTTCACCCTGTGCTGCAAAGCAGGAACGTTGCTGACAATTTTATTGTTGCATTTATATCCCCCTGTCTTTCCCAGGTCTGACACTCTAACCACTGCACCACACTGCTTTATATACCACTTGGTTGTAAGGGTGGGGAAACCCCCAATAAAAGACAAAACAATGAAATTATCAATAAGAGACCATCGCCTAAAACGTTCCAAAATAATTAAAATAAGAATAAAAACAGGTTCAAACTCAGCTTTCTAAACATCTGGGGAAGCTTGTCCAATGTTCTTATCAGGCGTCGAAAAGAGTGTGTTGAAGGCGTCTTCCTGATAATCAATTGGCGGGGAGTTCCAAAGTGCAACTTTGCTGAAAGACTGAGTTCTGGCAAATAGGAAATCTGTACGATTTGGCCTTGGGAAGATGACTTTTCTTTACCACTCAGTTTTTGCTAACCTGGAGCTGCTGGTTATGTTTTTTTAACTGAACATTATCATTGTAAGATTGTGGGTTGATGTTGTTTTTAAATGTCATATTCCACCTTGTTATTTTTTATTTATGAAGTGCAGTTTATTAATATTTAAATGAATGCGTAATGGGCTTTGATGCTTTGCAAAAGGGCAAACGATCCCTGGGATATATGGATGGAGAGACGCTCCGCTGGGAGGAAATCTGGCCGCGTTGGGGCCTTTTGGGTTTCGACAAAAGAACAGGAAGAGGCAACATGGTAGAAGCTTATAAAAATGAAGCCTGGCAGGAGGCAAGTGGAGACAGAAAAGTTTTTCTCTCCCTCTGTTGTAATGAGCATTCACTGTCGCAGAATGTGGGAAGATTTGGGACAGAGAAAAGAAAGCAGAGTTGGACTATGGAACTCCCTGCCACCAGAATGGCCATGAAATAGAGGGCTTTAAAAGATGAGACAAATTCAAAAGGCTCTCGGTGGCTACTAGCCGCAGCAGCCACGCTCTGCCTCTGCAGGTGGAGGCAGCAATATTTGTGAATACCAGTTTCTGGAAACCACAAGAGGGGAGAGCGCTGCTTTCGCACTCGGGTCCTGCTTGCGGGGTTTTCCAGAAGAGGCATACGGTCGCCGGCCCCTGTGAGAACAGGATGCTGGACTTGACGGGCCGCTGGCCTAGTCCTTCGAGGCTAATATTATGTGCTTGGAGCTTTTATATCGAGAGAAAGGGTCTCCTGAGCATACACAGAGGGCCTTTCTCCGGTGGCGCAACCAGCAGAGGAAGTGTGGGTCCTGTAAGCATATTGGGACTGAACAACAATTATCTCCGGTGCGATGAAGTAATAAACCTGCTCTCTCGCACAGCTTACGCTCTCCTAGGAGGAAAAGGGAGATTTTGCAAGCAGGAAAGTCAATTCATCCTTCCTTTTATCCTTTGATGAACTTGACGGGTTTCAGTTCTCTCTCGACTCCCTATACTTCCTGCTGGAAGGTTGGAAGTCCTTATATAATGTGTGCGAGAGCTGCCCTGGTTGCCAACTTACCACCTGGCCATGTTCAATGAGTGTATAAAGCGTCTTGGGATCATTTTACTGCAAGATTGCCACACTCCCCAAAATGCGATTTGACCTGCGGAACTGGCCCTGTTCCAGTTCCATACCCTTTTGGCATTTGTAAAGGAATCAATACTTTTTCCTACGGAACTCCCTGCCAATTGATACCAAGCTGGCGCCTTCAAAGCGCTCGTTTGGGAGCTTGCTGGAAAGATTCTTGTTTGACAAGCCAACCCAGAAATATACAATGCTGATGTGTGTTTTCATCTCTCTTTTTATTTTTAAATAATCTTTATTAATTTAAATTACAAAGAATTTACAAACAGTACAATGAGAATGATTGGAAGACGCGTTTTGGCAGAAGCCTTTTTTATTTAAGTGTTTAATTAAGTATTAGGAAGATTAAGTGTTTTTTTATCTACATAAATTTGCTTTCTCTTTTTTCTTCTTTCTGTACTTTCTTTTCTTTTTTCTTAATTCTTTTTTCTTTCATTTTCCTTTCGTAGTAGGAGATTGTAAATTCTTTGTCAATCTCTCTCTCTCTTTTTAAAGTTTATTGTTGATTTTATTTTATTTTTCCAACGGGGCTGTTTTGACGGATAATTTCATCGTAACAAAGGCAGATGTTTTAGAGCGCTGCTCCGTTTGGAGAGTGCCAGGTTGGCCGAATCTGCTCTGCGCAGAAATTCTGAGTTTCTGCGCATAGGAACACGATGTCCTGAAAGCTTCTGATGGCTATCAGGAAGTTGACATCCATCAAGCAGAGAGGTCAACGGTCTCTTGCTCTTGGGGTGGAGCCCCATTCATCCAGGCTGTGGGCGTGCCACTTCTGAACCAAGGGTTTCAGGGGTGAATACTAGATTACAACATCCCTGATCTCTGATTTCTTCACGGTCTCGATCCAGGTGGATCCTCAACGGTCTGAGACGCATAGCTCAACTTCCTGCAGCCTGGGGTGCGCTGTATTGAAATACGGTACGTGCCCATCAGACCTCCTTCCCCAGCCAAAACATCTGGAGGGCCGCAGGCTGGTTTTCTCCTGCTCCGGAGGGTGGGACTCGAACCCATGGCTTTGAGTTACAGTGGGGGGGGGAGGAAGTATTTGATCCCCTGCTAAATTTGCCCCCTGACGAAGAAATGACCAGTCCATCATTTTAACGGTAGGTTTATCATAGTTGTGAGAGACAGAAGGACAACAGGGAAAACCCCCCAGAAACCCAGAAGACAAAAGTCAGATATGGATGTGTGTTATAATGAGTGAAATAAGTATTTGAACCCTTTGCCAAAGATGACTTGGTACTTGGGGGCAAAACCCTTGTGGGCAATTACAGAGGTCAGATGTTTCTTGTAGGTGGCCACCAGGTTTGCACACATCTCAGGAGGTATTTTGTCCCACTGTCTCGCCAGAGTGGCGCATGCTCTAGTTATCTCCCACTTGGACTACTGCAATGCGCTCTACGTGGGGCTACCTTTGAAGGTGACCCGGAAACTGCAATTAATCCAGAATGCGGCAGCTAGACTGGTGACTGGGAGTGGCCGCCGAGACCACATAACACCAGTCTTGAAAGACCTACACTGGCTCCCAGTACGTTTCCAGGCACAATTCAAAGTGTTGGTGTTGACCTTGAAAGCCCTAAATGGCCTCAAAGGCCCAGTAGACCTGAAGGAGCGTCTCCACCCCCATCGTTCAGCCCAGACACTGAGGTCCAGCTCCGAGGGCCTTCTGGTGGTTCCCTCATTGCAAGAAGTAAGGTTACAGGGAACCAGGCAGAGGGCCTTCTTGGTGGTGGCACCCACCCTGTGGAACTCCCTCCCACCAGATGTGAAGGAAATAAGTAGCTATCCTATCTTTAAAAAAAATCTGAAGGCAGTCCTGTTCAGGGAAGCTTTTAACATTTAACGCTGTATTGTTTTTAATACTTGATTGGGAGCTGCCCAGAGTGGCTGGGGAAACTCAGCTAGATGGGCAGGGTATAAATAAATTATTATTATTATTATTATTATTATTATTATTATTATTATTATTATACAGTGAGGGGGGAAAGTATTTCATCTCCTAAATTTGCCCATTTGCCCTCTGACGAAGAAATGACCAGTCCATAATTTTAATGGTAGGTTTATTGTGGCCTGCTTCTTGAGAGAAAAGCAATGACAAACCCAGACAGCATCTTAAAAAGCAGAGACATCACCTTGCCACCAAGGGTCCGTATAGTTAAAGCTCTGGTTTTCCCAGTAGTGATGTATGGAAGTGAGAGCTGGACCATCAAGAAGGCTGATCGCCGAAGAATGGATGCTTTTGAATTCTGGTGCTGGAGGAGACTCTTGAGAGTCCCATGGACTGCAAGAAGATCAAACCTCTCCATTCTGAAGGAAATCAGCCCTGAGTGCTCACTGGAAGGACAGATCCTGAAGCTGAGGCTCCAAGACTTTGGCCACCTCATGAAAAGAGAAGACTCCCTGGAAAAGACCCTGATGTTGGGAAAGATGGAGGGCACAAGGAGAAGGGGACGATGGAGGACGAGATGGTGGGACAGTGTTCTCGAAGCTACCAGCATGAGATTGACCAAACTGCGGGAGGCAGTGGAAGACAGGAGGGCCTGGCGTGCTCTGGTCCAGGGGGTCACAAAGAGTCAGACATGACTAAACAACAACAACAGCAGCAGGTGCCCTGAGAATGTGCAGAGTGCCTTCAGCCATCCTTCTGCAGCCTCCAGGCACCTCGGGTTTAAAAGTAAGGCTTCCAGGTGAGAGGTCATCCTTTTCCAAGCACCCCCAAATCCCTGCCATGTCTGATGGAGGAAAACTCAGTGGTGCTAACTTCCTCATAGAGTTGCAAAGTAAAATACAGTGGTACCTCGGGTTACATACGCTTCAGGTTACATACGCTTCAGGTTACAGACTCCGCTAACCCAGAAATAGTGCTTCAGGTTAAGAACTTTGCTTCAGGATGAGAACAGAAATTGTGCTCCGGTGGCACGGCAGCAGCGGGAGGCCCCATTAGCTAAAGTGGTGCTTCAGGTTAAGAACAGTTTCAGGTTAAGAACGGACCTCTGGAACAAATTAAGTACTTAACCCAAGGTACCACTGTAATAATAATATGGCAAATGGTACAGTTCTTTCAGGACCGAAAGAAATCACCTATGGCGTATGGAAATCGAGGCCACTTCTTGCCTGCCTTGCAGGAGAAACTCCGCCCGTTCTTCCGGCTTACGCCATCGGCACGGGGACGAGAGATTTATATAATGGCCTCCCACACACTCCTTTCCGGATTTCTTTGGTTATCTTTGAACAAAGACGATGAGCAAGACCTGGGAAGCTGGCAGCCGGGCACCAAGGTCTCTGCCAAGACGGACCTGGAGAGGTTGGGTGGCAGGATGACGAGGCAAATCAAGATGCCAGCCATTTCACCAGCCCACTAAAAGCCTCCGGGGTCTGTGGCGTAGATAACAGGAAAGGGTAGCCAAGAAGGCTGCGGCGCCTCGGGGGTCCTTGGGGGTCCATTAGCCGGCTGGGGTGATGACTAAAGCCACTTTCAAGCTGGTCCATGGCCAGATGAATCAATACCCTCCATCAAAGGCAGAGAAGGGGCCCTCGCTGATGTCTTTACCTGTTTATAGAATCACAGAACTGTAGGGTTCCAGGGGTCATCCAGTCCAACCCCCTGCCAATGTCATTGCCTGGTTCCTTCCACCCGGCTCTCCTGGTTTCCACACGCACACGGTCTCCTAATAATAATAATAATAATAATAATAATAATAATAATAATAATTTATTCTTTATACCCCACCCATTTGGCTGGGTTTCCCCAGCCACTCTAGGAGGCTCCCAACACAACATTAAAATACAGTAATGCCTCAAACATTAAAAGATTCCCTAAACAGGGCTGCCTTCAGAAGTCTGGTAGTTGTTGTTCTCTTTGACATCTGATGGGAGGGCGTTCCACAGGGAGGGTGCCACCACCGAGAAGGCCCTCTGCCTGGTTCCCTGCAACCTCACTTCTCGCAGGGAGGGAACCGCCAGAAGGCCCTCGGAGCTGGACCTCAGTGTCTGGGCAGAACGATGGGGGTGGAGACGCTCCTTCAGGTCTACTGGGCCTTTGAGGCCGTTTAGGGCTTTCAAGGTCAGCACCAACACTTTGGATTGCGCTCGGAAATGTACTGGGAGCCAGTGTAGGTCTTTCAAGACCGGTGTTATGTGGTCCCGGCGGCCGCTCCCAGTCCCCAGTCTAGCTGCCGCATTCTGGATTAGTTGTAGTTTCCGGGTCACCTTCAAAGGTAGCCCCACGTAGAGTGCATGGCAGTAGTCCAAGCGGGAGATAACTAGAGCATGCGCCACTCTGGCGAGACAGTCTGTGGGCAGGGAGGGTCTCATCCTGTGTACCAGATGGAGCTGATAAACAGCCACCCTGGACACGGAACTGACCTGCACCTCCATGGACAGCGGTGAGTCCAAAATGACTCCCAGGCTGCGCACCTGGTCCTTCAGGGGCACAGTTGCCCCATTCAGGATTATATGTGTTGAGAAATCAGAGAGAGGAACTGAGGGAAGTCTGGGGGTGGAGGAGGGAGGGTTCGATGGGGAGGTGGGGGGGAAAGGGGGGAAATAATGAATATGATATGTTTTGATATTTTGATATGTTGAAATTGTTAATAAAAAAACTTTTTTTAAAAAAAGAAAGAGCGAAAAACAAAGGCACCCTCTCTCTTCGCCTTCGAAGAGAAAGGTGTTGTGGAAAGTCACCTGGAAGGGTCCTGAGGGCAAGGCGCATGCAGAGATTTGCACGTGGCCAAGCCTTCAAAGCTGGCAGGGTTGACCCGGGCTGCGCAACTGATCTGCCCTCCCCTCGCCCTTGAAGATAAGGGGGGCGACCCCCTGAAGGGGGGCTCTGAGGCTCACCTGGAGCCTCCAGGTCATCTTTAATGGGCAGGTGTGGAAAGACAGGCCCGATAACAGCCTGGAGGGGACTGTTCACTCTCAGCCGCACAGAGAGGGTATTTAGCCCTGAAGGACTAGTTAGACAGGATCCGTCCTCACCCCCCACCGCCCTCCACCTTCCATGGTGGAAAAAAAATGAATTTACTCCCTCGTCCAGAGGCTAAAGTTCTGGCAGATAACAGAGCAGGGCTAAAGACTCCCCTGGCTGCAACTGCCTGGGGGGAAATTCGCATCGGTGTCCATCTCGGGCGTTGCACTGGCTGATGGGCATTGTAGTCCGAAATGTCCTTAGGGGTATCCAAGAGCCCGTATAGAGTCCTTACGTAGGTTCCCTATTGGTAGGAGAAAATAACAGAGGCCAACCAGAGAATATTGAGAAGCGAAGCAGCTCATAAGCTTGATCTTTATTGATCTGTTGCAACAGGGTGCTCCCCTCAGACGCAGGAGAGGAGGAGGACCTCGAACAATGACGCGCAAGGCCTTATATAGATATTTTAAATTCCCTGCCCTGGAGCTCCAGGTCACCCCTCCATACATCATACATACATCACAGAAGGGGTGTAACCCAAGACCACCCCTCCCAGAAACATCATACGTACATCACAGAAAAGGCGGTCTACAGCAGAAATCTGAGTGCGTTGTTTATCTCGTCTGACAGGTCACCTGTTAATGCTCACTTGATTGGATACCCTGGGGAGCCTGGCCAGACTTTTTTAATGATAAATACTTAGTTCCTGAGCCAGGTTACAGGCTCACCCTATTCATACACAGACAGGATTTGTGAAGGAAAAGGCAATGGGGAGGGCTTTCCATTTTCCTTTGACCTTGCAGAGAAAACATTTGGTCAGTTTGGGAATCAAAAATGGTTTCAGGTTGGTCTTCCTGTGCTGATCTATGTAGGTGCTTGATTGGTACATTTATGAACATTTATTATATATCTAAGGCTTTAAAATTCTTATCACATCTGCAGGGCACAAGAGCCCTCTTCCCTGTCCGGCGGTTCCCAGAAACTAGGCTCCAGAAGAATTTCTGCCTCCGACTGTGGCATCCTGGCTAGTAGCTGCCGATAGCCCTGTCCTCTATAAATTTTGCCCAATTCTCTTTTTAAAGCCATCTAGGTTGGTGGCCTCATGTGGCAGGGAGTTCCATAGTCCAACTCCGCACTGCTTGAGAATGGAGCCTTCTCTCTCTCTCTCTCTCTTTTTAATAAAAAAAATTATTCAATTTTACAGCATACATTTGAATTCAAACAATAAACATGTAGGATTTCCTGAATCTTTAGACTCCCCTCCACCCCTCTATGGCTTCCATTATCAAGCTTTTTCTCCATCTTTCTTAAAAAATCCCTTTTTACCAGGAGAATTTGATTCTTCTGTTATTTGTTTGTTTGATTGTATGTTTGTTTATTTGTATGTACATCTGTTTTTTCATAAATGTATTTATTTTAAATTAATAAAGATATATATTTTTTAAATCCCTTTTTACCTTAATCTTTAATACATTACAAGTTTTGCTATAATCCTGCCAAAATTTTCAGCTGTTTACAGTGTGCTCTTAGGCAACTTACATTTTCCTCCCATTCCTTATTAAAGTTTCCATCATCTTGGTTTCTGATTTTCCTGGTCATTTTCGCCATTTCAGCATAATCCATCATCTTCATCAACCATTCGTCTTCGGTTTGGACTTTTATCTTCTTTCCATCTCTGGGTCGGTAGCATCCGTGCTACTGTCGTCTCCTGCATAAATAAACTTTTCTGCTCCTTTGGTATTTCTGCAGCTAGAATTCCTAATAAAAAAAGCTTCTGTCCCCCCCCCCCAATGTTATTTTTAACGTTTATTTCAACTCATCATATATCATTTCCCAGAATGATTTTGTTATTTTGCACGTCCACCACATACGGTAGACAGAGCGGGGCCTTCTCGGTGGTGGCTCCCCTACTGTGGCATGCTTTCACCAGGGAGGTGCACCTGACACCATAGCTATCAACCTTTAGGTGCCCGGCGAAGATGTTCTGATTCACCCGGGGGTTTCACTCGCAATAATTCTCCCTCTTTTGGTCGAGTGGGCCAGGACGTGTCCTTTTTTTATGTCAGTACAGGATGAGAACCATTCTCTAATAATGCATTTAAACCTCGCACTGCATTTTCATTTGACGCCGTTTCCTTATTTCTTTTCTTCTTTTAAATTGCAAGCGGCGATCTCGAGTGATCGGCGACAAATAAAACAAAATAATAAAATTATAAATAAGAACCACCCGCTTGCGGCACCTTGAACATGCTTTGAATTGTGAAAAGGGAGCATACAAATAAAATTATATGTGTATTCACAGTATGTAAATTCACCTGCCCCAACAACCCTCTGTTTTAGTTTTAAAAGAGGGACTTGACATCTTTCCACAGGGCCTGCAAGACGGAGCTGTTCTGCCTGGCCACTGGTTTGGACTCAGTCTGACCCTGATGTTTCCCTCCCCTTATGGTCTTGATATATCGGCTACTTTTAAAATGAGGCTGCATTTTAAATTGCATTTTAACCTGTATTTTAAATTGGTGGGTTTTTTTGTCCCCCCCCCCATTATGTTTTTACTGTGATTTTATTGGTGTTAGCCACCCTGAGCCCGGCTCTGGCCGGGGAAGGCGGAGTATAAATAAAATTTATTTTCATTATTATTATTATTAAAGAGACCCCTGTATTTGAGATGCGTTCCAAAGACACAGAAGCAATTTTATTTTATTTTTAAAATAATTTTTATTAAAGGTTTCCCTTGTTTACAAAAGAACACACGTTTTCTCTCTTTTTTTCTACAGATCGGCTACATTTGTTGTGAGACATTGGTAAAAGCATTTTCTTTTCTTTTTTCTGAAAGGCTGAATGTTTGGCCTGCCTTGATAGTTTGGAATCATCGCTAGGATACTGTTAAAGAAAATTACCATTGCAAATGTTTCCAACAACCTGTTGCTTTGCTTGCAACAGAATCCTGAGCGCTTAGTTTCCACACAAACCCTCCTTCTGAAATTGAACCCAATCCCAGGTGCCTTGGGAAGAGGAAGAGGGGAAATTCATAGAATCCTGGAATTGTAGACTTGGAAGGGACACCCAAAGCCATCTAGTCCAGCCCCCTGAAATGCAGGAATCTTAGCTAAAGCATCCATGATGGGTGGCCACCCACCCTCTGATTGTTGTTGTTGTTGAGTTGTTTAGTCATGTCCGCCTCTTTGTGACCCCCTGGACCAGAGCACGCCAGGCACTCCCGTCTTCCACTGCCTCCCGCAGTTTGGTCAAACTCATGCTGGTAGCTTCGAGAACACTGTCCCACCATCTCGTCCTCCGTCGCCCCCTTCTCCTTGCACCCTCCATCTTTCCCAACATCAGGGTCTTTTCCAGGGAGTCTTCTCTTCTCATGAGGTGGCCAAAGTACTGGAGCCTCAGCTTCAGGATCTGTCCTTCCAGTGAGCACTCAGGGCTGATTTCCTTCAGAATGGAGAGGTTTGATCTTCTTGCAGTCCAGGGGACTCTCAAGAGTCTCCTCCAGCACCAGAATTCAAAAGCATCCATTCTTCGGCGATCAGCCTTCTTGATGGTCCAGCTCTCACTTCCATACATCACTACTGGGAAAACCAGAGCTTTAACTATACGGACCTTTGTCGGCAAGGTGATGTCTCTGCTTTTTAAGATGCTGTCTAGGTTTGTCATTGCTTTTCTCCCAAGAAGCAGGCGTCTTTTAATTTCGTGGCTGCTCTCACCATCTGCAGTGATCATGGAGCCCAAGAAAGTAAAATCTCTCACTGCCTCCATTTCTTCCCCTTCTATTTGCCAGGAGGTGATGGGACCTCCAAAAAGGAGAATCCACAACCTGCCAAGGTTGACAGAGGGCAGGGTTCAATCCTGCTGGAATGTGCTTTGCCTGAGGTTTAAAAGAGGGTCTGTTTGCAGAAGGGCTTTGAAGTCCCCATTTAGCCCTGGGGTTAAATGATTAGGATCTGGCATAGCTTGGCATATTGCTATCAGAATGCAAAATCTGGGAATCTTGCCCTTTACCCTCCCGTTTTTACAATATCCCGCCCTTGAAGTAGGAATGTCGCTTTTTTAGGAGCACAGAATGCTATCTCAGGCTGAAACCGTTTCTGAAGAGTCCCGTGAAGCTGAGAAGCCTGCGCACTTTGCCTCTCCCGTCTTTCGGGACCAATATGATCTGCTGGCATCTGAAGGCAGCCCTGTTTAGGGAAGCTTTTAATGTTTGATGTATTAGGGTATTTTAATATTTTTTGGGAAGCCACCCAGAGTGGCTGGGGAAGCCCAGCCAGATGGGCAGGAAATAAATAAATAAATAAATAAATAAATAAATAAATAAATAGTAATAATAATAATAATAATAATAATTACTGGAAGTGCCAGATTTACGTATAAGGTAAAAAAGCTATAGCTTAGGGCCCCGCTCTCTTGGGGGCCCCCAAAAAATGTAAAGGGGGAAAAAAACACCTGGATGTACATTTCCAAAATATAAGATAAAAAAACAAATAAAATAAAACCTACCTACAGCAACAGCATTTTGTGTTGTGTTGTGTAGGCTCCTAGGATATAAGTCATGGGCCTCGCCTGCTAGCCTGCTCCCTAAAATATCCCGGGTTTGCACCTTTCTATATATAGGGTGCCTACATTCTGCATGGACTGGTTGCAGGGCAACATGGGCAAATGGCTTGAGATACCTATGAGGTCCATCAATTACCATTTAACATATATTCAACACACAAAACAGCGACAATTTGTTGTTGACAAAGGACAGCTGGACATAGAAAGGCCCCATTACCTTCAGTAGCTTAAAAGGTAAAGGGACCCCTGACCATTAGGTCCAGTTGTGGCCGACTCTGGGGTCGCGGCGCTCATCTCGCTTTACTGGCCGAGGGAGCCGGCGTACAGCTTCTGGGTCATGTGGCCAGCAGGACTAAGCCGCTTCTGGCGAACCAGAGCAGCGCACGGAAATGCCGTTTACCTTCCCGCCGGAGTGGTACCTATTGATCTACTTCCACTGGTGTGCTTTCGAACTGCTAGGTTGGCAGGAGCAGGGACTGAGCAATGGGAGCTCACCCCGTCGCGGGGATTCAAACCGCCGACCTTCTGATCGGCAAGCCCTAGGCTCTGTGGTTGAACCCACAGCGCCACCCGCGTCCCTTTCAGTAGCTTAGGGCCTCATCAATCCTAAATCCAGCCCTGTCTGCTGAACAAAACAGGCACGGATGGTTGTTAAATAAGGAGCAGCCTCTTGTCGTTGCAGAAGTGTGCAAACTTTAGGGTCACACCAGCGAGCGAGATGGAAGGCATGTTCCCAAATGATCTGCTATGTCTTATCCTAAGAAGAAATCTGTGTGAGATACACTCCCTTCCTAGAACTGGGAAGGACCTGGGAATTTTGGCAGTTGTTCTGCCCCCTGCATTTTCCATCCTTCGTTTCTCCTGGAGCTAGTTAGAAGCTCAGGGATTAGAAGAATTCCAGGTGTGTGGTTGTTATTTCCAATTAAGTGTTGAGCCATCGTACCTGCATCATTTTTTCCAATACAAAGCCAGTCCGACTGGTCCTTGCTATTAACTGTGACCCAAGTTACAGTTTTGGGCACCCCAGTTTCAAGGCTTCCATTCCCTCCCTCTTATTTCCTGGTCTCTTGGAATCACAGGCTTGGAAGAAGAAGAAGATGAAAACAACACCAGAGGTCATCCAGTCCAACCCCAAATCCCCAACAGACGCTCTGCAAAGGGTTATCCACAAAATATGCCCAGCCCTCAAAAAAAGGATATTGTAAAGGTGCAGGCAATATGATCCCAGAGGCTGGAGCTCCCCTATGAAAAATCTGTAGGGTTTTTGTTTTTTATAGTTTTGAAAAACAGCAGTTCGTAAAATTGCATTGTGTGTAGAGAAAACAGACAGAGAGAACACTCCCCCACCCCTCATGAGACTAAATCCAACGGAAGCCAACTGCTGGGAGATTCAGGGCTGCATTTCTTCATTTGGCGCTGTTAAACTGCGGAACTCCCTGCCACAAGAGGAAGTGACAGCTGCTGCCCATTTAGGTGGCTCAGAAAGGGAATTAGACAATGCTGCTTGGGGGCTTCCCTTGGGGGCTTCTGGGTCACTGGGAGAGTAAGGATGCTGGGCTTAGATGGGCCCCCTTTGGCCAGATCCGGCAGACAGGCTATGCTGACGTCCTTGGTTGCTTACAGACCCCAGCCCACGTGCGAGGGAGGTTTCTGACACCCACCCCATATGTGTGGCAGGTGTGCCCTAAAATGTCTCCGGTCCAGTTAGGAGTGGACAATAAGCAAAAGGCACTCTGATCATTCCCCTCCGCATTGTATGTTCCACAACAGAACCTTGACTTTACTCACCGCTGTCCATGGAGGCGCAGGTCAGTTCTGTGTCCAGGGCAGCTCCATCTGGTATGCAGGATGAGACCCTTCCTGCCCGTTGTCTGTCTCTCCAGAGTGGCGCATGCTCTGGTTATCTCCCGCTTGGACTACTGCAATGCGCTCTGCGTGGGGCTACCTTTGAAGGTGACCCGGAAACTGCAACTAATCCAGAATGCAGCAGCCAGACTGGTGACTGGGAGCGGCCGCCAAGACCACATAACACCGGTCTTGAAAGACCTACACTGGCTCCCAGTACGTTTCCGAGCACAATTCAAAGTGTTGGTGCTGACCTTGAAAGCCCTAAATGGCCTCAAAGGCCCAGTACACCTGAAGGAGCATCTCCACCCCCATTGTTCAGCCTGGACACTGAGGTCCAGCTCTGAGGGCCTTCTGGCGGTTCCCTCCCTGTGAGAAGCCAAGTTACAGGGAACCAGACAGAGGGCCTTCTCAGTGGTGGCACCCGCCCTGTGGAATGCCCTCCCAGCAGAAGTCAAGGAAATAAACAGCTATCTGACTTTTAGAAGACATCTGAAGGCAGCCCTGTTTAGGGAAACTTTTAATGTTTACTAGACTATTGTATTTCAATATTTTGTTGGAAGCCACTCAGGGTGGCTGGGGAAACCCAGCCAGATGGGCGGGATATAAATAAATTATTATTATTATTATTATTATTATTATTATTATTATTCAGTGGTATCTCGGGTTACATACGCTTCAGGTTACATACGCTTCAGGTTACAGACTCCGCTAACCCAGAAATAGTATCACGGGTTAAGAACTTTGCTTCAGGATGAGAACAGAAATCGCCCAGCGGCAGCGGGAGGCCCCATTAGCTAAAGTGGTGTCTCAGATTAAGAACAGTTTCAGGTTAAGAACGGACCTCCAGAACGAATTAAGTACTTCACCCGAGGTACCACTGTTTTATTATTAAATATATATAATTCTGACACTGGGATTCCTCCACGAAAGGGGGTTGGGCTGGATGACCTTCAGGGGTCCCTCACAACTCTACAATCCTACGATTCTGTGGCCTCAGAAGCTGGTGGCCTCTCCTTCACTGGAGGTTGCAAAAATGAGATTCGATGGCCATTTGTCCGGGGGCTTTTTTAGCCATGATTCTTGCACTGCAGACAGGATGAGTTTGGGGGATCCCTTCCAAACTCCCCCAATTCTATGACTCTAAGTGTGTCTGGCAAATGCTGTTAAAAAAAAGATCAAAACAAAGTGCAGAGATTTATATGCCCATTTCATTCCATTAAAAGGCGGAGGGGGGTATTTTCAAATTTATTATGTTGTTTCTCATTCCGCCTAGGAAAATTGCAAGCTTATTCCGCCTGCAGGTCTTTCCTCCAGGAGTCAATTTCACACCTTACGATATGATATCTTTATTGTCATTGCCCCACAAAGAACAATGAAATTGAAAAATCTACATAAAACAGATTTTTGGAGGGGAAGTTGATAGATTAGGGAGATAGGCAGATGGATATTCCAATGGCCAAAGTTATTTTGCCAATGAAACAGTGGAATGCTGGTCAGCTGGGTCTGAATCCTTGCTGGGTTACGGGCGAGGTGTTTTTTGTTTAAAAGAATAATTTCATTTTAACAGGTGTCCCTTGTGAAAGGATTCCTCAGAGGCAGGTGAGTCAGTGCCCAGGCGTGTGTTGCCGAACCCTCAATTGTGTCGCCCTCACCTAGAAACTGTGCTCCAACCAGGTCAGGCCACTGGGCCAGACAGCTTGAGTCGTCATCTCTCTGCCGCCTACATAATTCCTTAGGACCCATTTCACAGGTGGGGAAAAGCGAGGCAGGAGGCTAATGGAAAAACTTATTAGGGGTAAGGCAGAGAGGAGAGACTGGCTCAGTTCCTCTCCTTACATGCCTGTTTGGTTCACCTATTAAAGAGTACAGGAGTCTTGCTGGGGTGTTGGTTGGAGTGGAGGCAGTGTGGCGCAGTGGTTAGAGCTGCCTTTCCCACCTTAGGGTCTTCAGATGTCTTTGTACTACTCGTTTTTCTCTTCTGAACCGCCACGAAATTTTTCGATAAATCAAATATGTTTTATTTAAAAAACCAGTGCTTTTTTCTTTTAAAAAATGTTTTAAATCTCATTTTCCTACTCATGTTGAAATACTGCCCCTCAGTGAGGCCAAACTTAAGATTCACAAAATGTTTAGGGGTATGCGTTGTCTCCACAGAAAAAAGCACTGAAAATAATAATAAAAATAAAGTTCCCATCAGCCCCAATCTGCCTGCACAACCCCAACGGTCAGGAAATATTGGGTTTTTGACACCACAAGGTCTGGTGACTCAAGGTTGAGAAGGGCTGGGTTCAAGTGTTGGGCTAGGACCAGGGTTCGAATCCCCAATGGCCACGAAGCTCACTGCATGACTCCTTGGCTGCAGCTTGGCCCTTTGAGCATGAGACTCTTAATCTGAGGGTTCTGGGTTCGAGTTCCAAGTTGGGCAATAGATTCCTACATTTCAGAGGGCTGGACTAGATGACACTCGTGGTCCCTGCCAACTCTGCAATTCTACGATTCCATAAATATAACGAAGAAAGAAAATCAGTAATCAACGAAGCACTCTTAGGCCACTGTAAACCGCCTAAGAATCTTGGGAACTGTAGTTCTGGGAGAACTCCCAGTGCCCTTAAACTACGGTTCACAGGTATATTACACCAGTGGCATTAGCTATATAAGACACCAGTGAAATTAGCTGTATAAGGCAAATAATAAATGTTGGAAATATAAAGATAAAGAAGGAACATTTTATCATATGTGGTGGGAATGTAAAAAAGTAAAGAACTTCTGGGAAATGATATATAACGAGATGGAAAAGATGTTGAAATATACATTTTTTAAAAAACCTAAAGCATTTTTACTTGGTATTATAGGTCAGGGCATTAATAGGCAAGATGTTAAATTGTTTTTATATGCAATAACAGTGGCAAGAGTATTGTTAGCCCAGAAATGGAAACAGGAAGAAATCCCGCCGAAAGAAGAATGGCAGACGAAATTAATGGACTATGCAGAATTGGACAAAATGACAGGGAGGATTCGAAACCTGCGGGACCAGAGATTTCCAGAAGATTGGAAGAAGTATATGAATTATTTGAAGAGCAACTGTAATCAACAAATTACGCTAGTAGGACTACAGGAAGTTGTGTAAGGAGAAATATACAAAGTGTTACAAAGTAGAAAAAGATAGAGATATTGGTTATGAGTTTGAAATGTACTGTAATGGGGAAGATAAGAAATGCATACTAAGAGCTTAGACTGGAAAAATTTCAGACAGGATTGATGGAAGTCAAAAAACTGCATAAGATGTAAAAGTATGTATAATTACTGTTGAGAATGATATGTTAAAAAACTAATTAAAAACTTATATAAAAGTGTTCAATGTGTGGCGCGAGGCAGTCAGGAGGACTTGCCCAGATCCTGCCTGCCGACGTGCCTAGGCAAGGAATCTGAACCCAGGCATCCGAGGTCGGAATTTGGGTCTCTGAACCACGCCGGCCGTCTTGCAGAAAAGCCTAAAGGTTCCCGGTGTTTGTTTTCGCAAAGGCCTTTGGAGCTGAGCAATGGCTTTGGGTGCCTGGAGCGATGCTGCATTTAGTGCACAGGGTGACCCACATTCAGTCAGAGCTTCCTTCCTTCCCGGGGAATCTGGGTCGAGCTTTTTTTGCAAAACTGGCTCCCTCCCTCCTCTCCCTTACGGAGGAATCATGAAGCCCTGCGGGGACTGGAGTTCCCTGGGGTGGGGAGGGGACTCAGGATTGGAACCCAGAGCTCTCCAAGGCCACCTCCTTGACTTTAACCCTTCAGGTCCCACACCCTTGTAAGGTTGAGCTTTGATGATGTTAACGGAGAAATATGAGGGCTCCCTTGGACGAGAAACAAGGACACCAGCCAGGGACACCAGAGCAAAACAGCAGCCAGTAGGCCTTCGTCTTTATTGAAGACTGTCGCGACAGGACTCCCACCTGCCACAAGGTGGAACAAGATGGAAGCCCCGAACAAAAGAGAACCCAAACTTTTATTAGCTGCTAATCCCCATGTTACACGCCCCCCCAAACTACATCACTTATACATCACGGTTACATCATGAAAAGGGAGGTCTGGTGGCAGTAATCTGAGCATCCTGGACCCTGCCCCATGGTTCTCCTTGCCCTCCACCAAACACCCTCAAGTGTAACAAAAATGATATTTACATTTCCCTGTTTCCCAGCCAAGTTCATCCCACCCTTTTGTCTTCATCTGTGTTTGTTATTTCTGGAATGGCTACCTGTCTGGCACTCAGGTATCAGGAGGCCAGGGATTATCACTCAGGCAGAGGGGCTGCTGAGGAGCTGAGCTCACATGTCTATATGAATTTCTGAAGTTTTCCCAGTGAGCCAGTACACAGATCCATTGATCAGTGAATTCTTACATTTGGTATTGTGCAGCAAAGGCCCTTTGAATAGATAGGAAGAAACTGTGATGAAGTGTTTTGTGGGGACAAATCACAAAAGTCACAAAAGTGATGGTGCTGATTTTGGTAGTGGGCTGCATAGAATCATAGAGTTGGAAGAGACCACAAGGGCCATCGAGTCCAACCCCCTGCCAAGCAGGAAACACCATCAGAGCACTCCTGACATATGGTTGTCAAGCCTCTGCTTAAAGACCTTCAAAGAAGGAGACTCCACCACACTCCTTGGCAGCAAATTCCACTGTCAAACAGCTCTTACTGTCAGGAAGTTCTTCCTAATGTTTAGGTGGAATCTTCTTTCTTGTAGTTTGCATCCATTGCTCCGTGTCCGCTTCTCTGGAGCAGCAGAAAACAACCTTTCTCCCTTCTCTATGTGACATCCTTTTATATATTTGAACATGGCTATCATATCACCCCTTAACCTCCTCTTCTCCAGCTAAACATGCCCAGCTCCCTTAGCCGTTCCTCATAAGGCATCGTTTCCAGGCCTTTGACCATTTTGGTTGCCCTCCTCTGGACACGTTCCATTTTGTCAGTGTCCTTCTTGAACTGTGGTGCCCAGAACTGGACACAGTACTCCAGGTGAGGTCTGACCATGTGCATGATATCTGCTGGAGGGGCAACCCCCCCAACCTATGCATAAATTCCTGCAACAATGAGAAACATTTTGCAGAGTTGGAAGAGGCCCACAGAGTCATCTAGTCCAACCCCCTGCAATGCAGGAATTTGTGAACCCCAGAGTCGGCCACGACTGGACCTAATGGTCAAGGGTCCCTTTTCCTTTACCTTTACAAACCCATAATAGTTCCCACCCCCCCAGGCTATATGCTTTTGGATGAGGCAAAACTGTTTCCTCGCCTGATTCTTTAAAGTTGGGAAATACAGTTTTCATCAGTTCTGCCATAAAATGTTCAAAAGTCTTTTGTGTTGTTTACTTAAATTGCCAAATATTTATTTATAACATGACAAGCATAATAACAGGTGCCAAGTGAGATGACGGTAGACAGTACAGTGGTACCTTGGGTTACAGACGCTTCAGGTTACAGACTCCCCTAACCCAGAAATATTACCTCAGGTTAAGAACTTTGCTTCAGGATGAGAACAGAAATTGTGCTCCGGCGGCGCAGCAGGAGGCCCCATTAGCTAAAGGGGTGCTTCAGGTTAAGAACAGTTTCAGGTTAAGCACAGACCTCCAGAACGAATTAAGTACTTAACCCGAGGTACCACTGTATTTTGTTGGAAGCCACCCAGAGTGGCTGGGATAGCCCAGCCAGATGGGCGGGGTATAAATAATAAATTATTATTATTATTATTATTATTATTATTATTATTATTATTATTATTATCTTGTCGTCAGCCCTCTCTGCTTCTCAACATATATGTAAGCATAGTGCCGCACTCGGGGGAGAGCCTGTTCTGGTTTTGCACATCTCACTACGAAGGCGTACCTGCGAAGACAACATATTTTGGGCCTGCTTCCCTCTCTCTCTCCCTAAGAGATCCCTGTTTCTCCTTTCAGATCCTGCCTAGAAGCTTCTCTCCCTGCAGCCCCAACTCAGAGTAAACAAGTCCGGCCTCAATAAACGGGTGGCCGTTGCAAAGTTCAAGAGGGGGGGTCTCGAAGGCAAGAAGGCTCCTTGGGTCAAAGTCTACACGATCTGCTTGGAGACTGGGGAGCCGGGGTGGAGAGGTCAAGAGACCAGCTCCTGGCTAAAGGATAAACAGCCGGGGAGAGAACGGATGGCTGCTGTTATGTACTGAGTTGAATAGGCTCCAAACTGCAGCAGTCTGATTGGTCCTAGAACAATAGGATCCAAAAGGCAGCAGTCTGATTAGTCCTAGAACAATAGGATTCAGAATGCAGCAGTCTGATTGGTCCTAGAACAATGCAGCAGTATGATTGGTTGGAAGGAACCACCCAATCATGCTCCAGATTGAAGTGAATCCACAAGCTGATTGGCTTACAGTAGAATTCCGGAATTAGCCAATCATGTGCAGCCCATTGTGTAAATAATGTATATAAAGCAGATACTTTGAGGGGACATTCATTCATTCCTCCTCACCACTATGAGCTGAATAAAGAGCATGAAATCACTTTGCGACTGTGGACGGTACCAGTGCGACTTCCAGCCATTTGGTGTAGGAGTCCACCACTATGAAGAATGTTTTTCCCTGAAAGGGGCCAGCGAAGTCCACATGCAGGCGTGACCATGGTGCTCGGGCGGACTCCCAGGACTGGACTGGGGCCCTTGGGGGATCTGGGCGGGATTCTTGGCAGGCCTGGCAGTGTTTGACCCAGGCCTCTATCTCTCCGTCGATCCCCGGCCACCACACATAACTCCTGGCAAGGGCCTTCATTCTTACTACCCCTGGGTGTGTCTCGTGTAGGGCTGTGAGGACCCTTTTGCGGAGGGGCTGGGGAACAACGACCCTGCTTCCCCATAACAGGCACCCCTTGTGGGCCGACAGTTCATGTTTGCGGGTTGTGTAGCTGGCGAATTCTGGCCCGGGGCTGCTGCTGGGCCATCCCCTCCACACCCAGTCCAGGACCCGGGAGATGACCCTATCTTTCTTGGAATGGTGTGCAACTTCTTGTGCCTGAATGGGGCGGTCGGGAAGCAGCTCCAGGCTCATAACCTCTTGTGCAGGTGCTGGGTCGGGGCCTGTTTCCGGTAGTGGTAGCCTGCTGAGGGCATCCGCATGGCCCATCGCCTTCCCCGGACGGTGAATCAGTGCATACTGGTAGCTGGCAAGGAAAATTGACCACCTGAGGACGCGAGGAGACAGCACTTGGGGGGTCTGCTTTTCAGGGGCAAATAAGCCAAGCAACGGCTTGTGGTCAGTCACCACGGTGAAGGGCCGCCCGTACAAGAAATCATGGAATTTTTTTACTCCCTTCACGATTGCCAGACCCTCCTTGTCGATTTGCGAGTAGTTCCGCTCGGTTGCGTTGAGTGTCTGGGAAAAGTATGCCACCGGTACCTCTCTTCCATCCGGGAGTTGGTGTCCCAGGACAGCGCCAATTCCATAGGGCGAGGCATCGCATGCTAGCACCACCGGCAGCCTCTCGTCGAAGTGTGCCAAGACCGAGTTTGAGACAAGCAAGTCCTTGACTGCCTGGAATGCGGCCTCCTGGCGCTGGCCCCACACCCAAGGGGCCCGCTTGTCCAGGAGTCTGTGTAGGGGCTCTGCTACCGCCGCCTTGTGGGGAAGGAAGGAATGGTAAAAGTTCAATAGTCCCAAGAAGGCCTGAAGTTCAGTCTTGTTCTTGGGCGCTGGGGCATCACAAATGGCCCGTACCTTGTCCCCAGTCGGGTGGACCCCTTCTGCGTCCACCATAAATCCCAGAAAGTCCACCTGAGGCACTCCTAGTAGACATTTTTCCCGCTTCACCTTGAGACCCGCCGTCTGGAAACGGTGCAGAACGGTGCGGAGGCGGTCCTCAAACTCCTCTGGTGTGGGCCCGGCAATCAACACATCATCGAAGAAGGGGGTGACGCCAGGAATCCCTTTAAGTAGAGAGTCCATTAGATTCTGGAATATGCCTGGTGCCACGCTGACACCGAATTGCAGCCGCTTTACCCTGAATGCTCCTCTGTGCGTCACAATCGTCTGTGCCTCTGCTGTGGCCTCATCTACTGGCAGCTGTTGATATGCTTGGGCCAAGTCCAGCTTGCCAAAAATTTTCGACCCAGCCAGGGTGGCAAGAACATGGCTGACCACTGGCACTGGGTATGCATGGGCCGTGAGGGCCTTGTTTATGGTACATTTGTAGTCTGCGCAGATGCGGACTGAACCATTAGGCTTGACGGGCGTGACGATTGGGGTTTCCCAGGGGGCATTAGGCACCGGCTCCAGCACTCCTTGCTCCACGAGCCGGTCCAATTCCTCGTCTATACGGGGTTTCAGGGCGAACGGGACCCGGCGGGCCTTGAGCCTGACCGGTCGTACTGCGGGGTCAAGCTGTAGAGCAATGGGGGGGCCCGTATACTGTCCCAATTTCCCATCGAAAACCCCCGGAAATTCCTTGCATATGGCGTCCACGTCCACTTGTAAGCTAGTGTGGTTCACCCCGGTGACGGCTAGCCCCAGTGGTCCAAACCATGCCAATCCCAGTAAGCTAATGTAGGGGCCCTTGACCACAAGCAAGTCCAGTTGCCGCGTCCGCCCTCGGTATTGCACCCTGAAGGTCCCCACCCCCATTGTGGGGACCTTACGTTTTTGGAAGTCCCGGAGGGTGAATGGGGCCGGCCTGAGTTTGGGACCCCCAGTAGGACACAGTTTCCTTAAGGTCCTTGCCGAGATTATGGATAGAGTTGAACCCGTGTCAAGCTCCATGCGGCATGGGGCCCCCTCTATCTGTACGTCAACATAAATTTTCTCTACGTTGGGGTGGGGCAACTGGTATACCTGGAAGTCCGTGAGCTCTGTCGAGTTGCCTTGGTGCGTTGGGCCCCGGGACCTGGGGCTCTTGGATTGGTCATCTGATGCCTGGCGTCGGGTGGGCCGAGCCCGACACACCCGGGCGATGTGTCCCAATTTTCTGCACTGCCTGCACTCTGCGTTGCGGAAACGGCAGGTCCTCCTCTCGTGACTTTCTCCACAGCTTGCGCAGCTCCCTCCTTCTCGTCGAGGCAGCTGTGGTATGTGGGCTGCTTGAGTGCGCTGCTGTACTCGGTGCACCTCCTCCCTGTCGGATCCTGAGTCGTCGGTGAGGTCTTCGTGGTGGACCCTCGGTTGGGACAGCTGGCTCGGCCGTGCCTCTTGCGTCGACCTCTCGGCAGCTTCCGTTGCCAGGGCCTCCTCCAGAGCGACCTGGAACGTTAGGTCCTTCTTAGCGTAGAGGCGTTGTTGCAGCTTCTCATCCTTCAGGCCACCGACGAGGCGGTCACGAAGCATGTTCTCCAGCTCTGAGAAGTTGCAGAACCGGGCGGCTTGGCGGAGAGAGGTCACAAACCCAGTTATGGTTTCCCCAGGGGCTTGCCGCTTTGCGTAGAAGGCATTTCGACGAGCCACCACTGAGGGCTGTGGCGAAAAGTGCCCCTTCAGCTGTTCCATTATTGTTTTGTATGGAACAGTAGCGACGTCTTCCGGCGCAAGGAGGGCCCGGGCGATTTCAAACGTCTCCTCTCCGCAGACGCTGAAGAATATCGCCCTCTTCTTGGCGTCTTCTTCGTCGGTGACCCCTTTGGCTTCTAGGAGGAAGGTGAAACGGGAGGCGTACGCTTCCCAGTCTCCCGATGCTGGGTTGAACGGCGAGAAGCTGTTGTCGGTTGCCATTCTGAGTTCCTTGTGTCCCGGAGCTGAAGCCTGGATACACGGTGCGAGGCAGCGGTGCGGCAGGTGGCGGTGCTGCGGTGCTGTGTGTGGCAGTCAGCTCAGCGGGATCCCACCTTCGTCGCCAGTGAAATATACTCAGAGTCGCAAAGTGATTTCATGCTCTTTATTCAGCTCATAGTGGTGAGGAGGAATGAATGAATGTCCCCTCAAAGTATCTGCTTTATATACATTATTTACACAATGGGCTGCACATGATTGGCTAATTCCGGAATTCTACTGTAAGCCAATCAGCTTGTGGATTCACTTCAATCTGGAGCATGATTGGGTGGTTCCTTCCAACCAATCATACTGCTGCATTGTTCTAGGACCAATCAGACTGCTGCATTCTGAATCCTATTGTTCTAGGACTAATCAGACTGCTGCCTTTTGGATCCTATTGTTCTAGGACCAATCAGACTGCTGCAGTTTGGAGCCTATTCAACTCAGTACATAACAGCTGCAAATTCTCTTGCTAAGTCTTAAAAGGAGATGCCGGCTGCAGGAGTTCAAAGGTGACCTGGCCATGGAGCCAGCTTAAGGGGGGTCAATGTCCAGCAACAGATTTTCCTGCCTAGTCCCCCCTCGATAAAGGGATGTGGGTGGCGCTGTGGGTTAAACCACAGAGCCTAGGACTTGCCGATCAGAAGGTCGGCAGTTCGTATCCCCGCGACGGGGTGAGCTCCCGTTGCTCGGTCCCTGCTCCTGCCAACCTAGCAGTTCAAAAGCACGTCAAAGTGCAAGCAGATCAATAGGTACCACTCCAGCGGGAAGGTAAACGGCGTTTCCGTGCGCTGCTCTGGTTTGCCAGAAACGGCTTAGTCCTGCTGGCCACATCACCCGGAAGCTGTACACCGGCTCCCTCGGCCAGTAAAGCGAGATGAGCGCCGCAACCCCAGAGTCATCCGCGACTGGACCTAATGGTCAGGGGTCCCTTTACCTTTACTTTACCCCTCAATAGCTCTCTCCTTCTCCATTAATCTGTCCAATCCTCTTTTAAAGCCTACTGCAGCAGGGAGTTCCACAGTTTAACCCAGGCATAGGCAAACTCAGCCCTCCAGATGTTTTTGGGACTACAACTTCCATCATCCCTGACCACTGGTCCTGTGAGATAGGGATGATGGGAGTTGTAGTCCCAAAACATCTGGCGGGCCGAGTTTGACTATGCCTGGGTTAACTCATGAAGAAAGACTTTTATTTTATCCACCCTCAATCTCCTAACATTCTTTTTTGAAAAAAAGATGATCTTTATTGGTTTTTTATAGTTACATACTACCATATTTTTTGCCCTATAAGATGCACCAGACCACAAGACGCACCTAGTTTTTGGAGGAGGAAAACAATAAAAAAAATATTCTGAATCTCAGGAGCCAGAATAGCAAGAGGGATCGCTGCGCAGTGAAAGCGGCAATGCCTCTTGCTGTTCTGGCTTCTGGGATAGCTGCGCAGCCTGCATTCGCTCCATAAGACGCCCACACATTTCCCCTTACTTTTTAGGAGGGAAAAAGTGAGTCTTATAGAGCAAAAAATATGGTATACATAAAAAAGGTAAAGGGACCCCTGACCATTGGGTCCAGTCGTGGCCGACTCTGGGGTTGTGGCGCTCATCTCGCTTTCAGGCCGAGGGAGCCGGTGTTCAGCTTCCGGGTCATGTGGCCAGCATGACTAAGCCGCTTCTGGCGAACCAGAGCAGCGCACAGAAACGCCTTTTACCTTCCCACCGGAGCGGTACCTATTTATCTACTTGCACTTTGACGTGCTTTCAATCTGCTAGGTTGGCAGGAGCAGGGACCAAGCAATGGGAGCTCACCCCGTCGCGGGGATTCGAACCGCCGACCCTCTGATCGGCAAGCTCTATGCTCAGTGGTTTAGACCACAGCGCCTATTACATTTTACATTTATTCTTTCCCTCAAGAGCTGACTTCCCTCCTTCCTTCTTTCAGCTTTTTTGTGTCGTCTTTAACTTTTTGCATTGTCTTTATCCATTTTGTATATAGTTGTTCTTCTTCAATTTTTGTCCATGAAATGCCCGTAAACAAATAAATCTTTCTATATATACCATTCTTGTTGTCTGTCTGTATTCATCTACAAATACTGTTCAACCTTGGTCATAATATACTTTTTTAATTCATTTTGATATTATTGTCCAGTAAATTTCTTTGTATTTTCCCGTTATGAGGTTTATTCCAGTTCCCTATTTCACATCATCTTCTCTATATACAGTGGTACCTCAGGTTAAGTACTTAATTCATTCCGGAGGTCCGTACTTAACCTGAAACTGTTCTTAACCTGAAGCACCACTTTAGCTATTGGGGCCTCCTGCTGCTGCTGCACCGCCGCCGGAGCACGATTTCTGTTCTCATCCTGAAGCAAAGTTCTTAACCTGAGGTAATATTACTGGGTTAGCGGAGTCTGTAACCTGAAGCGTATGTAACCTGAAGCGTACCACTGTATAACAAATTTTCCCCATTCTTTTTGATATGTTTCATCACCCTGATGTCAAATTTTTGCTGTTAGTTTGCCTATTTCTGCATACTCCTTAACCTTAAACTGCCACTCTTCCACATCTGAAGAGGGCGCCGGGTTGCCAAAGGCCGGTTTTGCGGCTTGGGCCCGGCTCCTGAAATGAAAATCAGCCCAAAGGACAGGACAGGAGAGGGATGTTGATAGATCAACACATTTCCCAGAAGGCTCCCCAGGAAAAGCAAAGCAAAGCCCTGGCGCCACCTTGCAAGGTTCTTACGCAACAGGATGGAGCCTTGCCCAGACTTTTCGATTCATCTGAGGATTGCTGCCAGGCTGGTTTTGGGGCAGCCGACCTCAGAAATGCATCTGCAAGCGAAAGAGGAGTGGAGGAGAGAATGATCGAGGCCTGGAGAAATCTCTCTCTCTTTCTCTGGTTCCGTCTCCTTCCCTCGCTCTTCCGAGATTGAGGACAACACGGCTGTTGTTTCTGTGACTGGGCCTGGGCCCCTCGCATGGGAATAGGGGGGGAAATCGACGGCCTCCTCTGAATCTGCATGGGTATGCATTGCAGGCCGAAACCCAACAGGCGGGGTGTTTCTGCGCCGCACCTGTTGCATTTCTGCCTGCAGGGACCTGTCCGAAGGAAATCCCTAGAGCTTGGTAGGAGGCTGCTGGGGAGAAACAGCCTCCTGCGGGCTCCCAGGTAACCATCTGCCTTTGCTAAGGATGACTGTTTGTCCCTGGAAGGGCGCCAGGCTGGGCTGGACGCCAGGGCCAAATCTGCCCCCCTCCCCGGCCAAATGCTTGCATGCCCAGCATCTAAAGGCGCAGATTGGCAGAGGGAGGATTATCTGCCACTGCAGGGTGTCGACATGCCCCCTGGTGACAGAAGCAGGAATGGCACCCTATAAATAGAGGATGGGGTGATGTCAGAGAGAAGCAGGAATTATTATTTATTATTATTTGTTTCATTTCTCTATGGCTTTTTATTTTCAAGAAAAACCTCTAAGCGGCTTGCAGCATATTAAAGCATCAACAAAACAATCTGAAGAAGGTCAAATATAGAGTGCGCACGGTCAAAGCAACGTAATTAACAGAAATGACTAAAATATTGTCTTAAAAGATTTCAAAATGAAACATTACAAAGGAGGTCAACTACAGAATGTGTATTTAACACAAACAAAGTTAACCAAAAAAAACTTAAGCATCTAAAAAAAACAACCCACCATTGCTACGTGAAGTCAAATATAAAATGCACATTTAAAGCAGCATAATTAACCGGAGGAATAAAATGGCAAATGGCAATGTCAGATATTTGCAAATCTAGCCTGACAGTCGCTGGGTATTTCCTGTTCCGTCCTCAACGCTGTTTCATTTCGCAGTTTGAAATTTAGCAAGGGAGATTTCATGTCTTTGGTGGGCGGCATGCAATGGCATCCGGGACCTAGCTTTTCACAGTTGACATGCAATGGCATGCAGGCTCTGGCTTTTCTTGGTGTGAAATTTCAATTGATGCATGAAAAGCTGGCGTCTGGTGAGTTCTTATAACCGGACCTGGCCAAAATCTGCATACTTGAGAGTTGCCAGCAGGTCTTAAAGAGCTCAAGTGTTTCAGATTCAAAAAGCCAACGTTGCTTTTGAGATTGGAAGGGAGAAATGGGGAAATCTGGGTGCTTTTGAAATTCAGCACTGGCTAGCTAAGAATGCCAGCTTTTCCTCACTGGAACTGCTGCTGTGCTTCTAAACAGGCTGCCGATCAAGGCACAGGAGCTGATTGAGAGGGGGGAAACTGGCAACCCTATAAGCAGCTGAGATTATTTTCCCCACCAAGATCTGCGGAAGAGAAACAAGGATTCATGGTTCCTGCTCTAAGCCACTGTTCTCTGAAGGATAGATTTGCCCCCGCAAACTCAGGGGAGACAATGTAGGTAAAATCCCCTGCTCTGTTTGACCGCCCAGGATGCAGACTTTTGAGTCACACAGAACTCAATTTCTGCCTGATGAAGAGTCCTGTGGAACTCAAAAGCTTGCCTCTCCCCACAAACTCAGGCCGTCGGTTTTTTAAAATGCATTTTTTCCTGGCCTTTGTATTTTGAGCTAAGTACTTGCAGCCCAGTGTAATTCGGACCGAGGGAAACTTGCAACAGCTCCTCGAAAACATCAGAACTTTTCGGACGGTGAGAGCCGTTCGACGGACCCCCTCGGAAGATCGGGGGCTCTCCTTGGCTGCAGATTTTTCAACGGCAGTCGAATGGCCTTCTGTTGGGGAATTCTTCAACTAATCCAGAATGCGGCAGCTAGACTGGGGACTGGGAGCGGCCGCCGAGACCACATAACACCGGTCTTGAAAGACCTACATTGGCTCCCAGTGCATTTCTGAGCACAATTCAAAGTGTTGGTGCTGACCTTGAAAGCCCTAAACAGCCTCAAAGGCCCAGTAGACCTGAAGAAGCGTCTCCACCTCCATCATTCATCCCGGACACTGAAGTCTGGCGCCGAGGGCCTTCTGGCGGTTCCCTCCCTGCGAGAAGTAAGGTTGCAGGGAACCAGGCAGAGGGCCTTCTTGGTGGTGGCACCCTCCCTGTGGAACGCCCTCCCACCAGATGTCAAAGAGAAAAACAACTACCAGACTTTTAGAAGACATCTGAAGGCAGCCCTGTTTAGGGAAGCTTTTAATGTAGGTTATTGTATTTTAATACAGTGGTTACGTACTTAATTCGTTCCGGAGGTCCGTTCTTAACCTGAAAATGATCTTAACCTGAGGCACCACTTTAGCTAAATGCTGCTGCCGTGCGATTTCTGTTCTCATCCTGAAGCAAAGTTCTTATCCCGAGGTCCTATTTCTGGGTTAGCGGAGTCTGTAACCTGAAGCGTCTGTAACCTGAAGCGTCTGTAACCCGAGGTACCACTGCATTCTGTTGGAAGCCGCCCAGAGTGGCTGGGGAAACCCAGCCAGATGGGTTGGGTATAAATAATAAATTATTATTATTATTATTATTATTATTATTATTATTAGTTCAGCCGCAGTCCCTGCCTTTCAAGGGGGTTGGACTAGATGACCGCCGGGGTCCCTTCCAACTCGGAAAGTTGGGGGGGGGGGCAAGGCCTATGGAGAAGTCCCAAATCCCGGCCTCTACCCCTGGGCTGTGGGAACATTTCAGAGCTGCCCGCTGCGCAGCAAATGCCCTCTGACTCTTTGACAAGGCAAGGTGGATTTGCTTAATGCTCCTTGACAGGTTGGTGATGTTTTCATGCCTCGCGCCCCCCCCCCCAAACCACGCTCCTTCCCAGCCTTGCCTTGGCACAGCGGCTTGCAGGGCGGGGGGGGGGAGAGCTAATCCTGGCCCTGGAGGATTGCAAAGGCCCCCACCCTCCCAAGCCCGACTGCTGGACGTTCCTGGGATTGAGCCTGACACTCGGGACCCGGCGCCTGTCAAAGCGTGAGACGCCCCAGGTTGGGGGTTTTGGGGGGGCTACGCAGGGCTCCCCATCTGAGGCCGCTTTCTCCCCCTGCAACGCCTGACAGGTAAGCAATTTGGGGGACTCTCACCCAGTTCTTCTCTGGAGAGACCCTCACCTGTGCATTTGGGTCACGGATAGGGGCAGATTTTCTGCCAAAGGCAGGGTCTCCGGGACTTTGGGGAACCACTGGGGAGAATTGGGATTTTGGGGGGGGCATAGCTGTCAATGTTTCCCTTTTTTTAAGGGAAATTTCCTTATTCCAAATAGGATTCCTCGCAAGGAAAAGGAAAAGTTGACATCTGGGGGGGGTGGAGGATTATGGTAGGTTAAGTCAGGGAGAATTATTGGGCATGTGGGTCAGGTGAGAGTTTGGGTTGGGAGGGATACTCAGGTATTTTCAGTGGGGTGGGGGGCTTGCAGAATTGGGGAAGGGTGTTGTTGGCAAAATCAAGCAAAATCTTTTTCTTTTTTTGAATTTGCATTTTATTTCTTTGTTAACCTTCTTATATTACATTGGTAAACGTCATATTACATTACAGGACTTACTGTAATATGATTTCCAACATGTATACAAAAATTATATACCTAGAAAGAAAATGAAACAAGAAAGAAAGAAAGATCAAAGGGGGGGACAAATCCCCCCCCAATCATATACATACCAACACACCAGTGTTGTATATTCCTTTTTTACAAATGAATGTACTCTTATTATTGTATATTTCTTTACATATTCTCTAATACATTCCTATATCAATATGTGCTCTTAGTCTTATTTCTCAACTCAGTCTCACGCCAATGTCAATCAAATGCTAGCATATGCTTTGCTATGTGGGCAAAATCTAGCAAAATTAAGGGATAGCAGCTGGTAAAAAAGGCTCCAGATTTCTGAAGAGTGCGAGCGAATGTCTAGGGCAGCCTTTGCCAACGTGGCGCCCTCCAGATCTCTGCCACTACAACTCCCAGCATACCGTGTGAGTCCATGGAAAAAAGCCTTGCGTGTCTATATGGGTTTATATATGTCACATTTTAGCGATGTCGCAAGCCTCTCAGAGTTATTTTATTGTCTTCATTTTAAATATATATATACCGTATTTTTTGCTCTATAAGACTCGCTTTTTCCCTGCTAAAAAGTAAGGGGAAATGTGTGTGCGTCTTATGGAGCGAATGCAGGCTGCGCAGCTATCCCAGAAGCCAGAACAGCAAGAGGGATCGCTGCTTTCGCTGTGCAGCGATCCCTCTTGCTGTTCTGGCTTCTGAGATGCAGAATATATTTTTTCTTGTTTTCCTCCTCCAAAAACTAGGTGCGACTTGTGGTCTGGTGCGTCTTATAGAGCGAAAAATACGGGTATATATATAAATAAGAATTCTACGCTGCCGTTCATAAAAGGAAAGCAGAGGGGGTTTGTGGCCGTTATGCATAAACCGTACCGCTAAAACCAGACGGATAGATGGGTACATAAAAGTTGAAATCAACTCACTACGATGGAAAGATGCAGTCTTCATTACCTGGCAGAACAGAAAAGTTTTCCCCTTGCATTTAAAAGCCGCTTTCTGGATCTCAGTCGGTGGCATATTCCACAAGGCTGGTCTGATGGAACTACAAGTTCGGTTTCTCTTTTGGTGTCAAATGAGCCTCGCTAACACGTGGGAGTTAGCCAACAAAGGTCCGTATAGTAAAAGCTATAGTTTTCCCAGTAGTGATGTATGGAAGTGAGAGCTGGACCATAAAGAAGGCTGATCTTCGAAGAATGGATGCTTTTGAATTCTGGTGCTGGAGGAGACTCTTGAGAGTCCCATGGACTGCGAGAAGATCCAACCTCTCCATTCTGAAGGAAATCAGCCCTGAGTGCTCACTGGAAGGACAGATCCTGAAGCTGAGGCTCCAAGACTTTGGCCACCTCATGAGAAGAGAAGACTCCCTGGAAAAGTCCCAGATGTTGGGAAAGATGGAGGGCACAAGGAGAAGGGGACGACGGAGGACGAGATGGTGGGACAGTGTTCTCGAAGCTACCAGCATGAGTTTGACCAAACTGCGGGAGGCAGTGGAAGACAGGAGGGCCTGGCGTGCTCTGGTCCAGGGGGTCACGAAGAAGCGGACACGACTAAACGACTAAGCAACAACAACTCCTCGGGGGAGATTTGTGCAGAAAGGTTTGTGCAATGAGGCTGGACTGGCAGGTTGGCTGGCAGCCGCGGGGCCAGAAGAAGAAGAAGAAGAAGAAGAAGAAGAAGAAGAAGAAGAGGAAGAATGGTACTAATAAATTGATTTGCCCTGAGGTCCCAGAGCGGGCCATGGCAAGTCAAAACACCGCTTTTAAAAACAGTTTGAATTGCAATAGCAAAAACAGGGCGAGGCTTTGAAAGATGCCCTTCCTCTTTGGAAGGGACTCCCCAAGGTCATCCAGCCCAACCCCCACCATTGCAAAAAACCTTCTTCTTCCTCTTCCTGTGTTCTTGGTGGGGAGAGAAGCCGGGGTGAAATCCTGGGACTTCTTGGGCACCCGCTGACCAAAGTGGGGCAGAGTAGGGGGGAGAGAGAGGTTTGCTGGGAATGGGGGAGAAGAAGGAGGGTGGGTTGCCAGCAAGGCTGAACGAGGATGGAGGGAACCGGCAGCCATTCGGAACGAACGCTTTTCTTCTTCTTAAATTTGCATGCATTTAAATGCATGCATGCGTGCTAATCATGTTCCGCTACTGGCACCACTTTGGGGCCTGAAACATGTGCACAACGCGCTACCAGTACGTTTCCGAGCACAATTCAAAGTGTTGGTGCTGACCTTTAAAGCCCTAAATGGCCTCGGTCCAGTATACCTGAAGGAGCGTCTCCACCCCCATCATTCTGCCCGGACGCTGAGGTCCAGCACTGAGGGCCTTCTGGTGGTTCCCTCATTGCGAGAAGCAAAGCTACAGGGAACCAGGCAGAGGGCCTTCTCGGTGGTGGCGCCCGCCCTGTGGAACGCCCTTCCAGCAGATGTCAAAGCGATAAACAACTACCTGACATTCAGAAGACATCTTAAGGCAGCCCTGTTCAGGGAAGTTTTTAACGTGTGATATTTTACTGTATTTTTGGTTTTTATGGAAGCTGCCCAGAGTGGCTGGGGAAGCCCAGCCAGATGGGCGGGGTATAAATAATAAATTATTATTATTATTATTATTATTATTATTATTATTATTATTATACTAGTTCCCCACTGGTTTAGCTGTCGAAACAGAGTTTGCTGAGGGTTTGCTGCCTGGCACACCACCTGTTTCCTGGGCAGTGTGGTGCAGTGGTTAGGATGTTGCAGTAAGACCTGGGAGAGACGGGGGTTCCAATTGCCACTCGGCTCGCTGGGTGCAAGCCTTGGGGATAGTCGCTGCCTCTCTTAGCCTGGCCTGCCTCACAGGGGTGTTGTTGTGGGGGAGAACCATGTATGCCACTGTCAGCTCCCTGGAGAAAAAAGGTGGGGGATTGTTTAAAAAATTCTGTTTATTTTCTAATAACAAAAACATCACAAACAAAAACGCAAGCCGTAATCCCTAACTGCACTGTATAAATAAATCATAACATCACCCTGGGATTTCAAAAAACCCTTGTTTTCCCTCCACTTCCCCTCTTGGTTCCATTGTTTTGTGTTTATTCATGCACCTTGTATCCTTAACAATCCGATTTTTAAACCTTATTCATCTTCTTACAAGTGACTTTTAAAAGTTCTGCTAATGTAACAATCTATACGCAAAGCTTGAAAAGCACGCATTGAACATTTCCCTTTAAAAAAAAAAAGAATATCGGAAAAAAGAGGAGAGTGCAAAATATGGTCTGAAGCTCAACATCAAAAAAACGAGGATCATGGCCACTGGTCCCATCAGCTCCTGGCAAATAGAAGGGGAAGAAATGGAGGCAGTGAGAGATTTTACTTTCTTGGGCTCCATGATCATTGCAGATGGTGACAGCAGCCACGAAATTAAAAGACGCCTGCTTGGTGGTAGAAAAGCGATGACAAACCTAGACAGCATCTTAAAAAGCAGAGACATCACCTTGCCAACAAAGGTCCGTATAGTTTTCCCAGTAGTGATGTATGGAAGTGAGAGCTGGACCACAAAGAAGGCTGATCGCTGAAGAATGGATGCTTTTGAATTCTGGTGCTGGAGGAGACTCTTGAGAGTCCCATGGACTGCAAGAAGATCAAACCTCTCCATTCTGAAGGAAATCAGCCCTGAGTGCTCACTGGAAGGACAGATCCTGAAGCTGAGGCTCCAAGACTTTGGCCACCTCATGAGAAGAGAAGACTCCCTGGAAAAGACCCTGATGTTGGGAAAGATGGAGGGCACAAGGAGAAGGTGACGACGGAGGATGAGATGGTGGGACAGTGTTCTCGAAGCTACCAGCATGAGTTTGACCAAACTGCGGGAGGCAGTGGAAGACAGGAGGGCCTGGCGTGCTCTGGTCCAGGGGGTCACGAAGAGTCGGACATGACTAAACGACTCAACAACAACAACAAATAAATGCAATAGAATCACGGGACTGTAGATTTGGAAGGGACCCTTGTGATCATCTAGTCCAACCCCCTGCAATGCAGGAATCTTTTTCCCAAGGTGGGTCTCGAACCCTTGACCACAAAAAATAAATGAAAAATAATTTTGACTAGGACAGGGAGGGAGAACTCTGGTGGTGTGTGCGCCCGACGGCAGCCAGATCTAAATTTCTCTCTCTCTCTCTCTTCCACCTTTTCTCGAACCCAGAACCTGCTGCCTGCCCAGCGGCCAACTGCTTCACTTGTTGCCCTGTTCTGATACACCTTTAGTCTTCCAGGGCAGCAAGAGCTGTGTAGCGTGGCCTTTTTCAGGGCAGCCCCTTTTTTGCCCACTAAGAGGGAGAGCAGAACCGAGGCAGACAAAATTAATGGACTATGCAGAATTAGATAAGATGACAGGAAGGATCCGAAACCCGAGGGACCAGAGATTCTCAGAGGACTGGAATAAATATTTGAACTATTTGAAAAGCAATTGTAATAAACAAACCACGCTAGTAGGATTGCAAGAATATTTGTAAGGAGGACTATGCAAAATATTGCAGAGATGATTGTGAAGAGAATGGTTAGTTGAGGATAATTGAAAGTAATAAGGAAATTAAGAAATGTAGATTAAGTGATAAAGACTGAAAAATCTTCAGATGTGGTTGATGGAGGTCCAAAACACTGTATAAGATAAGAAATTACTGTATTTTTTGCTCCATAAGATGCACCTAGTTTTTAGAGGAGAACAAGAAAATAATATACTGAATGAAACAATGGATGTATGATTTTAGTGGTTCATGCTGTGGCCACAGAAATGATATGTGATTTGACGGTGAGTTTGGGGTAGCCCAATGCAGAAATCCTGAGAATCCATGTGGATCCGTGCTTTGTAACCACGTTTTTGCGGCCCCATTCGCTCCATAAGACACACAGACATTTCCCCTTACTTTTTAGGAGGAAAGAAGTGTGTCTTATGGAGCGAAAAATACGGTACGTTATATGATTGTTGGGAATGATATGTGGAGAGAGAGAGAGAGAGCGCAGAAGAGACTGAGGATGAGATGCAAAGCCAGGAGGGAGTTTCCCAGAAGCCTTTGCAGCGGTACTTGGGCTACAGAGAGATGCAGGAGACAGTCTCTGTCGGATGCAAGCTGGCGACTCGAGACCAGCATCTCCCAGAACCCTTTGCAAGAGCGACTCAGTAGGAGACCTCGCCGAGGGAGGCAATCCCATAACTTTGGGGGGGGGGTCCTGCAGCATCCCCCGGAGAGGGCGTGAGCCAGGCTTACGCCTCGAAAGCAGCTTACAGGGTGGGGATTATCAAACGTTTCGCTGGCTGTAAGATAATGGGTTTGGACAGCTCCTTCCCAACCTCCAACTCAGGTGCAGAAGGCTTGAAGCAGTTGGGGGTGGCCTTGATCTCCCCTTCCCCAGATCCATGGGGCACCAAGATTGGCACGTGAGGGTCGTCCACAGCTGCCCCCCCCCCGAGAGAGAGAGAGAGAGAGGCCAGCAAACCGGAGACCATCTCAGCCAGCAGTTGGAAAGGGAAACAGGGAAGGAGCAAGGCCTATAAGGAGCAAATGCTTGGAGGCGGTTGGAGGATGCATGGCGGCTAACAGATTGAGGTTGAATCCTGACAAGAAAGAAGTACTGTTTTGGGGGGACAGGAGACGGGCAGGTGTAGAGGACCTGATCCTGAATGGGGTTACTGTGCCCCTGAAGGACCAGGTGCGCAGCCTGGGAGTCATTTTGGACTCACCGCTGTCCATGGAGGCGCAGGTCAGTTCTCTGTCCAGGGCAGATGTCTCCCAGCTCCATCTGGTACGCAGGATGAGACCCTCCCTGCTCGCAGACTGTCTGACCAGAGTGGTGCACGCTCTAGTTAACTCCCGCTTGGACTGCTGCAATGCGCTCTACGTGGGGCTACCTTTGAAGGTGACCTGGAAACTGCAACTAATCCAGAATGCGGCAGCTAGACTGGGGACTGGGGGCGGCTGCCGAGACCATATAACACCGGTCCTGAGAGACCTGCATTGGCTCCCAGTACGTTTCCGAGCACAATTCAAAGTGTCGGTGCTGAACTTGAAAGCCCTAAATGGCCTCAAAGACCCAATACAGTGGTACCTTGGGTTACATATGCTTCAGGTTACATACACTTCAGGTTACAGACTCCGCTAACCCAGAAACAGTACCTCAGGTTAAGAACTTTGCTTCAGGATGAGAACAGAAATCGTGCTCCGGCGGCGCGGCAGCAGCAGGAGACCCATTAGCTAAAGTGGCACTTCAGGTTAAGAACAGTTTCAGGTTAAGAATGGACCTCCGGAACGAATTACGTAAGTTCTTAATCTGAGGTACCACTGTATACCTGAAGGAGCATCTCCACCCCCATCGTCCAGTCGGACACTGAGGTCCAGCTCCGAGGGCCTTCTGGCGGTTCCCTCATTGCGAGAAGTTACAGGAAATCAGGCAGAGGGCCTTCTCAGTGGTGGCGCCCGCCCTGTGGAACGCCCTCCCAGCAGATGTCAAAGAGAAAAATAACTACCAGACTTTTAGAAGACATCTGAAGGCAGCCCTGTTTAGGGAAGTTTTTAATATTTAATGCTGTATTGTTTTTAACACTCGATTCGGAGCCGCCCAGAGTGGCTGGGGAAACTCAGCCAGATGGGCGGGGTGTAAATAATAAATTATTATTAATATAAAAACACGCATTTCATAGAATTGTAGAGTTGAGGGGGACCCCAAGGATCTTCTAGTCCAACCCCTTGCAGTGCAGAAATCACAGCCGTGGCCGAGTGCCAAGGAAGGAGATCTCCCCCACATTCCGACCAGAAAGTCTGTTCCACTGTTGAACGGCTCTTACAGCCAGAAACGTCTTCCTGATGTTTAGTCGGAATCTCCTCTCTTGTAACATGAGGTCACGGGTTCGAGTCCCCCCCCCCCAGAGCAGGAGAAAACAAGCTGGCTCCGACTTCTACTTGACGGCGCTTCAGTTATTAGAAGACGGCTCCTTATATCCTACCTTGAGAGCTCACCGTCCGAGAGCTCTCCATGTGATTCTCACAGCAACCCAGCGCAGTAGTCTTTCCGTGAGCTCCCTGGGGCTGAGTGGGGATCTGAACCCTGCGCTCTCCCTTCGAAACGGACAGGGTTTTGCATGGCTGTTGTTGTTTAGTCGTTTAGTCGTGTCCGCCTCTTCGTGACCCCCTGGACCAGAGCACGCCAGGCACTCCTGTCTTCCACTGCCTCCCGCAGTTTGGTCAAACTCAGGCTGGTCCCTTCGAGAACACTGTCCCACCATCTCGTCCTCTGTCGTCCCCTTCTCCTTCTGCCCTCCATCTTTCCCAGCATCAGGGTCTTTTCCAGGGAGTCTTCTCTTCTCATGAGGTGGCCAAAGTCTTGGCGCCTCAGCTTCACGATCTGTCCTTCCAGTGAGCACTCAGGGCTGATTTCCTTCAGAATGGAGAGGTTTGATCTTCTTGCAGTCCATGGGACTCTCAAGAGTCTCCTCCAGCACCAGAATTCAAAAGCATCCATTCTTGGGCCATCAGCCTTCTTCATGGTCCAGCTCACACTTCCATACATCACTACTGGGAAAACCATGGCTTTAACTATAGGGACCTTTGTCGGCAAGGTGATGTCTCTACTTTTTAAGATGTTGTCTAGATTTGCCATCGCCTTTCTCCCAAGGAGCAGGCGTCTTTTAATTTCGTGGCTGCTGTCTCCATCTGCAGTGATCATGGAGCCCAAGAAAGTAAAATCTCTCACTGCCTCCATTTCTTCCCCTTCTGTTTGCCAGGAGGTGATGGGCCCAGTGGCCATGATCTTCGTTTTTTTGATGTTGAGCTTCAGACCATATTTTGCGCTCTCCTCTTTCACCCTCATTAAAAGGTTCTTTAATTCCTCCTCACTTTCTGCCATCAATGTTGTGTCATCTGCATATCTGAGGTTGCTGATATTTCTTCCTGCGATCTTAATTCCGGCTTAGGATTCATCCAGCCCAGCCTTTCACATGATGAATTCTGCATATAAGTTAAATAAGCAGGGGAAGTTAAATAAGCAGGGGCTTTTGCATGGCAACGCCATCTAAAACAGCAACTGCATGCATCTATGTTTGCATATTTGCAGTATATCAAAAAAGAGAGTTGCGTTGATATCTATCGGCGTACAAAGGCTTCCCAATTTTCCCAATTCTTTCATATTAAGAACAGCCTGCAGGATCTGGCCAGTAACCCACCCAGTCCAGCATCCTGCTCTCACATTGGCCAGACCTCAGGCAGTGTGGTGTAGCGGTTAGAGGAGTCGTTCAGAGGGCCGAACCAGGGTGCGTGTGGAGGCAGAGATAGCAGCTACCAATAACCCTCTCCTCTATGAATTTGCCCAATATTCTTCTGCAGCTATATGTGTCTCCTGCGGAAAGGAGTTCCATAGTTGTGCTCCGTGAATACATTCTTTAATCCGGCCTGAACTGTGCAACATTCGCACGTGGTGCTGGGTGAATATGCCTTTTTGGGAGTGCTGTGCACATGATGTCACCCCAATGCCAAACCAATCCCATGTTACTCGCCCGCCCAATGCACATCCTGCCGTTATAATCCACTTTCTTTTAATTTTTATTTTTAATTTTTTAAATGTTTTTTATTTTCAGTGCAAAATTGCAACAAAAATTACAAACATTGAATCCAAAATAAAACAGTACAAACAAGGGAAAAAAACACAAAAACACAAAAACACACATCAACAAATAAAACCATATTATCATTCTAATCTAATCCTTACATACATATACACATATTGACTTCCTTCCTTTGTTCTAAGACCTCGAAATTTTTACTCTTTCTAAGTTGTTGTGTCTAATGTAGATTAGTAAAGGGTAAAGGGACCCCATACCATTAGGTCCAGTTGTGGCCGACTCTGGGGTTGCGGCGCTCATCTCGCTGGCCGAGGGAGCCGGCGTACAGCTTCCGGGTCATGTGGCCAGCATGACTAAGCCGCTTCTGGCGAACCAGAGCAGCGCACGGAAACGCCATTTACCTTCCCGCCGGAGTGGTACCTATTTATCTACTTGCACTTTGAGGTGCTTTCGAACTGCTAGGTTGGCAGGAGCAGGGACCAAGCAACGGGAGCTCACCCCGTCGTGGGGATTCGAACCGCCGACCTTCTGATTGGCAAGTCCTAGGCTCTGTAGTTTAACCCACAGTGCCACTCGCGTCCCTAATGTAGATTACCTCTATCTTTATACTTACCATTTTTCTCTTTCTTTAACCCTGCAAAGCTTCATTCGTTACATACCGATATGCTTACTCGAGAACAATGTTTTTTTCATATACTCCTTAGCACATCCCCATTATTTCAATAATTTCTGGTCCGATTGTCCCCTTATGAATGCTGTGAGTCTTGCCAGATTTATATATTCACTTTCTGTGGGGAATGCGCTTCTCATCGCCGCCCACATGCGACCACAGAGCGCATTTTCTCAGGACCCAAATACATTTAACCTGCAGCATCTCCTTGTCTCTTTCTAAAAAACAATAATATGTGCATTTAGAGACGCCTGTTTAAGCACGAGGTAAGGTTTTAGCTCACCAAAGCATTAGAGGATAAATCTAGAAATGTTTAGGGAGATGTTCTTTAGTGTGACAGCAGCCACAAAATTAAAAGACGCCTGCTTCTTGGGAGAAAAGCAATGACAAACCTAGACCGCATCTTAAAAAGCAGAGACATCACCTTGCCAACAAAGGCTTTGGTCCGGGGAAGGCGGGGTATAAATAAAATTTATTATTATTATTATTATTATTATTATTATTATTATTATTATTCACCCTCCTTTATTTGTTCAGCATTCGAGGGAGAAGGTTAAATAACCACTCTTGTTCCCCCGGTGTTGCCGCTTTAAACCTTCTTTTAAATTTTTATTATTAATAATAAATCAGAAGATCTGGTCCCAGGTCTCTGAGCAGGATTCAGACTTCGAGGAATGGGCCAAAGACTTGAAATAATCTTCCCTGGTCTTGTGCCATGAGGTGTTAGTCCTGTTGGGGGGGTGGGTGGAGTAGAAGCAGGCTATTCTTAACCAGCCCAGGTTGTCAATTTGCATTAGAGGCTGTTTTTAGCAAAGGCTAATTCTAGATGCGCATCGAAAGGAGTGCCTCTCGTCCCAGATCCCCGCAATGCGCAAAGTCCTGCGCCAAGTTGATCGCACAGCCTCCCCACACACAACTCAGAGCCCTCCAGATGTTCAGCCTGCCAGAGACTATGGGCATTGCTGTCCCAAACATCTGTCCACCGTCCCTCAGACCTTGTGGGGGGCCGGACTATATTTTTGGGGGGGGATGAATGAATTCCTATGCCCCACAAATAACCCAGAGATGCACTTTAAATAAAAGGACACATTCTACTCGTGTAAAAACTCGTGTTTTGGGACTACAATTCCCATCATCCCTGACCACTGGTCCTGTTAGCTAGGGATGATGGGAGTTGTAGTCCCAAAACATCTGGAGGGCCAAGTTTGGGGATGCCTGTACAGTGGTGCCTCGGGTTAAGTACTTAATTCATTCCGGAGATCCGTTCTTAACCTGAAACTGTTCTTAACCTGAAGCGCCACTTTAGCTAATGGGGCCTCCTGCTACCTCCTGCTGCCAGAGTACGATTTCTGTCCTCATCCTGAAGCAAAGTTCTTAACCCGAGGTACTATTTCTGGGTTAGCGGAGTCTGTAACCTGAAGTGTATGTAACCCGAGGTACCACTGTATTCTGTTGGAAGCCACCCAGATTGGCTGGGGAAACCCAGTCAGATGGGCGGGGTATAAATGTACTAGATCCATAAATTACCAATATAGCATATATTCAACACAGAAAAAACAGTGACAATTTCTTGTTGACAAAGTACAGCTGGACATATAAAGGGCCTCATTACCTTCAGTAGGGACGCTGTGGGTAAAACCTCAGTGCCTAGGACTTGCCGATCGTATGGTCGGCGGTTCGAATCCCCGCGGCGGGGTGAGCTCCCATCTTTCGGTCCCAGCTCCTGCCCACCTAGCAGTTCGAAAGCACCCTTAAGTGCAAGTAGATAAATAGGTACCGCTTTCTAGCGGGAAGGTAAACGGCGTTTCCGTGTGCTGCGCTGGTGCTGGCTCGCCAGAGCAGCGATGTCACACTGGCCATGTGACCCGGAAGTGTCTTCGGACAGCGCTGGCTCCCGGCCTCTTAAGTGAGATGAGCGCACAACCCTAGAGTCTGTCAAGACTGGCCCGTACGGGCAGGGGTACCTTTACCTTCAGTAGCTGAGGGCCTCATCAAACCTAAATCCGGCCCCGACCCTAAACATCTGTTGCCTTGCGGGACATCTTTGGGAGAAGAAGAGGCTCCGGGGTAAACCCTGCAGAGATCTGGAGCGGAGTCCCTAAGGTGGTTGGACCGCGCCATGTACGCCTCCTTCCAGCAACTCCGGCAGCCAAGCTGGTGCCAAACGTCTTGTTCTGCTTTCCTTTGGACCACACCTGTGAGGCCGAGAGGGGGGTCTTGTCATCTGGGCAGCCCAGAACCTCCAGACACTCTGGCCAGGCTTGCACCCGAGGAAGTCCTTTCAATGCTGCTGGTGCAGCAGTTGGACTTCACCCCTGGAAGCGCACTCCATTGCTTCACCCCTGGAGGCGCACTCCATTGTCTCTCAAGACAGACGGGTGCCAACTCCACTCCACAAGGCAGCTGCCTCCCCACCCCCACCCCGACTGATTGTTTTGACCCTCAGAAACAAAACGAAAAAAGTAAAAATCCACAATTGCCTCCGTGGTCCACACCCTGTCCTTGTCTCTTCACATCAGCCCCAGTTTGATCTCCCAGTTTTCTGTGCTTTTATAGAATCGTAGAAATGGGACCCCCCCAGGGGCAGGGCTTTCAGAGTCAGGCAGAGGTAGATGATGTGCCCCCCCTTTTTTTTAACCCTGGGGATAACTGAAGTCTTATAAATAAGTAAGTATATAAATAATTTTCACAAACGTTAGGCTGACAAATAATTTTATTTCAAGGCTTGAACCGTATCTGCATATAAAGACAAAATGGAAAATATAGATATACAATAGTGCTTTTAAAAAATAGATAGGGAAAATGCTAACCGATGCCCCCTTTGGAATTGGAGGCCCGGGCCAAGTGGCCCCTATGGTGTCCCCCCCTCTGTCTGGGCCTGCTCAGCGGTCATCGGGCCCAACCCTTTGCTTCGCAAGAACCTTGCCCCCAGCCGCCCCCTGGGTGGGCTCGAACCGCTAACCTTTGGATTAACAGGCATTCTCCAAAGTACTGTACCTATTTCCCCAGGGCAGTGGTGGGAGTAATTACGGTAAGTCTTTGTCAACCACAGAGCTTAGGGCTTGCCGATCAGAAGGTTGGCGGTTCGAATCCCCGCAATGACGGGGTGAGCTCCCATTGCTCAGTCCCTGCTCCTGCCAACCTAGCAGTTCGAAAGCACACCAGTGCAAGTAGATAAATAGGTACCGCTTCGGCGGGAAGGTAAACGGCGTTTCTGTGCGCTGCTCTGGTTCGCCAGAAGCGGCTTAGTCATGCTGGCCACATGATCTGGAAGCTGTACACTGGCTCCCTTGGCCAATAAAGCGAGATGAGCGCCGCAACCCCAGAGTCGGCCACGACTGGACCTAATGGTCAGGGGTCCCTTTACCTTTACCTGGCATCTCAGCCCCACAAGTGCGGGAATTTTAGGAAGCCGCAGGGAAGGAAAGTAATTCTTCCCGTGGTTTTGTGTGACAGGGCTAGTGCCCCATTTCTCCGGAGCAGAGCAGCTGCTTTGTGACTTCCAGTTTTTCTGCCTAAATCAAGCACCCCTAAACTCGGCCCTCCAGATGTTTTGGGACTACAACTCCCATCATCCCTAGCTAACAGGACCAGTGGTCAGGGATGATGGGAACTGTAGTCCCAAAAGCATCTGGAGGGGCGAGTTTGGGGGTGCCAAGCTTAAATCAAACCTTTCATTCAGGATGATGGGAGTTGTAGTCCGAAACATCCGGAACATCCGAAACATTAACACAATCTAACCTTAAATTTCCACTTTGACCCATTAAGAATCTATTTTTACTTAATTCTTTATAACATTTCTGCTAAAGCATCTTCATTCCAGCATCCTTCTAACATTCATTAATTTTACAATATTTCTGTAAATATACTTTAAATTTTTTCCAATCTTCTTCCACCGACTCTTCTCCCTGGTCTCGGATTCTGCCAGTCATTTCCGCCAACTCCATGTAGTCCATCAGCTTCATCTGCCATTCTTCCCGGGTGGGTAGATCTTGTGTCTTCCAGTACTTTGCAATGTGTATTCTTGCTGCTGTTGTAGCATACATAAAAAAAGTTCTATCCTTCTTTGGCACCAATTGACCGACAATGCCCAGGAGAAAGGCCTCTGGTTTCTTCAGAAAGGTGTATTTAAATACCTTTTTCATTTCATTATAAATCATCTCCCAGAAGTTCTTAATCCTTGGGCATGTCTACCAAAGGTGAAAGAATGTACCTTCAGTCTCATTACATTTCCAGCATTTATTATCAGGCAGATGGTAGATTTTTGCAAGCTTGACTGGTGTTATGTACCACCTATAAATCATTTTCATTAGATTCTCTCTTAAGGCATTACATGCCGTAAACTTCATACCTGTGGTCCATAACTGTTCCCAGTCAGCCATCATAATGTTATGTCCAACATCTTGTGCCCATTTAATCATAGCAGATTTCACCGTTTCATCCTGAGTATTCCATTTCAACAGCAAGTTATACATTCTTGACAGATTCTTAACTTTGGGTCTATGCCATTCTGCCCATGCAACAGCTGCACCCGTTTACTTGGGAGTAAATCTTGTTGGAGCTCAATTAGCGGAGGACGAGACTCCCGGGTTGTGGGCATAGCTGTCAACTTACAGATTTGAAAATAAGGGACCAGCAGCCAAAATAAGGGACCTGCAGCCTCCCCTGTTCCAGGCACTCCAGTCTTCCTGTCCTCCTGCAGTCTGGTCAAACTCATGCTGGTGGCTTCGAGAACACTGTCCAACCAACTTTGTAACCAGAGGTTCAACTGAATAGAATCTGAATCACATGCACCACAAGGCCTAGGCAGCCTCAACTTAAGATGGCTCCCCAGTCTGGCTTTGCACTGCAAAGTTTGCAGCAGCACATGCAACAAAATGGCGCCCAGCATTCAAAAACCCCCTCAGCTTGCATTAACTAGCCACACACAAGGCATGCAAGCTCCACCCCCCAGTCGTTCTTAGACTTCTTATTGGGTGAGCAACACAGCCAAGCAACACAGTCGGAGCCTCCCTCCTCCCTGGCCGGCAGGGAGGGAGGGAGAGGAGCTGCTTCCTTTGAAATTTAAGGGACATTATTTAAGGGACATCCATCAATAAGGGACAGCAGCAGGACATGGCGCTGGAATAAGGGACTGTCCCTTCAAATAAGGGACACTTGACAGCTATGGTTGTGGGTTTGAGCCCCATGTTGGGCAAAAGATTCCTGCATTTCGGGGGGTTGGGCTAGATGACCCTCGGGGTCCTTTCCAGTGGTGGGCAGGACCAAAGGTGTTGTGGGCGGAGCAATGCATCTCAGCTCCCATGTCCCTCTCTGTCCCCCATCCATGCAAGTAGTAAGCAAGATCAGAGATATCAAGGACACATTCCAGCCAGGCAGAAACATTCAAGGAGGGGAGAGGGGGTGTGGCCTGGGAAAAGTCCCGAGGGCCTGATAGAGAGAATTGGGGGGCCGCATTTGAGGCGAACCATCAGTCGGAGACTCTTTTCCACCCAAGAATGGTTGCTTCCACATCAACCACTTAATCTGGAACAAATATCCTTCTTCTTCTTGTTGTTTTTTTATTAATTTTATTGAGTACAAATTAGAAAAAAATACAAATATACAAAAAAGAGGAAAATACATGTAACCAAGAGAAAATCAGAAAACATTTTGTGCCTCTTCTCATATTTACAATTATTTACACCTCTACAAAACAATATTCACAAGAAAGAAAAGACATGAAAGGTAAAATATAAAAGAAAAGAACAAGAAGAAGATAAAGAAAAGGAAGAAATAAGATCAGGAATGAGAACTTAAAAAGTAGATAAGGATTCACTATACACAACTATTTCCAATCTATATTTATGTTCAGTTATGTATTTTCATCATATCCTTAGCTATCTTAATTAAAATGTTTTTAATCTGGAAGAAATATCCTTCATCCGCTCCCTGCCCCCACCAGCAAATCGAGTTGATATTGTTGCCAGCTTCTTGCATTCTAGAATTTTCTACCTTCTTTTCCTGCCTTTTCCCAGACCTGATTCCAGTGGCACCCTGTAGAGTGTCGGCAGGCAAATTGCTACCGAACCTCATCGTCCCTCCTGTACTTTTAGTTAGTAGCTTCCTCACTACCCTTCATTTCCCCCCCGGAAACTTCTGTTTTATTTCTTCCCGCAAAACAACATTGCTTTTACTATGAAAAGAATTAAAATGAGGGTGAGGTGATCAGGAATCACAGCTGCACCCAGGGCCGGATTTAGGTTTGACGAGGCCCTAAGCTATTGAAGTTAATGGGGCCCTTTCTATGTCCAGCTGTCCTTTGTCAACAAGAAATTGTCGCTGGTTTTTGTGTTGTATATATATGCTCTATGGTCATTTATGGACCTAATAGGTATCTAAAGCCATTTGCACGTAACAAAATATTTTTTATCTTGTGTTTTGGAAATGTACATCCAGTTTTTTCCCCTTTAAATTTTTTAAGTTATAGCTAAGGGACGCAGGTGGCGCTGTGGATTAAACCACAGAGCCTAAGACTTGCCGATCAGAAGGTTGGTGGTTCGAATCCCCGCGACGGGGTGAGCTCCCGTTGCTCGGTCCCTGCTCCTGCCCACCTAGCAGTTCGAAAGCACGTCAAAGTGCAAGTAGATAAATAGGTACCACTCCGGCGGGAAGGTAAACGGCGTTTCCGTGCGCTGCTCTGGTTCGCCAGAAGCGGCTTAGTCATGCTGGCCACATGAAACGGAAGCTGTACGCCGGCTCCCTCGGCCAGTAAAGCGAGATGAGCGCCGCAACCCCAGAGTTGGTCACGACTGGACCTAATGGTTAGGGGTCCTTTTACCTTTACTAATACATCAAACATTAAAAGCTTCCCTGAACAGGGCTGCCTTCAGATGTCTTCTAAAAGTCTGGTAGTTGTTCTTCTCTTTGACATGGGAGGGCGTTCCACAGGGCGGGTGCCACCACCAAGAAGGCCCTCTGCCTGGTTCCCTGTAACTTGGCTTCTCGCAGTGAGGGAACCGCCAGAAGGCCCTCGTCGCTGGACCTCAGTGTCAGGGCAGAACGATGGGGGTGGAGACGCTCCTTCAGGTATACAGGACCGAGGCCATTTAGGGCTTTCCAAGTCAACACTTTGAATTGTGCTTGGAAACATACTGAGGATCTTTGCTGAGGTGGACATTGTGAGCCTTGCTAGAAGGTAAATTCATTCTCCTTTCTTGTGAAAAAACAGCATCTTAGCAGGGTTAAAGGCCGCTAGGGTCAAAGCATCCTGTGACTTTTAAGCTGTGCACGGGTCTCAGAAGGCTCCCACACATCGTAGAATTGCAAGGGACCCGGAGGGTCATCTAGTCCAACCCCCACGAAGCAAGAATCACAGTTGAAGAACTCCGGACAGATGGCCCTCGAACCTCCAGGCGAGGAGAGTCCACAACTACCCAAGGGAGACCGTTCCTGCGATAACAGGATGCCTTGTTTTGTTGTGATGTGTTGTGTTGCCCTTCTTTCCTTCCGAATTCCCAGTAGGCAGTGTGGCATAGTGGTTAGAGCAGGGGTCAGCAAACTTTTCTAGCAGGGGGCCAGTCCTCTGTCCCTCAGACCTTGTGGGGGGCTGGACTATATTTGCGGGGGGTGGAAATGAACGAATTCCTATGCCCCACAAATAACCCAGAGATGCATTTTAAATAAAAGGACACATTCTACTCATGTAAAAACATGCTGATTCCCAGACCGTCCGCGGGCTGGATTGAGAAGGTGATTGGGCCGGATCCGGCCCCCGCGGCTTAGTTTGCCTACCTGTGGGTTAGAGTGTTAGATTGTTAGGTTCTGGATTCAAATCCCTACTAGGCCACGAAGCTCCCTGGCTGACTTCAGGGCAGCAGTCACTGCCTCTCTCAGCCTGACCTACCTCACAGGGTTGTTGTTGCGGGGGTTAAATGGGGGGGGGAGAAGAGCCATGTACACCACACTGGGGGGAAATGTGGGATATAAACAAACAAACAAAAATGAACAACAGCTTGGCAAAACCATCTCCTGTGTATCACTGCAGCCCTGGTTCTTAGTGACATTTTGGGGACTTTTTAGGACAAGGTGAAAGTGCTAGCATGGCCTCAGAAAAGATTTCTGCATGCATGAGGCATCTCCTCCCCCCCGCCCCATAATTTTTAGTAATTTTTTCCAAATATCTTAACCGCAACACAGCTTAACAATATTATTCTCCTTTCAATCTATAAATCTTATCCGAATTAACTTCCCTCCACCCCTCTTCTGACAAACCTAGACAGCATCTTAAAAAGCAGAGACATCACCTTGCCAACAAAGGTCCGTATAGTTAAAGCCATGGTTTTCCCAGTAGTGATGTATGGAAGTGAGAGCTGGACCATCAAGAAGGCTGATGGCCGAAGAATGGATGCTTTTGAATTCTGGTGCTGGAGGAGACTCTTGAGAGTCCCATGGACTGCAAGAAGATCAAACCTCTCCATTCGGAAGGAAATCAGCCCTGAGTGCTCACTGGAAGGACAGATCCTGAAGCTGAGGCTCCAGTACTTTGGCCACCTCATGAGAAGAGAAGACTCCCTGGAAAAGACCCTGATGTTGGGAAAGATGGAGGGCCCAAGGAGAAGGGGACAACGGAGGACGAGATGGTGGGACAGTGTTCTCGAAACTACCAGCATGAGTTTGACAAACTGGCAGTGGAGGACAGGAGTGCCTGGCGGGCTCTGGTCCATGTGGCCACGAAGAGTCGGACATGACTAAACGACCAAACAAAAACAACAACAATATATACATACTATAAACATCTATAATTCCTTCATAAATTTTTGTATTATTCTTTAGACATACATTCCTTATTATATTACAGCATTACATCTTGCGGTCTAACCAAATGTTCACAATAAACGTTATGAGTTTTATTTCAGTCCTGTGAGTGTCTTTATTTATGTGCAGTTTTCTCGTAAGTATACCATAAATTTGGACCATTCTTTTTGGAATTTCTTATCGTCCTGCCATCGGATTCTTCCAAGTTAGCCTTGCTATTTCTGCATACTCCAATACTTTCTGTTGCCATTCTTCAATTGTCGGAATATCCTGTGGTTTTCATCTCCGACCTTCTTTTTTAATGTACGGGGCAGCTTTTGACGAGTCCCCCAATATTCATTCCCCCAATATTAAATTCAGTTCTTTGCATTCCTGCTCCTGCAAAAAAAAAAGTTTTAAAAATCCTCCTGTAAATCCATCAGCATTTTATTATTGCTATTCTCATTATTAGTTGGTCGATTCAATACATCAGTCCCTTTTCCCACTGCGACTCAAAGCGACGTGCAACATTTTAGGCAAAAAGCAAACCCATGCATATGTGAAAACCAGAGTTTTTAAAATCTGAATGGCAATTCTATTTTTTGAAATAGAATTTCTCCTAATTTCTTCTTCTTCTTTCTTTTTTTACTCTTTTCAGTGGTCTTTTTTTTGGGAAAAGTTTTTATTGTTAAAATAATTCAGCATAAAGACACACATATTGTGAATATACAAGCACACAAACATACATTTCATACAATCCTTAAAAATGTTCAAACATAGCCACACTCAATCCCACAGATAATTCCTTTCCCCTTCACCATCCACCCCTCACCCCACCTTTGTGTTAGACTTCCAATCTACTCATTTGCAATTTCTATTACTTTCTTTCACACACCTTTAACCTAATTTTATGCTTCTTTTTCTATTACATATTGTTATCCATCTTATTTAGTATTTCAGTATTTAAAACGGAACTGGTTTATTCTAATAGGAGTTCTGATTTTTCAATATGATTTTGTAAGCATCCTTTAAACACCTTCCAGTCCCTGTCTATCTTCTCTTTTGAGATCCTTCCAATTTCTCCCTTTGTTTTGGATATATTGTAGCACTCCAATAGTTTGGCAAGCCACTCTGTTTTTGTCGGTATAATACCACTTTTCCAATTTTTATATTTATATTTATACGCAGCAGTAGCTGCAAGGCTATTGATTGCGAAAAACTGAAAAATTGGGGGGGGGCAGTTTTCCAATCTTCTTTTTAATGCGCGAGGCAACTTTTGACAAGTTGCGGGACGGGTGGAAGTTCAACCGGTGCAGCTCCCTCCCCGGAACGCATGCGCGCAGTGGGGATGCAGGTGTCGTTTGGCCAGCATCCTTGAGAAGTCCGGAAGCATAAGAAAATATGCCAATCTTCTAAATCCTGGAGCAGCTTGTTCTCCTCCCCTCCCCGGTCACCTCCTTTAACCCCCCCTCTCCTTAAGATATTCCTGGCATCTTTATAGCCTCACCTGTTTTGCCCTCTCCCGCCCACTAATCTTCTTTTGAGTCAAGGAGCTGTCCATTTTTTTTCAGTGCTCTCTGGCTCTCATTTCCCCAATATTAAATTCAGTTCCTTGCATTCCTGCTCCTGCATAATAATAATAATAATAATAATAATAATAATAATAATAATAATAATAAATTAAAAAGTCCTCATGTAAATCCATCAGCATTTTATTATTGCTATTCTCATTATTAGTCGATTCAATATTGTTGTTGTTGTTGTTTAGTCGTTTAGTCGTGTCCAACTCTTCGTGACCCCCTGGACCAGAGCACGCCAGGCACCTCTGTCCTCCACTACCTACCGCAGTTTGGTCAAACTCATGCTGGTAACCTCGAGAACACTGTCCCACCATCTCGTCCTCCGTCGCCCCCTTCTCCTTGGGCCCTCCATCTTTCCCAGCATCAGTGTCTTCTCCAGGGAGTCTTCTCTTCTCATGAGGTGGCCAAAGTCTTGGAGCCTCAGCTTCAGGATCTGTCCTTCCAGTGAGCACTCAGGGCTGATTTCCTTCAGAATGGAGAGGTTGGATCTTCTTGCAGTCCATGGCACTCTCAAGAGTCTCCTCCAGCACCAGAATTCAAAAGCATCAATTCTTCGGCGATCAGCCTTCTTGATGGTCCAGCTCTCACTTCCATACATCACTATATCAGTCCCTTTTTCTGGCCACGGTGGCTCAATGCGACATGCAACATTTTAGGCAAAAAGCAAACCTGTGCATATGTTAAAACCAGAGTTTTTAAATGATCTCTTTCAGCTTCTGCCTTCTGGAAGAAGGGACAGGGTTATAAAGACTAGGACTAGCCGCCTGAGAAACAGTTTCTATCCAAATGCGATTTTGGTTTTAAATGCAGTATAAAGTAAAGGCAAAGGGACCCCTGACCATTGGAGGAGCAAGGGAACTATCCGACACTGTGATTTGCAGACTTTAGTTCTGCATTTAATACTATTCTTCCGCATAGATTGGTGCCCAAATTATTGGACCTAGGACTTCCACCATGTTTGTGCAGGTGGATATTAGATTTTCTACCAAACCGTTCCCAAAGGGTCAGGATGGGTCAGGATCTGCAGGTCTCATCATGAATATGGGGACGCCACAGGGGTGCGTGTTGAGCCCGCTTTTATATACGTTCTAGACAGCTGACTGTGCCCCCAAATACCCCAGTAATAAGATAATTAAGTTTGCAGATGATACAACGGTGGTTGGTTTAATCACAGCTGGAGAGGGGGAGGCGGCCTATAGGAAGGAAGTTGAGCAGTTGGGGGAATGGTGCAGGAAAAACAACTTACTCCTTAACTTAAAGAAAACAAAAGAGATTATTGTGAACTTTAGGAAATGTAAACTGAATGTTCAGCCACTTATTATTGAGGGGAAGTGCGTGGAACAGGTCTCGGTGTTTCGATTTCTGGGAATGGAGTTGAGAGATGACCTAACCTGGGGAGAAAACAGCAAAGACACGATGAAGAGAGCACAGCAGAGGTTATATTTTCTGAGAATCCTACGGGGGGGGGGGGAAAGGACCTGTTGATGGTATTTTACCATTGTACTGTGGAGAGTGTATTAACTTATGGTCTGTGTGTGTGGTTTGGGAGCTGCACGGTCAGGGAGAAAACAATGCTGTCCAAGGTTGTAAAGACTGCGGAGAGAATAACTGGGTGCACTCTTCCCACCTTGGATAAAATCTATGCTTCCAGGTGCCATAACAAAGCTGCAGAGATAGCGCAGGATAGTGCGCTCCCTGGAAACGATCTCTTTCAGCTTCTGCCTTCTGGAAGAAGGTATAGAGTTATAAAGACTAGGACTAGCCGCCTGAGTTTCTACCCAAATGCAATTCTGGCTTTAAACGCAGTATAAAGTAAAAGTAAAGGGACCCCTGACCATTAGGTCCAGTCGTGGCCAACTCTGGGGTCGCGGCGCTCATCTCGCTTTACTGGCCGAGGGAGCCGGCGTACAGCTTCCGGGTCATGTGGCCAGCAGGACTAAGCCGCTTCTGGCGAACCAGAGCAGCGCACGGAAACGCCGTTTACCTTCCCGCCGGAGTGGTACCTATTTATCTACTTGCACTTTGACATGCTTTCGAACTGCTAGGTTGGCAGGAGCAGGGACCGAGCAACGGGCACTCACCCTGTCGTGGGGATTCGAACTGCCGACCTTCTGATCGGCAAGCCCTAGACTCTGTGGTTTAACCCACAGCATCACCCGCGTCCCTTTTAAACACAGTACAGTGGTACCTCGGGTTAAGTACTTAATTTGTTCCGGAGGTCCGTTCTTAACCTGAAACTGTTCTTAACCTGAAGCACCACTTTAGCTAATGGGGCCTCCTGCTGCCGCCGCGCTGCCGGAGCACGATTTCTGTTCTTATCCTGAAGCAAAGTTCTTAACCTGAAGCACTATTTCTGGGTTAGCGGAGTCTGTAACCTGAAGCATATGTAATCCGAGGTACCACTGTATAAGGAGTCTCTATAGGAGTATAAGGTAAAGGTAAAGGTACCCCTGCCCGTACGGGCCAGTCTTTACAGACTCTGGGGTTGTGCGCCCATCTCACTTAAGAGGCCGGGGGCCAGCGCTGTCTGGAGACACTTCCGGGTCACGTGGCCAGCGTGACAAAGCTGCATCTGGCGAGCCAGCACAGCACACGGAAACGCCGTTTATAGGAGTATATTGTATTTTAAAATGGGGTTTCAGAGCTTTTAGGGGGTTTTGAATGTATTATGCAGAATTTTCAATTCCATTGTTCTGTATGGGACAATGACAATAAATATATCGTATCGTAAAAATTGGAGGGTCTGGAATTCACCCTCTCTGCTTGCCTTGCTAGGTGACGCGAAGCCGCCATGGATATCGGAGGCCTGGAGACGGTGGTGGCCAATTCGGCCTACGTGTCGGCTCGGGGCGACGGCGGCCCGTCCTCGGGGCGCGACAAGAAGATGCGAGCCAAGCTCAAGTTGCCGCACATCACCCAGTGCGAGCATCTCAAAGACACATTGGACCTGGACTTCAAATTCATCTGCCTGAGGCAGCCCATTGGGAAGAGGATCTTCCAGCAGTTCCTGGAGGACACGCCGCAGTTCCTGGCGGCGGCAGGACTGTGGGAAAGCATTGAGGAGTACAACACATCGGAGGAGGCCATGAGGGGCTCCACCGCCCAGGTGACCATCAATAAGTACTTCGACTCGGCCTCAAAGGAGTTTTGCTCCTTCCTAGAGGAGAAGGCCATCATGCGGGTCAAGGAGGACAGCAAGCACAGCCACGGAGACCTCTTCAAGGAGTCCGAGAAGCAGCTGCTCAAACACCTGGAGGAGAAGGCCTTCGCCCCCTACAAGGAGAGCCTCTTCTTCTACCGCTTCCTCCAGTTCAAGTGGCTGGAGGCCCAGAGTGTGACGGACGAGTGGTTCATGGACTTCCGAGTGCTGGGCAAAGGGGGGTTCGGGGAGGTGTGCGCCTGCCAGATGAAGGCCACCGGCAAAATGTACGCCAACAAGCGCCTCAACAAGAAGAGGCTAAAGAAGCGCAAGGGATACGAGGTGAGGAGGGCTCCGGGGTGGAAGATGTTCTTGGTGGCCTTAGAGTAAACAAGAGATGTTCCTGGTGCCTTAGAGTAAGTTAGAGATGTTCCTGGTGGCCTTAGAGTAAATTAGAGATGTTCCTGGTGGTCTTAGAGTAAACAAGAGATGTTCCTGGTGGCCTTAGAGTAAACAAGAGATGTTCCTGGTGGTCTTATAGAGTAAACAAGAGATGCTCCTGGTGGCCTTAGAGTAAATTAGAGATGTTCCTGGTGGCCTTAATGTAAATTAGAGATGTTCCTGGTGGCCTTAGAGTAAATTAGAGATGTTCCTGGTGGCCTTAGAGTAAACAAGAGATGTTTCTGGTGGCCTTAGAGTAAACAAGAGATGTTTCTGGTGGCCTTAGAGTAAATTAGAGATGTTCCTGGTGGCCTTAGAGTAAATTAGAGATGTTCCTGGTGACCTTAGAGTAAGTTAGAGATGTTCCTGGTGGCCTTAGAGTAAATTAGAGATGTTCCTGGTGGCTTTAGAGTAAATTAGAGATGTTCCCGGTGGCCTTAGAGTAAACAAGAGATGTTTCTGGTGGCCTTAGAGTAAATTAGAGATGTTCCTGGTGGCCTTAGAGTAAATTAGAGATGTTCCTGGTGACCTTAGAGTAAGTTAGAGATGTTCCTGGTGGCCTTAGAGTAAATTAGAGATGTTCCTGGTGGCTTTAGAGTAAATTAGAGATGTTCCCGGTGGCCTTAGAGTAAACAAGAGATGTTTCTGGTGGCCTTAGAGTAAATTAGAGATGTTCCTGGTGCCTTAGAGTAAACAAGAGATGCTCCTGGTGGCCTAATAGAGTAAACAAGAGATGTTCCTGGTGGCCTTAGAGTAAATTAGAGATGTTCCTGGTGGCCTTAGAGTAAACAAGAGATGTTTCTGGTGGCCTCAGAGTAAATTAGAGATGTTTCTGGTGGCCTTAGAGTAAATTAGAGATGTTCCTGGTGACCTTAGAGTAAGTTAGAGATGTTCCTGGTGGCCTTAGAGTAAATTAGAGATGTTCCTGGTGGCCTTAGAGTAAATTAGAGATGTTCCTGGTGACCTTAGAGTAAACAAGAGATGTTCCTGATATTTAGCCGGAATCTCCTTTCTTGTAACGTGAAGGCATGGGTTCGAGTCCTACCCTCCGGAGCAGGAGAAAACGAGCTTGTTCCCTCTTTCATGTGACACCCCTTGAGATATTTAGAGATGGCTGTCATCTCTCTCCTCTTTCTCTTCCCAAGCTAAACACCTTGGGGGTTTTTCAGAATGGCCATCTGTCATAGATGCTTTAGCTGAGATTCCTGCTTTGCAGGGGGTTGGACTAGATAATAATAATAATAATAATAATAATAATAATAATAAATTTTATTTATACCCCGCCCTCCCCGGCCAGAGCCGGGCTCAGGGCGGCTAACACCAGTAAAATTACAGAAAAAACATGGGGGGTGGGGAAACCAATTTAAAATACAGGCTAAAATGCAATTTAAAATGCAGCCTCATTTTAAAAGTAGCCCATAGATCAAAACCATAAGGGGAGGGAAACATGAGGGTCAGACTGAGTCCAAACCAAAGGCCAGGCGGAACAGCTCCGTCTTGCAGGCCCTGCGGAAAGAAGTCGAGTCCCGCAGGGCCCTAGTCTCTTGGGACAGAGTGTTCCACCAAGTCGGGGCCAGTGCTGAGAAGGCCCTGGCCCTAGTTGAGACCAATCTAACCACCTTGCGACCTGGGACCCCCAAAATGTTGTCGTTTGTGGACCTCTCCGCGGGGCATACCAGGAGAGGCGGTCCCGTAGGTACGTGGGTCCTAGGCCGCATGACTCTCAGGGGTCCCTCCAGCAACACGAAAGAACTTTCTTCCGCCACCAGAACGCCCTCTGCAAACTTAGCCAGGTTGCACACCAGGCACTCTAGTGTCTGCAAACTGTCTTCGAAAATGGGGTCTGCGGTACAGTGGCTGTGGGGGATCATGGCGCCCTCAGCTATTTTATTTACTGCATGTATATCTCACATTTTTTCCTCAAGGTGGAATGGGCATTGCTCTTCTGGCCTCTTCATTTTATCCCCACAACACCCCTGTGAGGTAGGCCAGGTCGAGAGAGGCAGGGACTGGCTGCAAGGTTTCACCTGGTGAGCTTCATAGCTGACTGGGGATTCAGATTTTGGTCTGAAGTACTAACCACTACATCGGGACGCGGGTGGTGCTGTGGGTTAAACCACAGAGCCTAGGACTTGCCGGTTGGAAGGTTGGCGGTTCGAATCCCCGCAATGACGGGGTGAGCTCCTGTTGCTCGGTCCCTGCTCCTGGCAACCTAGCAGTTCGAAATTGCCCAGGGGGGGGAAGCAGATCATGTTTGGGTTTTTTTAGAAAGAGGGAAGGGGGTGTTGAAAGGAAGCCGCTGATCGGCAAGTGATCGGGAGCGAGATAAGGGACGCTAACAATAAAGGAGGCTGCCTGGGAGGGGGGAGGTAAAGACAGCAAACTTGCAAAGGGGGAAACAGGAACACTAAAGCAATAGAGAGAAATGAGAAGAAAAGGAGGAGCAAAAAACTGCTCCAGCTAAGGAAAAGGCACTAAGGCAAACAAGAGGGAAGGGAGTGTTGAAAGGAAACAGCTGATTAGTGGGATTGGGAGAGAGATAAGGGAGGCTAGAGGTAAAGGAGGCTGCCTGGGAGGGGGGAGGTAAAAGTCCATGGATCCTCAGTATTTTTACATTGGGTCACCCCAAATTCACCATCAGATCACATAGCATGTACATGGCTGCAGCCTGCACCAAAAGAATCACGCACCCACTGTTGCATGAGGCCGCAGTGGTGCAGAAATGTGGTTACAAAGCACGGATCCACATGGATCCTCAGGATTTTTGCATTGTTGTTGTTGTTTAGTCATGTCCGACTCTTCGTGGCCCCCTGGACCAGAGCACGCCAGGCACTCCTGTCTTCCACTGCCTCCCGCAGTTTGGTCAGACTCCTGCTGGCACCTTCGAGAACACTGTCCCACCATCTCGTCCTCCGTCGTCCCCTTCTCCTTGTGCCCTCCATCTTTCCCAACATCAGGGTCTTTTCCAGGGAGTCTTCTCTTCTCATGAGGTGGCCAAAGTCTTGGAGCCTCAGCTTCAGGATCTGTCCTTCCAGTCAGCACTCAGGGCTGATTTCCTTCATAATGGAGAGGTTTGATCTTCTTGCAGTCCATGGGACTCTCAAGAGTCTCCTCCAGCACCAGAATTCATAATTTTTGCATTGGGCTACCCCAAACTCACCGTCAAATCATATGTCTGTGGCCTCAGCATGAACTCCAAAAATCATACATCCACTGTTTCGTTCAGAATATATTTTTTCTTGTTTTCCTCCTATAAAAACTAGGTGTGTCTGATGGTCAGGTGCGTCTTATGGAGCGAAAAATACGGTAAATCCTTTTCCTGCAGGCAGGAAGTGGGTACAAAATTCACAGCCTAATATCTGCTCCTCGGTGCCCATTTTGACTCATTTCTTGAACCACCGAGAAGCAAAGAAAGCAATGGGGTCTTTCCTTAAGGCCCTTGAAGCTGATTGGCTCCCAGGCATCCAGCCTTCTGATTGGCTAAGAGCCCTATATATACATCCTGGGTCAGGCCCAAAGGTGGCCATTCTGGTTGTGGGGAGGAATCAGCAAGGTGGGGTTTGGGGCTGGCTGGCTGGCACCCTTGAACCCAGGGCGGTCGAGGGGTTGCAAAACAACAACACCATATTTATACAGGTACTTACTGAGAAGATCTATAAAAAAAAGCAACTGTACTCAAAGGAATCATTAGGAAAATAAGAAATATTTAGGGTGGGGCTGCCAAATGTTGTCCTTGCTCAGGGAACGGTATAACCAAAGTGCAGCCCTGGTTGCAAGAATAAAATAAATAACATTATTAGTGAAAACAGTTAAAAGCAACTATTTAAACATTTTAAAAAATAATAATAATACCAGCGATAACCGCCCCATGACCTCTGGGTATAGGGCAGTATATAAATTCATCCAATCAATCAATAATAAATTGTTGTTGTTTAGTCGTTTAGTCGTGTCCGCCTCTTCGTGACCCCCTGGACCAGAGCACACCAGGCACTTCTGTCTTCCACTGTCTCCCGCAGTTTGGTTAGACTCATGCTGGTAGCTTCGAGAACACTATCCAACCATCTCGTCCTCTGTCCAGTGGCGTAGCGTGGGGGGTGCCAGGGGTGCCGGCCGCACCGGGCGCAACATCTGGGGGGGCGCAAGTCCAGAGGGCCCAGCCGCGTCGTGCCCTCGGCCCGCCCCTATTGTCAGAGCGGCCGGCCAGCCTCCGCCTGCTCCTACCTTGCCCACCCGAGGACTGCGGCAGCGCCCGCCCCCGTGGCCACCTACCCCCGCCTCGCCCATTGGCTTGCCTCCCTCGGCCCCGCCTCTCTCCAATGGCCGCGGGGGTGTCCTGCTCGGCGCCGGTGCCTTTTTTCAGGAAGTAGGGAGGCTGGACGGGGAGGTGGGGTCGGAAGCGGGCAGAGAAGGAGGGGAGCTCGTAGCCAAAAGGGCTGCGCCGGCCGGCAAAGGGCCGGGGAAAGTTTGGAGAGGAGAAACACACCGTCATGATTTCCTGGTGGAAGCGGCAGGATTAGGGATGGTGAAGCGTAATTACGCACGAATTTCGCTGGGTGAGAGCTTCGGGGATCGATCGGCGGAAATGGGAATCAATTGGAATATGAGAAAGAGAGAGAGAGAGGGACCATCATTCATAGGCATAGATTTGTAGGGTTAGGGGGCGCAAATCCACAGGTTAGGGGGCGCAAATTACTTGCCTTGCCCCAGGTGCTGACAACCCACGCTACGCCGCTGCCTCTGTCATTCCCTTCTCCTTGTGCCCTCCATCTTTCCCAACATCGGGGTCTTTTCCAGGGAGTCTTCTCTTCTCATGAGGTGGCCAAAGTCTTGGAGCCTCAGCTTCAGGATCTGTCCTTCCAGTGAGCACTCAGGGCTGATTTCCTTCAGAATGGAGAGGTTTGATCTTCTTGCAGTCCATGGGACTCTCAAGAGTCTCCTCCAGCACCAGAATTCAAAAGCATCCATTCTTCGGCAATCAGCCTTCTTTATGGTCCAGCTCTCACTTCCATACATCACTACTGGGAAAACCATAGCTTTAACTATACGGACCTTTGTCGGCAAGGTGATGTCTCTGCTTTTTAAGATGCTGTCTAGGTTTGCCATCGCCTTTCTCCCAAGAAGCAGGCGTCTTTTAATTTCGTGACTGCTGTCACCGTCTGCAGTGATCAATAATAAATTAAAAACATGTTAAAAGCCACTTTGATATTCTCCTTCTGCTTCCTCTGCTCAACCCCAGCCCTCGATTCAAGAAGGTTCTGGAAAGATGCAGGAATGAGAGAAGAGAAGAGGAATTAATGGACCAGAAACGTGTGTGATGTTGCGTGTGATATCATTCCAATCAAATATCGTTTATTAGGCATAGCAAACCACACGTTATGAAACAGACGCCGTATACAGATTGGGCAAAATACGAGCTCAGCATAACAAGCTTTGTCCCCGTCAGATCTTTAACTCCAGAGGAAATCAATTTGCATAAATAATACAATACAACACGACCCCATCACCGATCGATTAAGAACTGCTAAATCTCTTTATAATGGCCCAGTCTTTCTACGTGGACAGCACTCAAAAATTCAGCCACTATTAAAGTAATTTGATCGTTCCTGTCCGAAAACAGGTCCTGAACCATTGGTAGCATACAATTCAGCCTATTGAGTTGTAAGGCCTCTAATAATTGTATTCTGGCATAAATGCCAAAATCACAAGAAAAGAAAATATGCTCGTGTTGATATCATTATTCCTCCCAAGAACTGGGGGCCAAGCATGTTGTTCTTCCTCTGATTTTTTTTTCCAATATAATTTTTTATTAGTTTTTTTAACATATCATTTTCAACAGTAATTAAACATACTTTTACATCTTATTCAAATTTTTGACTTCCATCTATCCTGTCTGAAAATTTTCCAATCTAATCTCTCAGTATGCATTTCTTATCCTCCCTATTACATTTCAAACTCATAACCAATATCTCTATCTTTTCATACTTTGTAACACTTTGTATACCTCTCCTTACAAAACTTCTTGTAGTCCTACTAGCGTAATTTGTTGATTACAGTTGCTCTTCAAATAATTCATATACTTCTTCTGTAAATCTCTGGTCCCGCAGGTTTCGAATCCTCCCTGTCATTTTGTCCAATTCTGCATAGTCCATTAATTTCGTCTGCCATTCTTCTTTGGTCGGAATTTCTTCCTGTTTCCATTTCTGGGCTAATAATACTCTTGCTGCAGTTGTTGCATATAAAAACAATTTAACATCTTGCCTATTAATGTCCTGACCTAGAATACCAAGTAAAAATGCTTCTGGTTTTTTTTAAGAATGTATATTTCAACATCTTTTTCATCTCGTTATATATCATTTCCCAGAAGTTCTTTACTTTTTTACATTCCCACCACATATGATAAAATGTTCCTTCTGTTCTTCCTCTGATTTTATCCTAATAACCCTTCGAGGTAGACCAGGCTGAGAGACAGTGCGTGAGAACAGGAGAGCCCTTTGACTGGATCAGGCCTGAGGCCAGTCTGTTCCAGCAGTCTGTCCTCACCGAGGCCCCCCAGACCCCCCAGTGAGAAGCCTGCGAGCGGGACCCGAGTTCAAGAGTCGCTCTCCCTTACTGTGAATCCCTGGAATAATAATAATAATAATAATAATAATAATAATAATAATAATAATAATTTTATTATTTATACCCCGCCCATCTGGCTGGGCCTCCCCAGCCACTCTGGGCAGCTTCAAAAGAATATTAACATACTATAATACATCAAACATTAAAAGCTTACCTAAACAGGGCTGCCTTCAGATGTCTTCTAAAAGTCTGGCAGTTGCTTATTTCCTTGACATGTGATGGGAGGGCGTTCCACAGGGAGGGCGCCACCACCGAGAAGGCCCTCTGCCTGGTTCCCTGTAACTTGGCTTCTCGCAGGGAGGGAACCGCCAGAAGGCCCTCGGAGCTGGACCTCAGTGTCCGGGCAGAATGATGGGGGTGGAGACGCTCCTTCAGATATACTGGACCGAGGCCGTTTAGGGCTTTCAAGGTCAGCACCAACACTTTGAATTGTGTTCGGAAACGTACTGGGAGCCAGTGTAGGTCTTTCAAGACTGGTGTTATGTGGTCTCGGCGGCTGCTCCCAGTCACCAGTCTAGCTGCCGCATTCTGGATTAGTTGCAGTTTCCGCGTCATCTTCAAAGGTAGCCCCACATAGAGCGCATTGCAGTAGTCCAAGCGGGAGATAACCAGAGCATGCACCACTCTGGCAAGACAGTCTGCAGGCAGATAGGGTCTCATCCTGCGTCCCAGATGGAGCTGGTAAACAGCTGCCCTGGACACAGAACTGACCTGTGCCTCCATGAACAGCTGTGAGTCCAGAATGACTCCCAGGCTGCGCACCTGGTCCTTCAGGGGCACAGTTGCCCCATTCAGGACCAGGGAGTCCTCCACACCAGCCTGCCTCCTGTCCCCCAAGAACAGTACTTCTGTCTTGTCAGGATTCAACCTCAGTCTGTTAGCCGCCATCCATCCTCCAACCGCCATTCAGAGGCATAGAATGCTTCCAAGGCTACTGGGGTACTGGGTTTCAGGCAGGATGTTACCCCAGCCCTACCAGGCGAGGCTGGAAACCATAGAATCATAGAACTTCAGTTCAAAGGGAACCCCAGCGATCATCTAGTCCAACCCCCTTCAATGCAGGAATCTCAACTAAAGCAGCATGGGCAGATGGACGTCCAAACTCCTTCTCCGAGAAAGGAGAAGGAATCGAACCGTTCCGCTGCAGAGCTACAGCCCCAAAAATGCATAGATTGTTTTTGTCGCATCGTGCAGCCAATTGTGAAAAAGTGCGAGAGCAGTTTTTGGCTGGGCGGTGCCATTACGGCACAGGCAGGGCCGGATTTAGGTTTGACGAGGCCCTAAGCTCCTGAAGGTAATGGGGCCCTTTATATGTCCAGCTGTCCTTCGTCAACAACAAATTGACACTTTTTTGTGTTGAATATATAATCATATATATACACAGGTGGCGCTGTGGGTTAAACCACAGAGCCTAGGACTTGCCGATCAGAAGGTTGGCAGTTCGAATCCCCGCGACGGGGTGAGCTCCCATTGCTCGGTCCCTGCTCCTGCCAACCTAGCAGTTCAAAAGCACGTCAAAGTGCAAGTAGATAAATGGGTACCACTTCGGTGGGAAGGTAAACGGCATTTCCGTGCGCTGCTCTGGTTCGCCAGAAGCGGCTTAGTCCTGCTGGCCACATGACCCGGAAGCTGTACGCCAGCTCCCTCGGCCAGTAAAGCGAGATGAGCGCTGCAACCCCAGAGTCGGCCAAGACTGGACCTAATGGTCAGGGGTCCCTTTACCTTTACCTATATAATCATATCAATCTTTATTACAGTCCAGAGACCCAACAAATTGTTACAAAGCAATACACAATTCATACAGCCCACCTGCAGGTTAAACAAGCATTTTGTTCAGAATATAGGGATCATTGGTTCTTGCAACCACCGATAAAAACTTCGCCACTGCTAATGTTCTAGCGTTTGTCCGGTCTTCCAATAGGAACCTGACATAGTGAGCCTCTGATTTTCCCGGGAAAGGTACCAGCAAGGGTAATATCAGTTCAGCCTTGGCTGAGCCACGTGCGCGGCCGGCTCACGACAACCGTGTCTCCCTCTCTCAGGCGAACCGGCCTGCTTCCCATCCCGGGATTATTTTCAGATGAAGCAAATTAGCCACCTTAATCCCCACCGGGGCCAATTATTCCCCCGTAAAGAAGCTTGCCGTTTAGCCGCTTGCTGGCCGAGATGGCGGATCTGGCGAAAGAGGTGTCAGAGAACATCAGCGTCAGCGGTTTCGCGGCGGGGAGGGTGATGTGTGAGATAGGAACCGTGGAATTGTTGAATCGGAAGGGGCCACGAGGGTCCGCTTTTGCCCAGTGCGAGACTTGAACCCGTGACCCTTGCTCCATCAAGCGATGCCCATAGACACCCATAGATCTGATGGCTGTTCACAACAACAAAAAAATGACAGCATTGCAGCAGGAGAAATGGGTGCTGTAACCTCATCTGTCTGCTGAGAAATCTCTATGTGGGACAAGAAGCTACAGAACTTGATATGGAACAACTGACTGGTTCAAAATTGGGAAAGGAGTACGACAAGGCTGTACATTGTCTCCCTGCTTATTTAACTTATATTCATCATGCGAAAGGCTGGGCTGGATGAATCCCAGATATTGCCGGAAGAAATATCAACAACCTCAGATATGCAGATGACCCAACCTTGATGGCAGAAAGTGAGGAGGAATTAAAGAACCTTTTAATGAGGGTGAAAGAGGAGAGCGCAAAATATGGTCTGAAGCTCAACATCAAAAAAAGGAAGATCGTGGCCTCTGGGCCCATCACCTCCTGGCAAATAGAAGGGGAAGAAATGGAGGCAGTGAGAGATTTTACTTTCTTGGGCTCCATGATCACTGCAGATGGTGACAGCGGCCACGAAATTAAAAGACGCCTGCTTCTTGGGAGAAAAGCGATGGCAAACCTAGACAGCATCTTAAAAAAGCAGAGACATCACCTTGCCAACAAAGGTCTGTATAGTCAAAGCCATGGTTTTCTCAGTAGTGATGTATGGAAGTGAGAGCTGGACCATCAAGAAGGCTGATGGTCGAAGAATGGATGCTTTTGAATTCTGGGGCTGGAGGAGACTCTTGAGAGTCCCATGGACTGCAAGAAGATCAAACATCTCCATTCTGAAGGAAATCAGCCCTGAGTGCTCACTGGAAGGACAGATCCTGAAGCTGAGGCTCCAGTACTTTGGTCACCTCATGAGAAGAGAGGACTCCCTGGAAAAGACCCTGATGTTGGGAAAGATGGAGGGCACAAGGAGAAGGGGACGACGGAGGACGAGATGGTGGGACAGTGTTCTCAAAGCTACCAGCATGAGTTTGACCAAACTGCGGGAGGCAGTGGAAGACAGGAGTGCCTGGCGTGCTCTGGTCCAGGGGGTCACGAAGAGTCGGACACGACTAAACGACTAAACAACAACAAACTGGAAAGGGGAACCAGCCACCCCAGAACAGATCCTGGGTTGTGAATGATTGACAGGTGACCATCTGCAAAGTGGCACCGGACCGTCTTCCTAACCCGCAGTTCACCCAAGAGCACAGCCCCAGCAGAAAACTTTCCAGGGTTATTTTCCTGCAAAAAGCGCTTCCTTTTCGCAAATTAATTAACAAATTATGCAAATTGCAAACGCAGATCGGCGCCCGCATCATATGTTTAAAGCACTCTTTGAATGTTTAAGCAGCTTTCAGTGCCCTATGCACTGAGTCCCCCCCCCCAAATCCTAGGAATTGTAGTTCCCGCCCCCCCCCCACAACACAGCTACTCTAGTTGTAGCTGTCAAAGTGCATTGGAACTAGTTGAACAGCACCAAAGTGCATTGAAGAGGATTGCTGGGGTGCTGCCTTTAACTGTCAGCAGGTGGTGCTGTTTCATTACCTTCCCCTGCTCTGAAGAACATTCTGCTTGAAGGAATGGCAAGTTTGGTGGCAACCTTAGGGCTGGCAGGAGGAGTGAGGGAAGAACCATTGCCTTTGCCTAAATATGTCATATGAATAATGGCGATTCTGGCTTGATTTGCAGTCAGCGAAGAGGCTGGGAAAAAGAATTGGTTCTGTCTCCAACCTGGTGCCCTCCAGGTGATCTGATCAGCTCTGGCCAGCTCCCCTGGCTATGTGCAGTCCATAATTCTGTGGACACAGTTCCAAATTCGGCATTCTCAACTTGCTTGCTTAAACAAAAGCAGGTTTCTAGACCTTAAGGTGCTTCAGCCAGCCCCCACCTCCCTCTCCTTAATTCCAGGTGTGTCAGCTCCCTCTTCCTTCGTCTCAGGGTTGCCCTTGCAGCAAAGATGGGGGCAAAACTAGAATGAGTTGGCTCTGCTTTGGCGCCACCTACTGTTGGCCTCCCTTGTCTTCTGCCAATAGACCCCTATTCCAATGGGCGCCATGTTGAATTCCCAGCATTTGGCGGTGGGTATTTCAGGCGACTCTAGTCTTGCCGCCCTGTGAGTGGCAGAAGCAGCTTAAAATTAGGGAAGCTTTCTTGAACTACGTAATTCAGATGGGCCACAGTACCCCACCTCTTCCAGCTGTGGAAGAATATTTAATCGTTGTTGTTTAGTAGTTTAGTCGTGTCTGACTCTTCGTGGCCCCCTGGACCAGAGCACGCCAGGCACCTCTGTCTTCCACTGCCTCCCGCAGTTTGGTCAAACTCATGCTGGTAGCTTCGAGAACACTGTCCCACCATCTCGTCCTCTGTCGTCCCCTTCTCCTTGCGCCCTCCATCTTTCCCAACATCAGGGTCTTTTCCAGGGAGTCTTCTCTTCTCCTGAGGTGGCCAGAGTCTTGGAGCCTCAGCTTCAGGATCTGTCCTTCCAGTGAGCACTCAGGGCTGATTTCCTTCCGAATGGAGAGGTTGGATCTTCTTGCAGTCCATGGGACTCTCAAGAGTCTCCTCCAGCACCAGAATTCAAAAGCATCCATTCTTCGGCGATCAGCCTTCTTTGTGGTCCAGCTCTCACTTCCATACATCACTACTGGGAAAACCATAGCTTTTACTATGCGGACCTTTGTTGGCAAGGTGATGTCTCTGCTTTTTAAGATGCTGTCTAGGTTTGTCATTGCTTTTCTCCCAAGAAGCAGGCGTCTTTTAATTCCGTGGCTGCTGTCACCATCTGCAGTGCTCATGGAGCCCAAGAAAGTAAAATCTCTCACTGCCTCCATTTCTTCCCCTTCTATTTGCCGGGAGGTGATGGGACCAGTGGCCATGATACAACAACAACAACAACAATTTTATTATGTATACCCCTGCCCATTTGGCTGGGTTTCCCCAGTGGTGACTGTCAAAGTCCATTGGAACTAGTTGAACACCCCCCTTTGGCTCCTGATTCTGTGGGTCGCATGGGGCTGAGGCCCAGACTATTTGAAGGGCAACAAACCCGCCTGGGCTCTGGGGTCCCTAGGAGAAGGCCTTCTCTCAGTCCGGCCACCCTCACAGGGCCCGCTTGGTGGGGACGTGCGACGGGGCCTTCTCAGTGGTGGCTCCTCCCAGACAACTTTGGAACTCCCTTCCGAGAGAAGCCAGACCATCTTCCTCCTTGCTGTCCTTCTGCTGGCAAGAGAAGATGCTTTTATTCCCACAGGCCGTTGGGAAACTGACTCTTCTTTTTTTAAGAAAACGGCTTTTATTTTTATTTTTAAATATTTTTTATTAAACAGTTTTTATAATCACACAAACATAACATAAAAACAACAAATACATAACCACACAAAAACAAAAACGAAACAAAAAACAAGTACCATTTCATATCCTAATTTCTTAAACCTTTCTTCCTCGACTTCCTCATGCCTCCCTTTTCTGTATTCCAAATTCTAATCAATTGCTCAGCAAATCTTCCCTTATTTTACTTTAAATTTAAGCTAATCTTCCTTATTCTCCTTGTCTTAACCATTGCTAATAGTAACCGTTTACTTTCCAGTCCAACATCATTCTAACTTTCATTAATTTTGTAGTATTTCTTTAAATAGTCCTTAAACTTTTTCCATTCTTCTTCTGCTGCTTCTCTTCCCTGATTTCGGATTCTGCTCGTCATTTCTGCCAAGCCCATGTAGTCCATCACCTTCATCTGCCATTCTTCCAGTGTGGGTAGATCCTGTGTCTTCCAGTACTTTGCAATAAGTATTCTAGCTGCTGTTGTAGCATACATAAAGAAAGTTATATCCGTCTTTAACACCCCTTGGCCGACAATGCCCAAGAGAAAAGCCTCTGGTTTCTTAGTGAAGGTATATTTAAATACCTTTTTAAGTTCATTATAGATCATTTCCCAGAATGCCTTAATCTTCGGGCACGTCCACCAAAGGTGAAAAAATGTACCTTCCTTTTCTTTACATTTCCAACATTTATTATCAGGCAAATGGTAAATCTTTGCAAGCTTGACTGGGGTTATGTACCACCTATAAATCATTTTCATAATATTTTCTCTTAAGGCGTTACATGCCGTGAATTTCATCCCGGTGGTCCACAACTTTTCCCAGTCAGCAAACAAAATATTATGACCAATGTCCTGAGCCCATTTAATCATACTTGATTTAACCGTTTCATCTTGTGTATTCCATTTCAGCAGCAAATTGTACATTTTTGACAAATTCTTAGTACTGGATTCTAACAATTCAGTCTCCAATTTTGATTTTTCCACCTGGAAACCAATTTTACTGTCCAATTTAAACACTTCATTTATTTGGTGATAGTGCAACCAATCTCTCACCTTCCCTTTTAATTTCTCAAAACTCTGCAATCTCAGTTTGTCCCCTTCCTTTTCCAAAATTTCCCAATATCAAGAAAACGGCTTTTAAAAGCGCTGTGCTATTATCTGCATTTTAACAGATTTTTTAAAATAAAAAAATATCATTTTGATTCTGCGAAAGTGCTTTTTAGCCGTTCCCTTGGTATATTTTTAGCTTTCGGCATTGCGTTTGCATTGTTTTTTTGAATTCGCAAAAGCCGCCTTGAGCCCTGGTGTGGAGAAAGAGTGGGATATAAATAAAAAATCTACTTATTTTATTTTATAGATTTCTTTATTTATATCGCACCCTTTGTGGGAGGGTGGGGGAGGGAGGGGAAATGGGGGGGAATAAGGATGATATGTTTTTGGATAATATGTTTTGTTTAAATTTTGAATTAAAAAATTAAAAATAAAATAAAATAAATAATAATAATAATAATACAAAGACTTGAAGTCTGAGCCAAAACATGTGCAAACACCCTCAGTGACCTGTGCCCCCTGTTTCTCGCTCGTTTTCTCCCCCCCCCCCAAATGCTTTTTATTGAGATTTAAGAACACCAACACCAACCAACAAAAACATCAAATCTTATTACATATTACATATATCCTACTTTATGCTCCAAGGGGTTGAGCATGGGGTTTCTTTTGGGTGGGGTGGGAGAGGAATGTGAGGGGTGTGTGTCAGAAAGGGAAGGAAGGTTTCCTCAGGTGTGAGCGATGGCATGACGTTGTCTCCTTAAGCCAGCTTCCCCTAGCCTGGAACCCTCCAGATGTTTCGAACTACAACTCCCTGTACTGGCTTGACTCTCAAATTCGTGGACAACCCACAAAGCAGAATCAGGACAGATCTAAGTCCCTTCTTCAGGCACGGTCGAACTGTGGAACTCCCTGCAACAGGAGGCAGTGACAGCAACCAACCTTAGATGGCTTTAAAAGAGCTTTAGGCAAATTCATGGAGGTGTAAGGCTATTATTGTTGGCTCCTAGCCAGGATGGCTGTGCTCTCAGCAGTGCTTCTGGGTATCAGTTGCGGGAAACTACAGGAGGGGAGAGGTCTGCTCTTGAACTCGGCTCCCACTTGAGGCACCCGGTTGGTCCCTGTGAAGAGAGGAAGCTGGGCTAGAAGGGGTATTGGTCTGACTCAGCTGCAAGGAGGCAGGCGGGTGTGGAGGACTCCCTGGTCCTGAATGGGGTAACTGTGCCCCTGAAGGACCAGGTGTGCAGCCTGGGAGTCATTCTGGACTCACCGCTGTCCACGGAGGCGCAATTCTGTGTCCAGGGCAGCTGTCTACCAGCTCCATCTGGGACGCAGGATAAGACCCTTCTCACCCGCAGACTGTCTCACCAGAGTGGTACATGCTCTGGTTATCTCCTGCTTGGACTACTGCAATGCGCTCTATGTGGGGCTACCTTTGAAGGTGACCCGGAAACTGCAATTAATCCAGAATGCGGCAGCCAGACTGGGGACTGGGAGACCACATAACACTGGTCTTGAAAGACCTACATTGGCTCCCAGTACGTTTCCGATCACAATTCAAAGTGTTGGTGCTGACCTTGAAAGTCCTAAACGGCCCAGTATCCCTGAAGGATATCCATTGCCATCGTTCAGCCTGGACACTGAGGTCCAGCTCCGAGGGCCTTCTGGCGGTTCCCTCCCTGCGAGAAGCCAAGTTACAGGGAACCAGGCAGAGGGCCTTCTCAGTTGTGTCATCTGCATATCTGAGGTTGTTGATATTTCTTCCGGCAATCTTAATTCCAGTTTGGGATTCATCCAGCCCAGCCTTTCGCATGATGTATTCTGCGTATAAATTAAATAAGTCTTGTTACAGATATCCTACTTTATGCTCCATAGAGCCGTTGACTTCCGTCCTTCCCTTCCGCCGGTTTTCTTATTCCAATCTATAATTCACAGTTTCATTGGTTAAAAATTACACCATGACATAAGAATTAATTCAATCCTGCCAACCTTTTCATATTTCTACAGTTCTCACTTATATAAACCATGAATTTACTCCATTCTTTTTGGTACTTTGTCTCCTCCTGATTGCGAATTCTGTGTGTCAATTTTGCCATTTCAGCGTATTCAACCAGCTTCATCTGCCATTCCCTTACAGTCGGAATCTCCTGTAACTTTCACTTCTTCTCGCCCGTTTTCTTCCAGGGTGCAATAGTGGAGAAGAGGATTCTCGCCAAAGTCCACAGCCGATTCATCGTCACCCTGGCGTATGCCTTCCAAACCAAGAATGACCTCTGCCTGGTTATGACGCTGATGAACGGAGGAGACCTCAGGTGGGAGACCCTTTTGCTGGACAAAAATGCCAGGATCTGAAATATACCCCATATGCTCTTTACTCAGCTCATAGTGGTGAGGAGGAATGGAAGTTCCCCCAAAGTATCTGCTTTATATACATTATTTACACAATGGGCTGCACGTGATTGGCTAATTCCAGACTTCTCCTGTAGGCCAATCAGGTTGTGGATTCACTTCTATCTGGAGCTGGATTGGGTGGCTCCTGCCGACCAATCATACTGCTGCATTGTTCTAGGACCAATCAGACTGCTGCATTCTGAATCCTATTGTTCTAGGACCAATCAGACTGCTGCATTTTGGATCCGATTGTTCTAGGACCAATCAGACTGCTGCCTTTTGGATCCTATTGTTCTAGGACCAATCAGACTGCTGCAGTTTGGATCCTATTCAACTCAGTACATAACAGGATCGTGCGCTCCAAACCGGGTCGGGATGTTCTGCCTGTAGTGCGGCAAACGCAGAGATACAACACAGACCTCTTCTGTCCCGGGGCAAATCCTGACTGCCGGGTCATTTTTACAGATTCTGCCACCGGAGATCTTAGATCAGCGGTCAGCAAACTTTTTCAGCAGGGGGCCGGTCCACTGTGCCTCAGACCATGTGGGGGGGCGGACTATATTTTTTTGGGGGGGGATGAATGAATTCCTATGCCCCACAAATAACCCAGAGATGCATTTTAAATAAAAGGACACATTCTACTCATGTAAAAACACCAGGCAGGCCCCACAAATAACCCAGAGATGCATCTTAAATAAAAGGACACATTCTACTCATGTAAAAACACCAGGCAGGCCCCACAAATAACCCAGAGATGCATTTTAAATAAAAGGACACATTCTAGTCGTGTAAAAACACACTGATTCCCGGACCGTCCGCAGGCCGGATTGAGAAGGTGATTGGGCCAGATCTGGCCCCCGGGCTTTAGTTTGCCTACCCATGTCTTAGATCTTAGTGGGGTAGGATTGCAGAGGGTACGGGTCACTATTAATAATAATAATAATAATAATAATAATAATAATAATAATAATTTATACCCCGCCCATCTGGCTGGGTTTCCCCAGCCACTCTGCGCGGCTCCCAACAAAATATTAAAAATACAATAAAACATCAGACATTAAAAGCTTCCCTAAACAGGGCTGCCTTCAGATGTCTTCTAAAAGTCAGATAGTTGTTTATTTCCTTGACATCTGGTGGGAGGGCGTTCCACAAGGCGGGTGCAACTACTGAGAAGGCCCTCTGCCTGGTTCCCTGTAATCTTACTTCTTGCAATGAGGGAACCGCCAGAAGGCCCTCGGAGCTGGACCTCAGTGTCCGGGCTGAACGATGGGGGTGGAGACGCTCCTTCAGGTCTACTGGGCCTTTGAGGCCGTTTAGGGCTTTCAAGGTCAACACCAACACTTTGAATTGTGCTCAGAAACGTCCTGGGAGCCAATGTAGGTCTTTCAGGACCGGTGTTATGTGGTCTCGGCGGCTGCTCCCAGTCTGACAACCAGTGCGCCTCTTTCGTTTCAGATAGTACATGGGAAGACGAACCTTAAAAGCCCGGGACACAAATTTTGGCAGCTCAGGTGCCTCATTTAACAGAAGCAATGTATTTAGTGTTAACTCTGGAAGTCTGTACAGTGGAACCTTGGGTTAAGAACTTAATTTGTTCTGGAGGTCCGTTCTTAACCCGAAACTGTTCTTAACCCGAGGTACCGCTTTAGCTAATGGGGCCTCCAGCTGCCGCGGCGCAATTTCTGTTCTCATCCTGAAGCAAAGTTCTTAACCCGAGGTACTATTTCTGGGTTAGCAGAGTCTGTAACCTGAAGCGTCTGTAACCCGAGGTACCACTGTATTCAGTTCTGACCAAAATATCCCGGTGGATATTTTGCTCTGTGGGCATCCTGCGTTTCGGAAACGTGCGACGGGATTCGATTTAGGGCTTTGCCTCCCTTCCCAGGTACCACGTCTATAACGTCGACGAGAAAAACCCCGGCTTTTCGGAATCCAGGGCGATCTTCTACACTGCTCAGATCATCTGCGGCCTCGAACACCTCCATCAAAACCGCATCATCTACCGTGACCTCAAGCCAGAGAACGTCCTTTTGGACGATGCAGGTAAGGGAAGCAACACGCTGAAAGAGCCAGGAATTTTCCATGTGTGGTTAAACTGCGGAACTCCCTGCCACATGAATGGCCTCCAACCCGGAAGGCTTCCAACATTCCCAAATAAGCGTAACTTTTCATTTCCGATTCCTGATGTCGCACCCAGTCTGTCAATCGGTTCCTTATGATGGCTTCTTCTTTCTCTCGCCCCCCCATTCAGGGCACGTGCGGCTGTCAGATTTGGGCCTGGCGGTGGAACTGGCAGAAGGAAAAGATAAGACCAAGGGCTACGCGGGCACGCCAGGTGGGTACACCATTATTCAGGGTCCTTCTCTTCAGTTGCAGTTCCTGCGATTTAGATGCGACTCCTGCATCGCAGCGGGTTGGGCTAGATGACCGCTGGGGGTCCCAGCTCTGCAGTTCTGTGATTCTGCGGTTCTTCCTCTCCCCTTTTCCTACAGGGTTTATGGCCCCTGAACTCCTTAAGGGAGAGGAATACGACTCGAGCGTGGATTACTTTACCCTGGGAGTAACCCTCTATGAGATGGTCGCCGCGAAAGGACCTTTCCGCAGCCGCGGGGAAAAGGTACGGCATTTATTTTATTTTATGTCATCAGATTTATACACTGCTTTTCTTCCTAATGTCTCAACAGATGAAACTGATTTGTAAAAATGTTACATGGAAAAAAATACAAGAGACATTACACATACTTCTGTAAAACAAGAAAATCCTTAATAAAAAAAATTTAAAAAAATTATAGACTGTGGAAAACAGAAAATCAAAGCAATTAGGGTTGCCATATTTCAAGAATTAAAAATCCGCACACTAAAGTTATTGAGCTTTTCTTGGGAAATGGCCCAAAAAGTTGTTGAGCTCAAAAGTTAGAATTCGCGCAAAAAAGGGCAGCGGATGATACTCAAACACACGCTTCCTGGTTCTGTTGGCAAAAACCCGGACATTTTGCTGATTTCCCAAAAATTCCCCAGGATGCTAATTTCGACATTTGAATCCCAGACAAGTCCAGGAAATTCTGGATGTATAGCAACCCATTTACACAGAAGATACAACAATAGCAAGACTGGCAGACGATAATTTAAGTCTTTTGAAAAGTTGAACTAACGCTAAAAACAGATCTTATTTTATTGATCGCTTGTACCTTGTTCTCCTCCGAGGAGTTGGAGAGAAAAAGTTTGGGTGCTTAGATTATTGATATTAGTCAATAGCATCTTTGCCCCCCCAAAAAAAGGTTTATTTTTCTTAATGTTGTAATGTATATAAAACAGAGCTAACAATCATAACAACAGATGGAAAACAAAACTATAAAACAAGCACGAAGAACGAGTTCAGTCGCACGTGGGTTTAAATAGCAAAGTCCAAGTACAGATTATCAGATTATTATTCTAGTTCCAGATTCCCCAGGCTTGTATTGAAAATGATCCTCTTGTATATGTGATAAGGGAATGCCAAAAAAATCTTTAAATTGTCTGCAGCCGTTGCTGAAATCTCAAAACTTGCAAAGTTTCCCCACATTATTGCTCTATTCCAGAGTGAGGGGCACCAAACGCCTGTTGTAATATTTTGGTCTGTTTTCTGTTGAGTCGCAATTACTATTTGAGCTGCTGAGATCATATAGCAATTCTTTAGACAACATACCTACATCAGTGTCATCAAAAATATTCGGCAGCATCGATTTTGGATGACAAACAATAGCTCCTTTTGGTAACGTTTAGCATCAAGGCTAAATTCCAGAAATCTTTCACCAACTTACATTCCCACCATAAACGATAAGCGGTGCCAAGTTTATTGCAAAGCTCGGTTGGTAGAGATCAAGACTCTTAATCTCACGGTCCTGGGTTCGAGTCTCACATGGGGCAAAAGATTCTTGGGGGTTGGACCAGATTAATCGCAGGGTCCTTTCCAACTTTCCAATTCTATGATTCTATGAATTACTAGGTAATAAAGAAGAAAAGATTTTGGATGCGTACAAAGAGTGTGATGATCATTGGGACCTTAACGGTGCTTTTTTTCTATATATATAAAATGTTTAGGGGTACTCTCATTTTTCTACTCATATTGAATTAGGGACATGAGTGGCGCTGTGGTCTAAACCACCGAGCCTCTTGGGCTTGCCGATCGGAAGGTCAGCAGTTCGAATCCCCACGACGGGGTGAGCTCCCGTTGCTCAGTCCCTGCTCCTGCCAACCTAGCAGTTCGAAAGCACGTCAAAGTGCAAGTAGATAAATAGGTACCACTCTGGCGGGAAGGAAAACGGCGTTTCCGCGCGCTGTGGTTTCCGTCACAGTGTCCCGTTGCACCAGAAGCAGTTTAGTCAAATAAACTGGAAAGCTGTCTGTGGACAAACGCCAGCTCCTTCGGCCTGAAAGCGAGATGAGCGCCGCAACCCCATAGTCGCCCTTGACTGGACTTAACTGTCCAGGGGTCCTTTACCGTTACCATATTGAAATACTGCCCCTCAATATTAAGAAAGTTGACCAAAGATTATTCATGTATGCTACGACTGCTGCCAGAATTTTGATAGCCCAAAAATGGAAAACACAGGAATTACTAACCAGATGAAGATGGTTGAATATGCGGAATTAGCAAAACTGACTCACAGGATCCGCAATCAGGAGGAAACAAAGTTCCAAAAAGAGTGGAGTAAATTTATGGACTATATAAGTGAGAACTGTAGAAATTTGAAGACGTTAGGTAAAGGTAAAGGGACCCCTGACCATTAGGTCCAGTCATGACCGACTCTGGGGTTGCGGCGCTCATCTCGCTTTATTGGCCGAGGGAGCCGGCGTACAACTTCCGGGTCATGTGGCCAGCAGGACTAAGCCGCTTCTGGCGAACCAGAGCAGTGCACAGAAATGCCGTTTACCTTCCCGCCGGACCGGTACCTATTTATCTACTTGCACTGGTGTGCTTTCAAACTGCTAGGGAGCAACGGGAGCTCACCCTGTCGCAGGGATTCGAACTGCCGACCTTCTGATTGGCAAGTCCTAGGCTCTGTGGTTTAACCCACAGTGCCACCCGTGTTGAAGACGTTAGCAGGGCTGAAATAAATCTTATGTCATGGTCTAGATATCACTAAGGAACTGTGGATCAGAGGTCGGAATAGGAAAACCTGCAGAAGGGAGGGAAGTCAATGCTCTGTAGAGCGAAAAGAAAGATAGATGTAAAAGGATATGAAATATTAGTGTATTTTGTTTGTGCATATAAAATGAAAACTTAATAAAAAGCATTTTTTTAAAAAATACTGTGCCTCAATGAGGCCAAACTTAGATTCACAAAATGTTTAGGGGTACGCGTACGCCCAGGAAAAAAAGCACTGGACCTTAATATTCCCAACGGGTACGAATATTATGGTACTTATTATTAACAAAAAACAAGACCGCGTGTTTGTTTTATATCCTGCATATAGATTTTCTGCCTTTCTGCATGCGGTGGGGCGGCAGAAAAAGCTTTTTAGAAGAAGGCCCAGCACTTTTCTCCTTCCTGCCACAGGTAGAGAACAAGGAAGTGACGCGTCGCATCCTGAACGATCCTGTCACGTACCCGGACAAGTTCAGCGCCGAGTGCAAGGCCTGCTGCGAGGGGCTGATGATGAAAGACCCGGCCACTCGCCTGGGGTTCAAGGACAACGAATGCGCGGAGTTGAAGAAGCACCCTGTTTTCCAGAAGATAAACTGGGGCCGCCTAGAGGCAGGTAAGGACCTCCAGGGGTTAAGTGGGATCACCCAACTTCTGAGCCATTATGCTAGCCATAGCTGTCAACCGTCCCTTATTTGGCGGGAAAGCTCCTTATCCCAGCACCGTGTCCCTCTGCTGTCCCTTATTGATGATGTCCCTGAAATTTCCCGGGTTTCAAAGGAAGCAGCTCCTCTCCCTCCCTCCCTCCCTGCCGGCCAGGGAGGAGGGAGGCTCCAACTGGGTTGCTTGGCTGCGTTGCTCAACCAATAAGGAGTCTGAGAACGACTGGGGGGTGGAGCTTGCATGCCTTGTGCCAATCAAATCGGCCGCGTTGCCTGGGGACTCGCCTTTGCTCAGCGCTTCCCAGCGGAGAGGCGACGGTGGTTTTCCTTGCTGCATCCCCTTTGCCGGGTTGCTGCGCTGTGGGAACCACCGCTTGAGGCTTCGTTTGGCTGCTGGTTGACTAAAATCCCTTATTTTGGCTGCCGATCCCTTATTTTCAAGGCTGCTGGTCCCTTATTTTCAAATCTGTAAGTTGACAGCTATGGCTTGGTTGGTACACTTATGAACATTACCATATATCTAAGCCCTCCAAATTCCTATCGCACTCCCTTCCCCCTTCCGCTTCAGGACTGGTGGAGCCCCCCTTCGTGCCGGACCCCAAGGTGGTCTACGCCAAAGACATTGGCGACGTGGGCGCTTTCTCCACGGTGAAGGGCGTCGTGCTTGACGAGACGGACAAAGCCTTCTACGACGACTTCTCCACGGGCAACATCCCCATTCCCTGGCAGGAGGAGATGGTCGAGACAGGCGTCTTCGGAGAGCTCAACGTCTCTTGGGCCAAGGGCACCACCCCCAGGGATCTGGACCGCAACGCACCTCCGACAAGCACCTCCAGCAAGTCGGGCACCTGCCTGCTGCTCTGAAGAGAGGCGGGGAGGTGTGTCTCCGGGCACCAGGACTCCGGCCGCTGCGGCGGCCATTGCCGGACTCGCAACAGGGACCAGCTTCCGGCTGGCGGACGATGCCCACTAGGCTGCGCTGCCCTTCCAGAGCTGGGTGGTGGGGGAAAGAAGCCGGGCACTGTAAGCCCCCGGGGCCCTTGCTTTCTCTACCAGAAACAGGACTTTGCTTCACTACGTGGCAGTGGGGAACTCGAACTGGGTTCTGGCCGGCCTGCTCTGACCACTAGGCTCTGCAACCCTCCTAGTGCACCCGGGAGGCCCTCCCTAATTTTAATTAAATTTTCAGTCTGCAATGAGGTTCACACACACACACACACCGGGGACTCCTGGGTTTGGATAGGAAGTGGCAGCTATTGGACAAGGGAGGGGGGCTTGCGTTCTTAAGAAATTGGGGTGGGGGCACATCAAATACATTCAAGGCATCTGGTGTGGGGGGGGCAGTTCCTCCTCCCTGTTTCACGCTGGCGCACTTTACTTGGGGGGGTGTGTGAATAATTATGGTGCTGAACGAACAAAATAGTTGATCCCATCACCGGCATTTATTCTCGGTCGTTTAACAACTTCTCTCACCTATCTGCCCCTCGAAAGTTAGAGATTATGGAGAAGGGGTGGTATCTGGGAGGGGTCTGGAACCCCCCAAATGGGGGCATTTTGGGGTTTCAGTCCAGCGGGGGTGCAAAGTAGCTCTTTGTTGCGAAGCCGCAGTTCACATGCGACGACAATAAACAGGGTTTGCTGTGTAGCTGAAGAACGCTGCGAGCTTCTTTGCGTGGGCACTGCGACGGGTGAAGGATCGTCGAGTCGGAAGGGGCCCTCCAGCAGCCATCTAGCCCAACCCAATGCAGGAATTTCAGCTAAAGCATCCCTGACAGAGGGCCGTCCAACCTCTGCTTAAAAACCTCCAAGGAAGGAGAACCCGCCCCTTAACGAGGGAGCCAAACAGAAAGTTCTTCCCGATGGCTAGCCAGAATCTCCTTATAATATGGATCCACTGGATCGGGTCCTGCCAGTGGAGGTCATAGGACCACTTCCCGACCCCCAAGTGTGCTTAATTCTTCTTTTTTCCCCCCTTTAGCACCAGCAGAGTCTTCTCTCCCCAATGCAATGCAGTAGCAGCTTCCAAGAGTATTTTTCCCTCTCTCCGAACCACAGCAGGAAAGGGTTAAATCTGCCCCCCCCAAAAAAAACCCTCTCCTAGTATTAGCGGGTGCCATTCTAGAAAATCTAAGCATCAAGTCACGGAATCATCAAAGAGTTGGTTCATTGACTCCAAGGGAAAGAAGCATTTAATGTCCCTCCCAGGCTGGCCTATAAATGGGGGAATTGCAGAGAGACCCCATTTTCTAAATCTTCGGGAACCTGCCGGCAGTCGGTGTTGACAGTACTGAGCGATGTCGACCGACGGTCTGATCCGAAACGGCGGCTTTCTATGCAACAGGCGGGGAACTGGGACTGAGTGCCGAGCTCAGCGTCCTAGCAAGCCTAGTTCTCTCGCCCAGTGGCGTAGCAAGGTCAGGTGGTACCCGGTGCAGACAATTTCTTGTCCCTATCCCCCCTGCCCATATTTTGAAATCTAGTTGGACTCCCAAGAGACTGTGATCTACCTACAGTATAAAAAGACTGGCTGTGATCTACCGCCAAGCTCAGCATCCCGTGAAGCCTAGCTCTCTCGCCCAGTGGCGTAGCAAGGTCAGGTGGTACCCGGGGCAGAAAATTTCTTGCCCTGACTCCCACACATTGAAATCTAGTTGGACTCCCAGGAGACTGCGATCTACTCACAGTATAAAAAGACTGGCTGTGATCTAAATAATAATAATAAAATTAATAATAATAATAATAATAATAATAATAATAATAATAATAATAATTTTTTATTTATACCCTGCCCTTCCCGGTTCAGCCAGGGAGTGTGGGGCTGTCAAAACGAGTGTAGTGCTGAAACTACCCCCCTTTCCCCCGACGGCTCAGGGTAGGCAGGAGTTGCGGACAGGCGGTGCACCAAATGTCCCCCCCCCCCGGTGATGACACCTGGGGCAGCCCGCACCCACCACCCCCACCTTACTCCACCCCTGCTCTCGCCTCCCTTCCAACGCAGGTTTCTAGTTCTCATGGGCTTTGAGCTTTGCCGGCGACCGTCTGCTGGCCTTTCCAAAGCCGGGAAGTCCGGTTGGAGGGATCTGCGGTGGAAACAGAGCAGGGAATCTGTGCCCTAGATAGCTCCCGGCTTCTCCCCACAAGTCATAGAGTTCGAAGGAACAGCGAGGGATCGTCTAAGCTCGACGGTTTCGCCTCTCGGCCGGGCGGATGTGGTGCAAAGGAAAGCAGAGCAAAACTTGGGGGTTTTTTGGTGGTGGCACCAAACACAGGGTTTGCGGCACAGAACACAAAATCTCGGCACTCAACGAGGTTGGATATTTGGGCATTAACTTGTGACCCTGAATTGTCAATTACGCAGTTTGGGGGTGAATTGCGGGGTTCACAGCACTAAATTTTGGCACTGGTTTGAGGGCATCCAGAATTTTGGGGTCACACCTTAATGGAGCGACCTAGAGGGGTAGCAGTTCCCTGCTGTGTATGAGAGAGAATAGCGGCATCCTATTTTTAAGGCACCCTCCGTTTTCCTGTTGGAAGATTCCAAGAAAGTCCTTCCCACAGCTTGAAGTTGAACTGTGGAACTCCCTGCCACTGACTCGGATGGATTTAAAAAAGGATTGGACAAATTTACGGAGGAGAGGGCTATCACTGGCTACAAGCTAGGATGTCTCTTTGGTCTGCCTTCACGGTCAGAGCCAGCAATGCTTTTGAATCCCACTTGCTGGAAACCACAGGGGTCTTGCGTTCGAATCCCGCTTTTGGGTTTCCCATAATAGTCACTGTGAGAGCAGGATGCCAGTGGCCTGATTCAACAGGCTCTTCTTATTTAAGGACCTGCATTAGAAATAACTGGGTGGTGTTGTTTTTTTAAAAAGCACCAAACAGCCCAGTTAATTGGGAACAATCTTGCAACAGATTTATCATTCCTATTACGTACATGGGACGCGGGTGGCGCTGTGGGTTAAACCACAGAGCCTAGGACTTGCCGATCAGAAGGTCGGCTGTTCGAATCCCCGCGACAGGGTGAGCTCCCGTCGCTCGGTCCCTGCTCCTGCCAACCTAGCAGTTCAAAAGCACGTCAAAGTGCAAGTAGATAAATAGGTACCGCTCCGGCGGGAAGGTAAACCAAAAGCGGCTTAGTCATGCTGGCCACATGACCCGGAAGCTGTACGCCGGCTCCCTCGGCCTACAGAGCGAGATGAGCGCCGCAACCCCAGAGTCGGCCACGACTGGACCTAATGGTCAGGGGTCCCTTTACCTTTACCTTTATTACGTACATGGGTTACTCAGTTAAATGCTGCAGTCCTGGCAAAGATGCAGAGTTTGAATCAAAAGGGGCTGCGGCAGCAATCGCATATCTGGGTCCCAACGACAACAACCTTGTGGGGTTGTCCACCGCCAACAGCCGTAGCTGGTCCACGCAGCATATTGTCTTAGCCCGTTGCTCAGGTTTTCAAAGGGACGCCTTCCTTGCAATCTCCCATTCTGTCACCAAGAATCACACACACACAGAGACTTCCTATTGCACATTACTTCTGTCGTAAACAAAATCTGCCCTTCTTCCCTTATGGGGTATCCAAGAGCCCGTATAGAGTCCTTTGCAGGTTCTCCATCTGTCAAAGAAAATAACAGAGGCCAACTAGAGAATATTGAGAAGCAAAGCGGTTAGTAAGCCTGATCTTTATTAAAGCTGTTGCAACCAAGCAAGCTTCAGGAAACAGCAGATGCATGAAGGTGTATATGCTTTGGTTTAGCAGGAATGATCCCTTATGGAGTTAAATTGACTAATTTGGACAAGTGCCCTTTTTAGAATGGTTTTTTGCAGATGGGTTTGAAAAGTTGAGAACCACGGGGCTATATAAATTCTAGCTGGACTCAGTTTGAATTGTGCAAGTGTATCCAGGCTGCAAGGGACGCGGGTGGCGCTGTGGGTTAAATCACTGAGCCTAGGACTTGCTGATCAGAAGGTTGGCGGTTCGAATCCCTGCGACGGGGTGAGCTCCCATTGCTCAGTCCCTGCTCCTGCCAACCTAGCAGTTCGAAAGCACCTCAAAGTGCAAGTAGATAAATAGGTACCACTCCAGCGGGAAGGTAAACGGCGTTTCCGTGCGCTGCTCTGGTTCGCCAGAAGCGGCTTAGTCATGCTGGCCACATGACCCGGAAGCTGTACGCCGGCTCCCTTGGCCAGTAAAGCGAGATGAGCGCTGCAACCCCAGAGTCGGCCAAGACTGGACTTAATGGTCAGGGGTCCCTTTACCTTTACTATCAAGGCTGCAACTAGCTTTTTTGGTCCCTTCGTGATCGCCATCTTTTCTATATAAAATCTGCCCTTCTTCCCTTATGGGGTATCCAAGAGCCCGTATAGAGTCCTTTGTTCTGGGTCCTTCTCAGGGAGCACCCTGTTGCAACAGCTTGAATAAAGATCAGGCCTACTAGCCGCTTTGCTTCTCAATATTCTCTGGTTGGCCTCTGTTATTTTCTCCTACCGACAGGGAACCCACGTAAGGACTCTATACAGGCTCTTGGGTACCCCATAAGGGGAAAAGAACAGATTTTGTTTACAACACTACCTTGCCACCACACACAGCCAACTCCGATTCAGGCATGCCACAAACGTGAACATCACACGCCCTTTACATTTATGGTCTGCCATCATTCTTAGAACTTATAACCTGCTCTCTCTTTTGGGCCAAAGGGTGCTAAAGCACTGCATTCTGACTGGCGGATGTGGTTATTATTATTATTATTATTATTATTATTATTATGCAGGAGATAGTGGAAGACAGGAGTGCCTGGCGTGCTCTGGTCCATGGGGTCATGAAGAGTCGGACACGACTAAACGACTAAACAACAAATTATTATTATTATTATTGGGTGAAAGCCCCGCTCCAGGGTTTACTTCTGAGCAAACAGACAACCTGATTGCGCTGCCTAGCTCAGGCACCTGCAGACTCGGCCCTCCAGCTGTTCTGGGACTACAATTCCCATCATCCCTGACCACTGGTCCTGTCAGCTAGGGATGATGGGAGTTGTAGTTCCAAAACAGCTGGAGGGCCGTGTTTGGTAGTGCCTGGCCTAGCTGCAACCCTACACGTCCCATTGAGAACAGCAGGGCTTACTCCTGAGTAAATGGGGGGGAAAGATCTCCGGCGGCCCTTTGCGTCCTTTTTATAAAGTCACTTACCACAAGGTGTTTGGCTCTCTTGGGTGAGCTAAGTTCAGTCAAAACCAGGAGAATTTTTGACTTGCCAGGGGCAAGTTCCCACACCCAGAAGGGACTGGGGACAGATTCAGTTCAGTTTGTATTTAAAGGAGAATCTAGCTACTCCAAAAACGCTACGCAAACAGAAACACATCCATCCTTTGAAATTCGTATTTCTCTTTTTGAGTTTGCAATACAGTTCTCTCCGGCTGAGACATGTGTACAGGAGAAATAATGAGTACATACTGTACTAAGCTAAAGTGTACATATTAATGCATATACATAAATGTGTGTGTATATATATATATGTGTGTGTGTGTGTGTATATATCTATATATATATAAAACATATCCCCCAAAATTGCACTAAATTAGGGGAAATCGCTTTGCAAAAATGTCTATATCAAGCAAAAAAAATGTGTACATGAAAATAAATTTGCGCCAAGATGCTGGTGAACTTTCACAAGGATTTCTTTTCTGTTTAAAAATGGCAGACCGCCGTAAAAATGGGAAGCACCACGCTTAGGACTGGAAAAACAACAACATGAAAGTAAAGGAAGCTGAGACTGCCAGATTCAATCGCCGCCCTGTCCCTACACACAACACACACGCAAAACCTCGCACAACCGCCCACAATCACAACCGAAATCTGGTCAGGCCGTTCCCAGCCACTCAGCAATCACACAACTACGCATCGGACTGAGGCCTCGTCTGCACTGCGCATTTAAAGCAGAATCACGGCGTTTTAAACAGTGTGTCGTCGTCCCCCAAAGGATCCTGGGAGATGTAGTTTGTTATGGGCGCTGAGAGTCCTTAGGAGACTCCTCTGAGATGCCAGGAAACAGGGAATTACCGTATTTTTCACTCTATAAGACGCACCAGACCACAAGACGCACCTAGTTTTTGGAGGAGGAAAACAAGAGAAAAATATTCTGAATCTCAGAAGCCAGAACAGCAAGAGGGATCGCTGCGCAGTGAAAGCAGCAATCCCTCTTGCTGTTCTGGCTTCTGGGATAGCTGCGCAGCCTGCATTCGCTCCATAAGACGCACACACATTTCCCCTTACTTTTTAGGAGGGAAAAAGTGAGTCTTAGAGAGCAAAAAATACGGTATGTTCACATGTGTAAATACGTACAATTTTTTGGCAAAGGGCGTTTAAGGAGATAACAGAAATCACTGACTTAAAGCTGACCAAAAGTCCAGAGGTTGCATTATTATCAATTTATGATAGGGCGGACAGTTCGCAGGCGACGAAGGACTTGCTCACAAATTTATTGACAGCTGCACAAATTATTATAGCTAGGAAGCAGAAGGGCCAAGGGGAATATAAAATGGAAGAATGCTATAAAGAGGTGTGGGATATAGCTGTTTATGATAAATTAACATCTGCCCTTAAGGTAAGACAGGGAATACGCAGGAGAAATGATTTTGAGGCGATAGGGAAGGTGTTAATAGAATTTGTCAAAACGGAAAGGGGTCAAACCATCGCTAGAGGTGTTGAAATTTTGGGAGGTTGGATGGTTACAACGGAATGGCCTTGGGGGCGTGGGGTGCTCGTTTTTATCCTTATTTATTTGTGATGATTACTTTGTCAAAATAAAAAAAATTTAAAAGGGAAAAAAAGAGGAGAGTCCTCTGTTCATGGAGGAACCATTCGCAGAGTAGTTTAACCACCAGCTATGGGAATTGTAAGTTGCTGAAGGGTACAGGGTCTCCTTGGAATCACAGAGCCGTAGAGTCGGAAGGGACCCCGGAGGTCATCCAAACCAACCCCCTGCAATGCGGGATTCCCAGCTAAAGCACCCATGACAGACGGCCTTACAACCCTCATGGAGGAGAGAGCTGTCAAAGGCTCCTTGCCACAATGGCTATGCACTGCCCCCACAGCTGGGATAGCGACTCTCGCACTCGGATCCTGCTCGCCATGAAAACAGGAAGCTGGGCTGGACAGGTCGCACCAGCATCCTGTCTCTCCTGTTTTTGGCACCCGTGGCGAACTACATTTCCCAGGATCCCTTGGGGGAGAAGCTGTGAATGTTGAGAGCGACCTCGTTGTGCGTTAAATGTGCAAAGGGGGATTAGTGAGCTGGGGGGGGGGCAGGAGATGGGTGTGTGTGCTTTTGCTTGGGAAAAGGATGGCGGCTTCTCGGGAAAAGATGCGCCGCCGTACTCCCTAATCCTCTTGGTCCGCCTTGGCCTGCCCTACGTCGGCTCCGGGGCAGCTGTGGGGCCAGATAGTGTTGCTCCTGGATTGCACCTCGTCAAAGTCCAGCTCGTGGCCTTGAACCCGGATCCCACGCAGGCAGCCCCGGAAGAAACTCCTCTCCTGGGCCGCCGGGAATTTTTCCTGTCCTGCAACGGAATAGAAATGGAATGGAATGGGTGGGTGGGTATCACAATGGAGGAAAGATGACTTATATGCACTTATAGGCAATGGCCTAAAAAGGTAAAGGTAAAGGGACCCCTGACCATTAGGTCCAGTCGTGGCCGACTCTGGGGTTGCGGCACTCATCTCACTTTATTGGCCGAGGGAGCCGGCGTTATCCGGGTCATGTGGCCAGCATGACTAAGCCGCTTCTGGTGAACCAGAGCAGTGCACGGAAACGCCGTTTACCTTCCTGCCAGAGTGGTACCTATTTATCTACTTGCACTTTGATGTGCTTTTGAACTACTAGGTTGGCGGGAGCAGGGACCAAGCAACGGGAGCTCACCCCGTCGCGGGGATTCGAACCGCCAACCTTCCGATCTGCAAGTCCTAGGCTCTGTGGTTTAACCCACAGCGCCACCCGCCTAGACAGCATCTTAAAAAGCAGAGACATCACCTTGCCAACAAAGGTCCGTATAGTTAAAGCTATGGTTGTCCCAGTAGTGATGTATGGAAGTGAGAGCTGGACCATAAAGAAGGCTGATCGCCAAATAATGGATGCTTTTGAATTCTGGTGCTGGAGGAGACTCTTGAGAGTCCCATGGACTGCAAGAAGATCAAACCGATCCATTCTGAAGGAAATCAGCCATGAGTGCTCACTGGAAGGACAGATCCTGAAGCTGAGGCTCCAAGACTTTGGCCACCTCATGAGAAGAGAAGACTCCCTGGAAAAGACCGTGATGTTGGGAAAGATGGAGGGCACAAGGAGAAGGGGGTGACAGAGGACGAGATGGTTGGATAGTGTTTTCGAGGTTACCAGCATGAGTTTGACCAAACTGCGGGAGGTAGTGGAGGACAGAGGTGCCTGGCGTGCTCTGGTCCAGGGGGTCACGAAGAGGCGGACACGACTAAACGACTAAGCAACAACAACAAAACCTCTCTAGGAGGATGGTAAGGGGTGCAGTCTGGGGGAAGGTTCAGAGGGCCAGGTGGAGAGGTCTGGGGGCCACATCCTGGAGCTGAGATTCCCCGCCCCTTTGCAGGGGGGACATACACATTTCTTAGGGGGACACCTACCAGGCAGCCCCCCAACGACGAAGTCCCCCTTTTTCCCCAGCCAGATGTGCTTCAGGCTTTCGAAATCCAGTTTTGGGGTGGGCTTCGAGGTCTCCGTGTCGCCCAGGCGGAGAGTGGCGTGGGACGGGGTGATGCTCAGGAGCAGGGGGGCGTCCAGGCAGCCCCCCAGGGGGAAGGGCACCTGAAGGACCGTCTTGTTCCCCAGGTGAGCCATCAGATCCTGGAGCACGAAATGGGGGGAGAGAGAAGGGCAGGCAGTTAGGAACCTGGCCAGCCAAGAGAGATCTCTGGAACTCACAGACACATGACGGGCAGGAAAAAAGGTGGCTGGTGGCGAAATGTGAAGTCTCCCCGAAGGTGGGTGTTGGCTGGTGCCATGACCAGAGACGATGATGATGATGATGATGATGATGATGATGATGATGATAATGATAATGATAATGATAATAATGATGTGGTACCTCGGGTTAAGTACTTAATTCGTTCCGGAGGTCTGTACTTAACCTGAAACTGTTCTTAACTTGAAGCACCACTTTAGCTAATGGTGCCTCCTGCTGCCGCTGTGCCGCCGGAGCCCGATTTCTGTTCTTATCCTGAAGCAAAGTTCTTAACCTGAGGTACTATTTCTGGGTTAGCAGAGTCTGTAACCTGAAGTGTATGTAACCTGAGGTACCACTGTACAGTGGTACCTCGGGTTAAGTACTTAATTCGTTCCGGAGGTCCGTACTTAACCTGAAACTGTTCTTAACCTGAAGCACCACTTTAGCTAATGGGGCCTCTTGCTGCCGCCGCTCCGCCGGAGCACGATTTCTGTTCTCATCCTGAAGCAAAGTTCTTAACCCGAGGTACTATTTCTGGGTTAGCAGAGTCTGTAACCTGAAGCGTATGTAACCCGAGGTACCACTGTAATAATAATTTATTATTTATATCCTGCCCATCTGGCTGAGTTTTTCCAGCCACTCTGGGTGGCTTCCAACAAAATATCAAAATACAGAAGTCCTTCAGATATTAAAAGCTTCCCTAAACAGGGCTACCTTCAGATGTCTCCTAAAAGTCTGGTAGTTGTTTATTTCCTTGATATCTGGTGGGAGGGCGTTCCACAGGGTGGGTGCCACCACCGAGAAGGCCCTCTGCCTGGTTCCCTGTAACCTCACTTCCCACAGGGAGGGAACCGCCAGAAGGCCCTTGGCACTGGACCTCAGTGTCTGGCTGAGCGATGGGGATGGAGACGCTCCTTCAGGTATACCAGATTCCCCCACAACCTACGTTTGCAGGAGGTTAGGCTCTCCCGTCCATCTTTGGCGAGATGTTTGGTGGGGTCAGACCGGAGCGATTGGTCGACAGCCAACCTGGGGTCTTCCATCCATTTTGGACTACAATTCCCATCAGTCCGAGCCAGCACACCTGTGTTGCAAGGGCTGATGGGAGAATGGCCACCTTGGCCAGGGACCAGAGTGGTTTAATCACCCATCTCTCTTCCCAGGGAACTCTGGGAAATGTAGTTGTAACAACTCCCAGCACCCTCAAGAAACTACAACTCCCAGAATTCTTTGGGGGGAAAGGAAGCCATGACAGTTCTCCCTGTTTGCTTAACGTGCGGTTCACATGCGCCCCATGCTTTTTGCATTTTGTACACCCATGTGTCCATTATTTCAGGGTCTCTGGGGTGTTGCTGTTTTGGGGGCCACGCCTCTTCCGTCCCCCCCTTCCTCGGGGGTCTACATGGTGCAGCCCTCACCGTGCGATGCAGGCTCAAGCGCAGGGGGAAAGCGGAAGCAGCCAGCAGGGGCGCTGACTGCGGTGCGGCCCCGATCCACATCTCCACAGTCAGGGACCAGCTCCGGTTGGCAGAGATGACTCCGGTAGGGAGGCCTGGAGGGTGAGAGTTGTGCGGGGGGGGGGAGAGAGAAGAGGGGGGGGTTATAAGCTTATTGAGAGTTACACAGTCCTCATTGTATCATAACTGAGAGGAGAGAGAACGACTGGACCAACACAAAAAAAAAATTGGGAAGAAAAAATATGGACAAATAATTATTCCACGCAGGAAGCTCCTGCAGCCAATCAGAAGCCCTGTCAGGCGTCCGGGTTCCAAAAAACGTTCGCAAACCGGAACACTCACTTCCGGGTTTGTGGCGTTCGGGAGCCAAAGCGTTTGAGTCGCGAGGCGTTCGCGAACCAAGGTATACTCATAGGAACACCCTGAACTCTGGCAGCAGATCTCTGATTGATAGTTGATAGTATAAAGACTAAGGCTGGGCTGGATGAATCCCTAGCCGGAATTAAGATTGCCGGAAGAAATATCAACCACCTCAGATATGCAGATGACACAACCTTGATGGCAGAAAGTGAGGAGGAATTAAAGAACCTTTCAATGAGGGTGAAAGAGGAGAGCGCAAAATATGGTCTGAAGCTCAACATCAAAAAAAGGAAGATCGTGGCCTCTGGGCCCATCACCTCCTGGCAAATAGAAGGGGAAGAAATGGAGGCAGTGAGAGATTTTACTTTCTTGGGCTCCATGATCACTGCAGATGGTGACAGCAGCCACGAAATTAAAAGACGCCTGCTTCTTGGGAGAAAAGCAATGACAAACCTAGACAGCATCTTAAAAAGCAGAGACATCACCTTGCCAACAAAGGTCCCTATAGTTAAAGCTCTGGTTGTCCCAGTAGTGATGTATGGAAGTGAGAGCTGGACCATAAATAAGGCTGATCGCCAAAGAATGGATGCTTTTGAATTCTGGTGCTGGAGGAGACTCTTGAGAGTCCCGTGGACTGCAAGAAGATCAAACCTCTCCATTCTGAAGGAAATCAGCCATGAGTGCTCACTGGAAGGACAGATCCTGAAGCTGAGGCTCCAAGACTTTGGCCACCTCATGAGAAGAGAAGACTCCCTGGAAAAGACCCTGATGCTGGGAAAGATGGAGGGCCCAAGGAGAAGAGGACGACGGAGGACGAGATGGTGGGACAGTGTTCTCGAAGCTACCAGCATGAGTTTGACCAAACTGTGGGAGGCAGTGGAAGACAGGGGGGCCTGGCGTGCTCTGGTCCAGGGGGCCACGAAGAGTCGGACACGACTAAACGACTCAACAACAACAACAAAGTTGTGCTGGGTGTACCACTAAGGTTCATAAGTCTAATTGCCTATAATTCAGCAACCGGGTCGCAGCCTCCCTCATTCACAGCAGCTTGCAGATCGAGCGCGAGGGAAGCACCACAGCGAGGGCATTGCGGCAGCCTGTCCTTAAGGCAACCGGTGTCAGGAGTGCATCGCAATAGAAGGTCTGTGGCTTTTGCTTTTCAGCTCAAGGGAACAGAGATCTAGGCTTGGGTTGCAGAATTGGGGGAGCAAGACATTCGTGGGGTCCTGCCCGGCTGGTACCTGATAGGGAGAAGGTGGCCAGTCCGTTCCCCGGGAAGAAACTCCCCCTGCGGATGGTGGGGAAGCAGACCTTGGTGTCTTTGTCCTCCAGAGACGTCCCTTCCAGCCATTCGGTGCTTTTGTTCAGCCAATTCCATCGCCTCATGCAGCCATCCATGGCCGGGTTGAGCTGGAAGGCAAAGGGAGTGAAGAGGGTGAAGGGCAGGGAGAGGAAAACCAAAATTCGACAGGGACAAATGCAAGGTTCTGCACTTAGGGAGGAAAAACTAGGGGTGGAGATATAGGGTGTGAGCCCCTGTTGTAAACAAAATCTGTTCTTTTTCCCTTATGGGGTATCCAAGAGCCCATATAGAGTCCTTACATAGGTTCCCTATTGGTAGGAGAGAATAACAGAGGCCAACCAGAGAATATTGAGAAGCAAAGCAGCTAGTAAGCTTGATCTTTATTGATCTGTAGCAACAGGGTGTTCCCCTCACTTGC